>NC_091188.1:24986452-25321452 GCF_040958095.1 Procambarus clarkii | reverse complement strand
CATCTGCCCAGACATGACGCATAGTATAGGGGGCAACCTCGTCCCCCCCCAGCCAGGAGGGAGAGACAAATACTCCAGTGCAAGGTGACATTCACTTTACCTAAGGGGATGGCAGAAGAAGCCGCTACCAGCTAGCTCACCCCTCCCGAAGCCAATCAAAGGAGAGGCACATGCAGTGTTTGTGGGAGCAACGTCAGCATCAACTCTGTCTCCAGAGTCATACGCCAGCATGGCGACTGTCCTGGGTCAGGGAGGCCTCCCGTGGGAGGAGGCAGCACTCAGGAGCCTGTTGCACCTGTACAAATCGCAACAGATTACATTGCAACAGACGACCTGCTAGAGGCAATTAAAGCAACGTCAACCAGGACACTCACCCACATCCCAAAGGCCTCTCGCCCTTTTGCTGCAGGGAAATACACGGACCTCATCGCAAAAGTCAACAGAGGGTCAAATAACCTTGATGCACCTGATACCATCAAAGCCTGGCACAATCTGTTACTTTTTGGCAATGCATGCTTAGGTGTACCAGACAGAGGAGGCAAGACACTGGCCTCATCCGTCAATAAAGCAATTAGGGATTTTCCTAGGGCTGACAACCTAGTCCGCCTCCCCAAACACACCAAACACCGCCGAGGCAGACCAAGTACGACAATCAGCGACAACAGAAAATTAGGTACCCAAGTCAGCAAGAAAATTGAAGAGGGCAATACAGTCGGGGCACTCAGGTTGATCACAAGTGAGGACAAAATTTTGCCCAGGGATGAAACCACAGCCCAAGCACTGAGAGAAAAACACCCCCTCAGGGCCGTAGGTGGACCTCCCCCACAGGTCAGGCTCGCCCCTAACCAGGAACCTCTCGTCCTCCGGGAGTCAGAGGTTTATAAAGCTATCGTTTCATTTCCCCCGGGCTCCTCAGGAGGCTACACAGGGGTAACACCTCAACATGTGAAGGAAATGGTGAACCCTGTTCTTGGCCCAGCTGCAGAAGCGCTCCTGACAGAAATCACAACGTTTGTCAACAACTGCCTCGCCGGGTTAATCCCTGATGAAATCAAACCATTCTTCTTTGGTTCATCCCTATGTGCCCTTAAAAAGAAGGGGGGAGGGATCAGACCCATTGCCGTTGGTAATACCCTTCGCCGCCTAGTTGCAAGGGCTGCTGTCAGAAGTATCCGAATGGAAGCAGCCACCATGCTGCAACCCAACCAGCTGGGGTTTGGAGTCCCCCAAGGCTGTGAAGCAGCGGCTCATGCTGCACGAGCCTACATTAGCTCTCTTACTGAAGACCAGGCAGTAGTAAAATTAGATTTTAAAAACGCTTTCAACTCGGTCAAAAGGGAAGCAATCCTCACTGCAGTCCAGGAACATTGCCCAAGCATTCTCCCGTTTGTGTCAGCAGGCTACAGCAAAGACTCAACCCTCCTGTTTGGCAAACATGAAGTCACCTCAGCAGAGGGAATTCAACAGGGTGACCCACTTGCACCATTCCTCTTTTGCATAGCGGTTCGAGAAATTACAACCAGACTGTCCAGCGAGCTCAACATCTGGTTCCTGGATGATGGCACTCTGGCAGGCACACAAGATTCCCTGCTAGAAGACCTACAGCTGGTGAAGACACGGGGGGAGTCCATGGGTCTCGTTCTTAACCCCTCCAAGTGCGAAATTATTGCATCCAGTGAAGTAATCATTAGAGCAGTGAAATCAGTTCTACCAGAAGCCTCAGTCGTTAAACCTACCGACAGCACACTACTCGGAGCACCTCTGGGCCACAATGCCATTACTGCAGTCCTTGACGAAAAGTTTAGAGACCTAAAGAGGATGGAAGAGAGAATTGGGGACTTGGACTCCCACGATGCCCTCTACCTTCTCACAAAGTGCCTTACCTTGCCCAGGCTAACATACTTCTTAAGGTGTGCACCAACGTTTGGCAACCCACTTCTAAATCAATATGATGAGCTCCTCAGGTCAATATTCAGGAAGGCGCTCAACCTAGATTTAGATGACAGTCAGTGGGACCAAGCAACACTACCAGTGAGATTTGGAGGCATAGGCATACGAAAGGCAACTGAGGTAGCACTTCCAGCATTCTTATCCTCATGTACAGCAGCCAACGAATTGGTAGGGCAGATCCTACCAGAGCGTATGAGAGAGACAGCGGGAACTCATGATCAAACGTTCATCGAAGCAGCCAGACAATGGGACACCATTGCACACCCTCAACCCCGACCACAAGTCCCAAAAGACCACAAGCAGGCCCACTGGGATAGCCCCATAATGGAAAAGACTGTCACAGTAATGATTGACAACGCTGATGCTGAAAACAAAGCCCGCCTCCTAGCGGTAACAGCACCCCACGCCGGGGATTTTTTATTTGCTGTGCCCAATGCAGCCCTGGGAACTCGCCTCAGTCATGACGCTCTCCGCATTGGAGTTGCCCTTCGCCTTGCCGCCCCCATCCTCACCGAACATAGGTGCATCTGCGGAACTGCGATGGCAGACCAATATGGTCGTCATGGTCTGGTATGTCGTAAATCACAGGGTAAAATTGCAAGACATGAAGAAGTCAACGACATCATCAAGAGGAGCCTCGCCACAGCCCGCTGCCTGGCACAAAGAGAACCACACTTATCCAGACCTAACGACCCTCAGAAGCGCCCTGATGGGGTCACCTTATGATGGTAGCAAACCTTGGAAGGATGGTAAGCAAGTGGTATGGGACTACACGTGCGCTGCCACACTGGCCAGTACCTACCTCCACTACAGCACACGTGAAAGCGGTGGTGCTGCTTCTTTCAAGGAATCACAGAAAATTATTAAATACAGAGGTCTAGCACACTGCTACAGCTTTGTTCCGATCGGCTCGGAGACCCTCGGTTCGTGGGGAAAATGTGCATTGAAGTTCCTGAAGGAATTGGGGGACAAATTGATCAGCGCTACAAAAGACCAGAGAGCAAAAAGATTCTTGTTCCAGCGCCTCAGTGTTGCGATTCAGAGGGGAAATGCCTGTTGCGTCTTGGGCACTAGTCCAACTTCAGAGGAATTCGAAGAAGTGTTTGACTTGCAACAATGATCGAACCCGTCTGTGACATTCATCAATGTTTCCCATTGTTGTGTTTTTCAAGAGATCCATAACCTTTAAGCTCCTTTTTGCATTATTATTTTTGTATCAACCCATGTATATCTTGTAACCATCAAATGCATAATAAAGCACAAAAAATAAAAAAGGAAGGGGGTGGTAGGAGAAAAGCACACAGAAACTGTATTGGAGGGGATCTAAACATTCCCTCTAATGCGTTATGCGTGGTTTCCTCCGAGGCTATGGGTCCCCCTTCTTCCAGCTAGAGGTGGTACTCCCTTCCATATATATATATATATATATATATATATATATATATATATATATATATATATATATATATATATATATATATATATATATATATATATCCATCCATATATATATATATATTGTATCCATCCATTGTTTCATTCGATTGTATCATTCATTGATTGTTTGGATGAAACAATCGGGATGATAGCCGACAGAGTGTACCGTGATCCGGCCTGTACTCCTCTTGACATACCAGAAAACAGTCTAAGGAAACTACTCCAGCCTTGTACTAAAGAGGCACCCTTCATGAGCCCGGATGGACACATGTATAAGCAAGTAGATGGGGTCGCCATGGGTTCTCCCCTAGGTGTCCTGTTTGCAAACTTCTACATGGGTACCATCGAGCAAAAAGTCTTAGTCGACATGAACTTGAAACCGGCCATATACTGCAGGTATGTTGACGGCATTTTTACACAGGTACCTGATGTCAGACATCTGCAGGAGCTGAAGGAGGCATTTGAGCAGAATTCTGTGTTGCGTTTCACTTACGAGATGGAGAAGGATGGGAAGCTGCCCTTTCTAGATGTAACAGTCATGGAAAGGAGCGGAGTTTTCCACACTGCAGTCTACACTAATGAAACAAACATAGGAATGTGCCTGACTGCCAACAGTGACTGCCAGACAGGTACAAGAAGAGTGTTGTTAACGCTTATGTCGACCGTGCCCTCAGCCACAGCTCAGAATGGAAGCAAGTCGACGAAGAACTCTGTAGGGTAAGGCAGGTCCTAGTCAACGACGGCTTCTCCAATGGTTTCGTGGAAGACATCATAAGAAGGAAAGTGAAACGCCATGCAACCTCTGAAGAAACAACTAACACAACACCTATACCCCCTATTAGACTATTTTACAGGAACTTCTTTTCCACAGCCCATAAAACGGAGGAAAGGGTCCTGAAAGATATTGTCAGTAGAAACGTTATCCCTACAGACAAAAATCAGAAGATACAACTGACGATTTACTATAAAACCAGAAAAACGGCCAGCCTACTCATGAGAAACTCTCCAGACACAAAGCAGAACGCTTTAAAAGAGACCAACGTCGTCTATGCCTTCAAATGCCCTCTTGGGGACTGTAAGCCTCAAAAAACCCAGTATATAGGCAAGACAACAACATCTCTTTCCAGGCGTTTAACGATGCATAAGCAACAGGGCTCCATTAAGGAACATATAATCTCTTCCACAAACAAACTATCACCAGAGAAATCTTAGCAAACAACACAGAAATCATCGATAGATACAGCGATAGCAGGTGGCTTGACGTCTGCGAGGCACTACACATCAAGAAGTCAACACCAGCAATCAACAGCCAATTAATGCATAACTATATTCTACCCACTTCAAGACTCCGCTCCAATATAGAAGCATCAAGAAATATGGACCAATAGGCTTTCTACAATTACTTCCATTCAATACCCATTGTTTCGTGTTCTGTCTTGTGTTTGAATTTAATACCCATTTAATACCCATTGTTGAAAGTTCGTTTTCACCTCATCCACCTCACCCAAATGTAGATATAAACTCGAAGATGTGCAAAGCTCTATTCAGTTTCAGTTGTGTGTTTGTAAACTAAAGTCTTTGAAAATGTAATAAGTTTTACGAAACGCGCTCAAGTGTCGCGTCAGACTAGAAATAAAAATGAATTTTGGAGAATTGATCTTTGAATTACCATCAACAGTGAAAAGAAACGTAAGAAAGATAGAGAAAATTCGTGTTAGAATTATTAATCTTACTTTTTCGGTCATATTTAATAATATATGTCTACAGGAAAGACTGCTACCAAAATATACTAATATATATATATATATATATATATATATATATATATATATATATATATATATATATATATATATATATATATATATATATATATATATTGTGACAATAATCTCCTTCAAGAGATTGAGCCTGCTCTTCCCTCTACAAATACGTCGCAACAAACTATATAAAACTACTAGGGAAGAAATGTCCAACAACGACAACAACATCTCCAAGGTTTGCCAGAGCGCAAAACGTATGCAGCCAGGGACACCTGTTCAGACTCAAACCGCCAAACTACCTGTTGATCGCTGCCGGCTCCTCGCTGATTGGTCGCCGGTCTGGCTGCAACTGCACTCGCCCCCCCATACTACTTGATGTCTGGGGTCGCCACGACCTCAGACCTCAGAATATTCAGTGCTTCCACGGTTAACACTTCTCCCGGCTAGACGTTAGCGTGTACTGAGAGAGGTGGTAGCGTAAAGCCAATATTCCAGCACCTCACATTTATTTTTGTATTGCACTTCTTGTTATTTTGTCTTAACGTAACTTTTCATTGTGTCATTTAATTATTCTTATTATTTTGATTGATTGATTTTATTATACAAATTTGTTTGTCCATTTTTTCATGTTTTGATTTATTTACCGTAATTAAAATTTCATTGTTAAAATTTACTTGTGTTTTGTGTGTCTTCTCCTTACCTTACCACAGACGAAGTTCCAGTTTTTTCTATTTTTTTTTATAACTATGTGACGAGGCCATACCCCTAGCCTTAAACAGCCGAACACCAACGCGTTACCGTCACAAGTTATATGGGGGCCTGTCCGGGAGCTTCACTCAGGTACTGGTGCCAAGTGGTAATTTATGGTAAGCGTATTTAACTTTGTTAACGTAGCTTTACTATTTTTCATATTCAATTTCATTTTTTATAAGGTGCGGTGTATTGTGCATTACGAGAGTAACATATAGTGAAGGTGAGACAACTTTGGATTACGTGGTGACTGTAGGCCTCAGTCATACTCTTAATTGGTCATCTCTCCCTCCGTGTTATTACTCGTGTTTACCATCTTTGTCCCTTGAATATTTCTCATTTTGACAGATCATCACATTGGTACCCTGGTACTGTGGTCTGCCCCGGGTCAAGAGTACCCAATCTTCTGCAATCTGACTGTAGGAGGACAAAGAGGGCCATAGTTCCTCTAGCTCGAACTTTAGTTGCTGAATTGGGACCTCAGCAGCAGTTCTCGTCACCAGTTGACACCTCGCACCCCTACACGTCAGTCAGAGATGATGATACATACAACGGTAGGGAATTAGCTTACTTTTCAGAGCACAAAAGTTCGCTAATTCTGTAAGTATCATATTAAATTCAGTAGGAAAAACTTGCTTTATATCCTAAAGAGACTTGGCAAGGTATGCCTACATCCTTGGACTACCAATTTTACTTTTGAGGCATTTAACTGTTTCATTTGTTTTCGAAACTCTGTTTCATTTGTTAGTAGGATTTTCTTGCCCTTATCCTCTTACATGAGTACCGGGTACAAGATTTCCTGCGCCCTTGATTTAATTTAATCATTTAATATCTTTTACTTAACTTTAATTGTTAAAGATCTCACAGGATAGGTACCAGTTGCCACGTTGTCCTGTTTCTGACATTCACTATTGAATATTCGTGTACCTTTATTTGCTAATTTCACCATGTTTCGTCTCCAAGCTTTCCGTACAAATCCAGCAGGTGAAATAGGGACTTTAAGTCGTGCCAAGAGGACTGAATTACAAACTCTTGCACATGAGTATCAACTAGAAGTTCCCTACCAAGCCAACAAAAATGACCTACACAACCTGTTGCTGGATTACTATTTAGAGCAAGGTAAGATAGACTCTGAAACTCATGAAACTTACTATATTGCAGAGAAAACTGACTTGGCAACGATGAAACTTAAACTAGAGCTGGCCAAGATTGAGCGTGAGCAGCAAAGGGAAGCAGCTGCCATAAGAAGGGAAGAACAAGAACGCGAAGCTGCCTTGAAGAGAGACGAACAAGAACGCGAAGCTGCCTTGAGGAGAGAAGAACACGAACGTGGACTCGCCCTCCACGAACGTGAGGTCGCCTTGCTCCATGAACGTGAGAGAGTACAGCTTGAAACAAAACAACGCGAGTTGGAAATACAACGCGAACATGACAAGCAACAAGCGACTCTGGCTCTAGAGTGTCATCAACGCGAAATCGCCTTGGAAACTTCACACTTCACTCAACGCCAGCAAGCTACTGCCAATCTTCCCGTCAGTTTTAATATATCACATGCAAGTAAGTTAATGCCATCCTTTGTAGAAGCAGAAGTTGACGTGTTTTTCACCACCTTTGAAACCCTTGCTAATCAACTCAGTTGGCCTGTCAACCAATGGGCCACACTTCTCAGAGTCCATCTTACAGGTAGAGCTGCAGTCACACTCAGTACTCTGGCGTCTGAGAATGACTACCCGACTCTGAAACAAGCAGTGTTGGACGCCTACCTACTTTCCACCGAAAGTTATAGAAGGAAATTCCGTGACCACCTGAAGGCAAGTACCACTACCTTCCTTGAGTTTGCTAACACGAAACGGAGGTATTTCATGAAATGGCTGGAAGCAGCACATGTCTCTACTTTTACAGAACTCGTCAACCTGATGCTTGTTGAAGAATTCTTGAGACGTGTGCCGCCTCCTGTCCGCCTCTACTTAGCAGATAAAGAAGAAACCGACTACCTGAAGTGTGCTAAGTCGGCTGACACTTACAGCCTCATCCACCGGCTGACACCCGAACCATCCTCCAGTAAGAAGTCGTGGTACAGTTACGAGAAGGTGAGCCCCGATCAAGCTGGTTCACAACTGTACTGCAAGTATTGTAGACTCTATGGACATACCATAGACAAGTGTGGTAAGTCTCAATACAAGGGAATCACTGACCAACAAAAACCCAAACCAACTCCTCCTAAGTCCGGTAAGCCTGTGATGAATGTTGGTGTTGATGTTAATGATCTTTCTCTTTTCAGTAACCACCTGTATACTGGAACTGTCTCTGCCAACGGTTCAAATCCGGAGGGACGTTTCAAATTGAAGATCTTGAGGGACACAGCGGCTCTACAATCGATCATCTTGAAGTCGGCTGTGCCCAACATCACCTACACCGGAGAAACCGTCTTCATCACTGACCTCACTGCTACCACTCCATACCCTCTCGCCAGAGTCCACCTGGATTGTCCCTACGTGAACGGGGAAGTCCAAGTCGCCGTCAGGGAAAAGCCTTTTCCCATGCCTGGAGTGCAACTTCTCCTAGGCAACGACTTGGCAGAAGACCTGCAACCGACCAACCTGATCGTCATGGACAAACCCCAGGTGTGTAACTCTGTGCCAAGTAACCCTATTCTAGAGTATGTTCCAGCAGAGGTTCACGAGAGTGATGAAGTTTCTCCTCCGGTTCTCGTGACCACCCGTGCACAAGCCGCACGTCCACAGCCAGCTGACTCTACTGCTACCGCTGTCCCTCAAGACCCTCAGAAACTCCCCCCGCATCTGACCAAGTTGGAGTTCCGTAAGTTGCAGAGGGAAGATCTTACTTTAACACCATTGTTTTTCCAGGCTGAGACTCAACCCGACAGTATTCCTGGGTTCTTCCTAGAGAACGACTTACTCTACCGCAGATATAGACCCAGTAAACTGAAGGAGGAGGACGATTGGGCCAACATCGAACAACTTGTGATTCCCACCAGCCTGCGGCCCACTATTCTACACCTGGCCCACGGAGCATTCTCCCACTACGGCTTCAACAAGACTTACCATGGGATTCGTCAAGACTACTACTGGCCAGGTATGGTAAATAACGTCAAACAGTACGTAAAACAGTGTCATACATGTCAGATGGCAGGCAAACCGAACATCTCCATTCCCAGAGCGCCACTGATTCCCATACAGGTGCCTGCGGAACCTTTCCACAGACTCATAATAGACTGTGTTGGTCCTTTACCTCGGACCAGTTCAGGTAATGCCTACATCCTAACCATCCTGTGTCCTACCACCAGATTTCCCATAGCAGTTCCAGTGAAGAACATCACGGCTGCTACGGTTATAAAACATCTATTGAAGATCTTCACTCAATACGGATTTCCCCGGGAGATTCAAAGTGACTGTGGTACCAACTTCACCAGTGATCTCTTCAAAAGGACACTGGAGGAGTTCAACATCAAACAGGTATTGTCCAGCCCCTATCATCCTGCTTCACAGGGTTCTCTTGAACGTAGTCATCAGACCATCAAAGCACTCTTGAAAAAGTTTTGTAGTGAAACCTCGAAGGATTGGGATAAGCAGATTGACCTTATAATGTGTATTTTCAGAAGTCTCCCCAATGAGTCCCTAGGAGTATCTCCTTATGAGATGCTCTACGGCCGTAAGTGCCGTACTCCCCTTAAGGCTTTCAAAGACTCTCTCAGAGATGCCACCTTCAGTGAGCATCAGAATGGGCCCCAGTTTCTTCAAAACCTTCAACACATTCTCGAGAGAGTCCACCGTTTTGCCCATGATAATCTATTGAAAGCCCAGGTGAGAATGAAGACTCATTACGACCAGACTAGCAAAGTAAGAAAATTCAAGCCGGGAGACTTCGTCCTTGCCTATTTCCCTATCCCAGGTTCACCTTTACAAAACAGATTTTCAGGACCCTACTGCGTCAAAGAGTGCAGGAATAATAACAACTACGTAATAGAGACTCCAGATAGGCGGCGGAAGACCCAGCTGTGCCACGTCAACCTCCTGAAGCAATATAATGGTACTCCTCCCACTGTCCTAATTAACTATTCCACCTTCACAGAACTTCATCCACAGTGAGACCTTCCCAGCTTCTCCTCCCGAGAGCACTGACAAGGAGTCAGCACTTTCTAATTCCGAAATCCTTAATGATCTTCCCAAATACTTTCAGGATAATCATAGTGCACCTCTCGTCAAGATCTTCAGAGAACGTCAAGAGTTGTTCCGAGATGATCCCCAAGAGTGTAATGTTACCCAGCACGACATCCAACTGCTCCCCGACACCCGGCCGATTCGTCAACCCTTCTACCGAATCAGCCCGAGCAAGAAGGAAGTCATGCGTGCTGAGGTGCAGTACCTCTTGGACCATGGACTGGCTACACCTTGTGAGTCCCCCTGGGCCTCACCTTGTATCTTGGTGCCCAAACCCCAAGGTAAGGTGCGGTTATGCACTGACTATCGTAAACTGAACAATGTCACTGTCAAGGATGCTTACCCCTTGCCAAGGATAGATGACATCCTTGATGCCATTGGTAGTGCCCAGTACTTGTCCCAAGTGGACTTGCTTAAGGGGTACTATCAAGTGTGTCTAACGGAGCGCGCTAAACAGATATCTGCCTTCATCACTCCTTTTGGACTTTTCAGATATGAACGCCTTCCTTTCGGACTATGTAATGCCCCGGCCACCTTTCAAAGAGCTGTCAACCGTGTCATCCAGGGCTTGGATAACACATACGCCTACCTGGACGATATCGTCGTAGCCTCCAACACCTGGAGTGAACATCTGCTCCAGCTGCGACGTCTGTTCTCCAAGCTCCTGACAGCCGGCCTCACCATCAACCTGGGCAAGTCCACTTTCGCGAAAGGTAAAGTGCGTTATCTGGGTCATGTTATTGGGAGTGGCAGCATAGCTCCGTTAGACTCACACACTCAAGCCATCCAACAGTATCCACAGCCTACCACCAGGAAGCAGCTCCTGCGCTTCCTTGGTCTTGCCTCTTACAACCGTAGGTTTGTGAGGAATTTCAGTACAGTCGCCACACCTCTAATTCTATTAACCAGTCCCAAGCAACGGTATAATTGGACCATACAGCAAACCGTTGCTTTCGAACAACTCAAATTCCTCCTCTGTTCTAACCCCATTCTTGCCTCTCCAGATATCACCAAGCCTTTCGTCCTTCATGTCGACGCCAGTGGTACCGGCGTTGGTGGTGTCCTGATGCAACAACGAGGCGAGGAGGTTCTACCTGTCAGCTACTACAGCTACAAACTGAAACCACACCAGAGGAACTACAGCACTATTGAAAAGGAGCTACTATCCATCGTCCTGAACCTCCAACACTTCCCTCCGTACCTACAAGGCGCCAGGTCTGCCACCATCTTCTCAGACCACAACCCTCTCCGCTTCCTACATCAAGCCCAATTCTCCAACCAGCGTCTTCTACGATGGGCTCTGTATTTACAAGACTTCAACCTGGAGATCCGCTATATCAAGGGTTCTGACAACACCATAGCCGATGCCCTCTCCAGAGTTTATGAAGTAGAAGCGACTCCATCCATTACTCCACCACATAACGACGTACTTCTTCCAGAACCGCAGGCTTCGGGGGAGAGTTGTGACAATAATCTCCTTCAAGAGATTGAGCCTGCTCTTCCCTCTACAAATACGTCGCAACAAACTATATAAAACTACTAGGGAAGAAATGTCCAACAACGACAACAACATCTCCAAGGTTTGCCAGAGCGCAAAACGTATGCAGCCAGGGACACCTGTTCAGACTCAAACCGCCAAACTACCTGTTGATCGCTGCCGGCTCCTCGCTGATTGGTCGCCGGTCTGGCTGCAACTGCACTCGCCCCCCCATACTACTTGATGTCTGGGGTCGCCACGACCTCAGACCTCAGAATATTCAGTGCTTCCACAGTTAACACTTCTCCCGGCTAGACGTTAGCGTGTACTGAGAGAGGTGGTAGCTTAAAGCCAATATTCCAGCACCTCACATTTATTTTTGTATTGCACTTCTTGTTATTTTGTCTTAACGTAACTTTTCATTGTGTCATTTAATTATTCTTATTATTTTGATTGATTGATTTTATTATACAAATTTGTTTGTCCATTTTTTCATGTTTTGATTTATTTAACGTAATTAAAATTTCATTGTTAAAATTTACTTGTGTTTTGTGTGTCTTCTCCTTACCTTACCACAGACGAAGTTCCAGTTTTTTCTATTTTTTTTTATAACTATGTGACGAGGCCATACCCCTAGCCTTAAACAGCCGAACACCAACGCGTTACCGTCACAATATATATATATATATATATATATATATATATATATATATATATATATATATATATATATATATATATATATATATATTTATATATTCAGAACGCAGCTCTTGGCCTACTATGCAAGGCCCGATTTGCCTAATAAGCCACATTTTCAAGAATTTCAATATTTTTCCCATGTTTTTCTTATGAAAGGATAAAGCTATTCATTTCATTACATATGAGCTAATTTTTTTTTTAAATTGAGTCCCCAGGACTATATGCAACTGAAAACTCACACCCCAGAAGTGACTCGAACTCATACTGCCAGGAGTAACGCAAGTGGTATGTACAGGACGCCTTAATCCATTTGACCATCTCGACTGGACATGAGGAGGTGATAGCCAAAGCTATTTGAACAACCACAACAGATGGAAGCAATGCATCTGATGTGCAGGATTCCTTAACCACTTGACCAACACGAGCGGACATAAAGGAGGATGGTAGCCGAGGCTAATTACCCATCCCCCCCCCCCCCCGCCGGCACTCTGTTGGTAACCTTGGGCATGGTATTTCATCAAATCACCTGTTTCTTTGGGGCAAACTTGTTGGCCGAGTGGTTAAGTGATCCTGTACATCAGATGCATTGCTTCTAGCAGAATGGGTTCGAGTCACTTCTGGGGGTGTGAGTTTTCAGTTGCATATATGCATATATGCCTGGAGACCGTTCAGGCTTTTTCGCATTTGTGGTCCTGGTTAAGATGGTGACCTGGTTGCTGGAGCAAGATGAGGACCTGGTTGCTGGAGCAAGATGGGGACCTGGTTGCTGGAGCAAGATGGGAACCTAGTTGCTGGAGCAAGATGGGAACCTGGTTGCTGGAGCAAGATGGGAACCTAGTTGCTGGAGCAAGATGGGGACCTGGTTGCTGGAGCAAGATGGGGATCTGGTTGCTGGAGCAAGATGGGGACCTGGTTGCTGGAGCAAGATGGGAACCTAGTTGCTGGAGCAAGATGGGGACCTGGTTGCTGGAGCAAGATGGGAACCTAGTTGCTGGAGCAAGATGGGGACCTGGTTGCTGGAGCAAGATGGGGATCTGGTTGCTGAAGCAAGATGGGGATCTGGTTGCTGGAGCGAGATGGGGACCTGGTTGCTGGAGCAAGATGGGGATCTGGTTGCTGGAGCGAGATGGGGACCTAGTTGCTGGAGCGAGATGGGGACCTAGTTGCTGGAGCGAGATGAGGACCTAGTTGCTGGAGCAAGATGGGGACCTGGTTGCTGGAGCAAGATGGGGACCTGGTTGCTGGAGCAAGATGGGGACCTGGTTGCTGGAGCAAGATGGGGACCTGGTTGCTGGAGCAAGATGGGGACCTGGTTGCTGGAGCAAGATGGGGACCTGGTTGCTGGAGCAAGATGGGGACCTGGTTGCTGGAGCAAGATGGGGACCTAGTTGCTGGAGCAAGATGGGGCCCTAGTTGCTGGAGCGAGATGGGGACCTAGTTGCTGGAGCAAGATGGGGACCTGGTTGCTGGAGCAAGATGGGGCCCTAGTTGCTGGAGCAAGATGGGGCCCTAGTTGCTGGAGCGAGATGGGGACCTAGTTGCTGGAGCAAGATGGGGACCTGGTTGCTGGAGCAAGATGGGGCCCTAGTTGCTGGAGCAAGATGGGGCCCTAGTTGCTGGAGCGAGATGGGGACCTAGTTGCTGGAGCGAGATGGGGACCTGGTTGCTGGAGCAAGATGGGGCCCTAGTTGCTGGAGCGAGATGGGGACCTGGTTGCTGGAGCAAGATGGGGCCCTAGTTGCTAGAGCGAGATGGGGACCTAGTTGCTGGAGCAAGATGGGGACCTAGTTGCTGGAGCAAGATGGGGACCTAGTTGCTGGAGCAAGATGGGGACCTAGTTGCTGGAGCAAGATGGGGACCTAGTTGCTGGAGCAAGATGGGGACCTAGTTGCTGGAACAAGATGGGGACCTAGTTGCTGGAGCAAGATGGGGACCTAGTTGCTGGAGCAAGATGGGGACCTAGTTGCTGGAGCAAGATGGGGACCTGTTCCCTAAAGGAGACAAATGCTCTCTTTGACTACGATTATTCCTCTCTCGTGTAAGGTTTGAGTCAGAAAATCTTAAAACTTTTATATGTTTTTCAAGAAATTTTCAGAGCGAGCCTTGGTCGACTGGTGCTGCCCAGGTGACTACAAAAGGTATTATTATGCTCTCCAGTATGACAACAGAAGCAGCTGTCTCGTGGACGGGAAAACACCCGTTACGCCGTCAACAGTCGCTACACAAGCAACTGTTAGTAAATCCAATGCCACTAGTGATGTTAAGTGCACCAGTGTGACTACTGAAGATCCTGTTAGGCCCAGCAGTGTGACTACAGAAGATGCTGTTTGTCCCTGCAGTGTGACTACAGAAGATGCTGTTAGGCCCTCCAGTGTGACTACTGAAGATGCTGTTTGTCCCTCCAGTGTGACTACAGAAAATGCTGTTAGGCCCTCCAGTGTGACTACTGAAGATGCTGTTAGGCCCTCCAGTGTGACTACAGAAGATGCTGTTTGTCCCTCCAGTGTGACTACAGAAGATGCTGTTAGGCCCTCTAGTGTGACTACTGAAGATGCTGTTTGTCCCTCCAGTGTGACTACAGAAAATGCTGTTAGGCCCTCCAGTGTGACTACTGAAGATGCTTTTAGGCTCTCCAGTGTGACTATAGAAGATGCTGTTAGGCCCTCCAGTGTGTCTACGTAAGATGCTGTTAGGCCCTCCAGCATGACTATAGAAGATGCTGTTAGGCCCTCCAGTGTGACTACGGAAGATGCTGTTAGGCCCTCCAGTGTGACTACAGAAAATGCTGTTAGGCCCTCCAGTGTGACTACGAAAGATGCTGTTAGGCCTTTCAGTGTGATTACAGAAGATGCTGTTTGGTCCTCTAGTGTGACATTCGGAAGATGCTGTTAGGCCCTTCAGTGTGACTACGAAAGATGCTGTTAGGCCCTCCAGTGTGACTACAGAAGATGCTGTTAGGCCCTTCAGTGTGACTACGGAAGATGCTGTTTGGTCCTCCAGTGTGACTACTGAAGATGCTGTTAGGCCATAATGAAATGGGTAGCTTTATCATTTCATAAGAAAAAAATTAGAGAAAATATATTAATTCAGTAAAACTTGGCTTATTAGGCAAATCGGGCCTTGCATAGTAGGCTGAGAAGTGCATTCTGGCTACTAAGTACGACATATATATATATATATATATATATATATATATATATATATATATATATATATATATATATATACTTGAGGCTCGTTTATATATATATAAATATATTTATATATATATATATATATACATATATATATATATATATATATATATATATATATATATATATATATATATATATATATATATATATATATTTAGGTTAAGATAGGTTTTTATTTTTAAGATGTTTCTATTTTTCTTGGGCGGAGTATGAGTATTTATGACTTGTATGGTCGCTTTAGTAAGATTTTGCTATGTGTTTAACAATTTCTTCTGCTCAGTTGAATCTAAGTTTAAATCTTAATGGGTTTGAAACTGTGCACTGTGTTAGATAATGTTCCAGTGGTCTGTCGGGCATTTCTCCACAGTGATGGCGGTGGTGGTGATGAGGTGAACAGTCATCTCGCTAAAGGAGCGCTCAAGGGCACACAGTGCTAATGGCACAAGGTCAACTCGCTAACGAGGTGGTGAATGAGGTACAGCGCTAAATGTTTCAAGGTCTGACGGGGTCCTTATTCTCTAGCTTATTTAACCCCGAGCTAACTATTTCACTATCGGCTCATCCGGTCTTATTCTCATCGGTTACTGTTTACATTTGGATAATGTAGGACTTAGAGACAGCCTTGAACTCAGTGATAATGAACAAGTCAATTTAAAATATAATATTAATATCAAGACAAAGGTTTTCCACATTAGTCTTATATGATATGTTTACTTGCTAACAACGCAATGCTTGGAATTTGTATGTGGGGAACATGGCTCACCTAAGGGAGAGAGAATGACCGGCGCGTTTGAGGTAGAGCAGAGGTCAGAACAGGTATGTTTGCCGACATGGTCTGCCGTCTCAGCAGTATGCTGAGACATGGTGTTTATGATGGGTTGGAATGTATGTAGGACCTTAAAACGTGTTTAATAAAGAATAAAAATTATATATTAAGGGTTTACCCCTTAACTACTTATTGTTGTTAACCTAGTGGTGTGTTTGTGAACTTGCTCACTGGAACTGGGATGGAGTTCGGGTGGGGGTGGATGGGGTGAGGGTATGATCATCCCCAATACCTCCCCCCATCTCAGTACACCTCTAACCTCCAACCCAGATGTGTGTAATGGCGAAGCTCCCCAGGGTTAGATCTAAGAATTACATATAATCATTCAGTAGTGGAAACAGTTACCCACAAGTCTCCCAGTGCTGCTGCTCGCTCCAGAAGCTGCGTTTCCCACATTCAGTAAAAATGCCTACTGGCTTTACCTGAGTGACTGCATTACTGACTGATGCTAAAAATGCTATTGTAATGCGGGCAGTAATTTGATTAGATAGAAGAAAATTGAAGACTGGTATGCAATGAGGCTCGTTACTCAGAGTCCAAGCAAAATTAAAATATTTATACCTCGGAATGGGAAAGTAAACAGACTTGAGTGCTAGGTGTAGAGGAGGGGGGGTAGGGGACCTCCTGGAGCGTGGGTATGGTGAGCGGTATCGAGTCATTTAGTCCAGTTATGTGTCAAACTCCCAAGAGGTGAGCCACCCCCGAGGCCTCGCTCCCCGCCCAAATCATATATAAAGGGTTTACGCCTTTAACTACTTATTGACTGCTGAAAGACATAGATGACCACAGGCTGAAACATGACTCATATGAATACAGCGATACATATAATATGTTTACTATTTTTTTTTGCCTCGTTTATGGAGGACTTTGGAAATGTGAAGTGGGGAATTGATAACTGTCACCAGCATGGGAGGGGAGTGAGGGGGAGGGTGCGACATATGACACCTCCTTAACGCGAACACAGTCCACTCATGCACGGGGCGTCAAAGACCACACACACCGGTCCTGAGTGCTCTGCTAGCATGTGGTGGTGGTGGTGCTGTGTGGTAGTGTGAGTTATGCTATAACATATTGTTTTAATTCAATGCACTAACATCTCTGCTTTCAAAGAGGTGAGCCGTACAAATGCTTGCTCCCACACACACACACACATCCATGTGGGCATGTGAGCATGTTGGTATGTGGTGACACCCCCCTCAGCCCTATGTGGCAGCTCCATACTCCTCTGGAAGCTATCTAGGGGAGGGGAGGGAGGGGGGAAGACCACCTACCCTTATCTTGAGCTTATCTTGAGATGATTTCGGGGCTTTAGTGTCCCCGCGGCCCGGTCCTAGACCAGGCCTCCACCCCCAGGAAGCAGCCCGTGACAGCTGACTAACACCCAGGTACCTATTATACTGCTAGGTAACAGGGGCATAGGGTGAAAGAAATTCTGCCCATTGTTTCTCGCCGGCGCCTGGGATCGAACCCAGGACCACAGGATCACAAATCCAGCGTGCTGTCCGCTCGGCCGACCGGCTCCCATTCCCATTGGGGTTCAGGCGCTGGGGTCTGTGTGCTGGGGTCAGTGTGTTGGGGTCCAGGCGCTGGGGTCCGTGCGCTGGGGTCCGTGAGCTGGAGTCTGTGTGCTGGGGTCCGTGTGCTGGGGTCCAGCCCTGGAAACACAAACCGAAACTGTCTCTATTTTCCGCTTGTTATGACTTGTAATAAAGTTGTTACATCTTGGCTTAACGTGTTTATGATGTATTAGAACGTTGTTACAACTTGCTATATTGGTTGTTATAACTGGTTAGGACGTGTTAAAACTTGTTCGAACGTTGTACCAACGTCGTAGTTTCGGTGTGTGTTTGGCGGGAGGCGCTGGGCTCCGTGCGCTGGGGTCCGTGTGCTGGGGTCCTGGCGCTGGGGTCCGGGCGCTGGGGTCCGTGCGCTGGGGTCTGTGTGCTTGGGTCCGTGTGCTGGGGTCCGTGTGCTGGGGTCCGTGCGCTGGGGTCCATGCGCTGGGGTCTGTGTGCTGGGGTCTGTGTGCTGGGGTCCATGCGCTGGGGTCTGTGTGCTGGGGTCCGGGCGCTGGGGTCCGAGCGCTCACTGTGAGGCTGACTACTGGTGATCAGCCTGTGACTGGTTACGTTTATATATTGCTCACAGATTTATTGCAATAGTTTATTTAATTTGATGGATCAGTGTAGCATTTCTGGCTCATGTGAGGACCATTCATTAGGTCCAGCTCGAAGTTGACCATTAATTTGGGTCTGAGAACCAGTGCACTTCTGTGTCTAAGGTGAGGTTGAGGTACTGTGAGGTGAGGTGGTGGTACTGTGAGGTGAGGTTGAGGTACTGTGAGGAGAGATGGTGGTACTGTGAGGTGAGGTTGAGGTACAGTGAGGTGAGGTTGAGGTACTGTGAGGAGAGGTGGTGGTTCTGTGAGGTGAGGTTGAGGTACTGTGAGGTGAGGTGGTGGTTCTGTGAGGTGAGGTTGAGGTACTGTGAGGAGAGATGGTGGTACTGTGAGGTGAGGTTGAGGTACAGTGAGGTGAGGTTGAGGTACTGTGAGGAGAGGTGGTGGTTCTGTGAGGTGAGGTTGAGGTACTGTGAGGAGAGATGGTGGTTCTGTGAGGTGAGGTTGAGGTACTGTGAGGAGAGATGGTGGTACTGTGAGGTGAGGTTGAGGTACAGTGAGGTGAGGTTGAGGTACTGTGAGGTGAGGTTGAGGTACTGTGAGGTGAGGTGGTGGTTCTGTGAGGTGAGGTTGAGGTACTGTGAGGTGAGGTGGTGGTTCTGTGAGGTGAGGTTGAGGTACTGTGAGGAGAGGTGGTGGTTCTGTGAGGTGAGGTTGAGGTACTGTGAGGAGAGATGGTGGTACTGTGAGGTGAGGTTGAGGTACAGTGAGGTGAGGTTGAGGTACTGTGAGGTAAGGTGGTGGTACTGTGAGGTGAGGTTGAGGTACTGTGAGGCGAAGTTGAGGTACTGTGAGGTGAGGTTGAGGTACTGTGAGGTAAGGTGGTGGTACTGTGAGGTGAGGTTGAGGTACTGTGAGGTGAGGTTGAGGTACTGTGAGGTGAGGTTGAGGTACTGTGAGGTGAGGTTGAGGTACTCTGAGGTGAGGTGGAGTAGTGCTCAGCACCACACTGTTGCCACTACTCGCGCCAGAGGTGCCACCAGTGTTGCCAAGTACACCGGAGGGGGAACCTTTCTTGTGCATTTTAAGTTAATTGTTTGTTGTGAGTCCATAATGAGGCCGCTGGACGTGCACAAATGCTGTACATCTCAGCCTACGTTATGGACTTTCTTTAAATAGAATTGCAATTTTCTCTGCGTTGTAATTTACTCTCGTAAATAACAGGAAACATACGCTGAGCGCCAAAAGTTTCCCGGGAACTTGAGGATTCACGGCCTGAATATATACCATGATACAGTTTCTCCTCCACTGTTTCTAATGAAGAGGAGAGGAATCAAGCGAGCTTCCGTGTGTAGGAGCCCTGTCCAGGTTGTGGTGTGTGTGTGTGGTGTGTGTGTGTGTAGTGTGTATGGTGGTGTGTGTATGGTGGTGTGTGTGTCTGGTGTTGACCAGTGTATGGTGGTGGTGTGTGTGTGTGTGTGTGTGTGTGTGTGTGTGTGTGTGTGTGTGTCTGGTGTTGACCAGTGTATGGTGGTGTGTGTGTGTGTGTGTACTCACCTATATGTACTCACCTATATGTGCTTGCAGGATCGAGCATTGACTCTTGGATCCCGCCTTTCTAGCTATCGGTTGTTTACAGCAATGACTCCTGTCCCATTTCCCTATCATACCTAGTTTTAAAAGTATGAATAGTATTTGCTTCCACAACCTGTTCCCCAAGTGCATTCCATTTTTCTACTACTCTCACGCTAAAAGAAAACTTCCTAACATCTCTGTGACTCATCTGAGTTTCCAGTTTCCACCCATGTCCCCTCGTTCTGTTATTATTACGTGTGAACATTTCATCTATTTCCACTTTGTCAATTCCCCTGAGTATTTTATATGTCCCTATCATATCTCCTCTCTCCCTTCTTTTCTCTAGTGTCGTAAGGTTCAGTTCCTTCAGCCGCTCTTCATATCCCATCCCTCGTAGCTCTGGGACAAGCCTCGTCGCAAACCTCTGAACCTTCTCCAGTTCTTTATGTGTTTCTTCAGGTGGGGGCTCCATGATGGCGCGGCATACTCTAAGACGGGTCTCACGTAGGCAGTGTAAAGCGCCCTAAAAGCTTCCTCATTTAGGTTTCTGAATGAAGTTCTAATTTTCGCCAGTGTAGAGTACGCTGCTGTCGTTATCCTATTTATATGTGCCTCAGGAGTTAGATTAGGTGTCACATCCACTCCCAGGTCTCTTTCTCGAATCGTTACAGGTAGGCTGTTCCCCTTCATTGTGTACTGTCCCTTTGGTCTCCTGTCACCTGATCCCATTTCCATAACTTTACATTTACTGGTGTTAAACTCCAGTAGCCATTTCCCTGACCATCTCTGCAGCCTGTTTAAGTCCTCTTGGAGGATCCTACAATCCTCGTCTGTCACAACTCTTCTCATTAATTTTGCGTCATCTGCAAACATTGACATGTATGATTCCACTCCTGTAAACATATCATTTACGTAAATTAGAAAGAGGATTGGTCCCAGCACCGATCCTTGAGGTACTCCACTTGTTACTGTTCGCCAGTCCGACTTTTCGCCCCTTACCATTACCCTCTGGCTCCTTCCTGTTAGGTAGTTCTTCACCCATACTAGGACCTTTCCGCTTACTCCTGCCTGCCTCTCAAGTTTGTATAGCAGTCTCATGTGCGGTACCGTATCAAAGGCCTTTTGGCAGTCAAGAAATATGCAGTCTGCCCAGCCTTCTCTGTCCTGCCTTATCCTTGTTACTTTATCATAGAATTCTAAAAGGTTTGTGTGTGTGTGTGTGTGTGTGTGTGTGTGTGTGTGTGTGTGTGTGTGTGTGTGTGTGTGTGTGTGTGTGTGTGTGTGTGTGTGTGTGTGTCTGGTGTTGACCAGTGTATGGTGGTGTGTGTGTGTGTGTGTGTGTGTGTGTGTGTGTGTGTGTGTGTGTGTGGCTGGTGTTGACCAGTGTATGGTGGTGTTTGTGTGTGTGGTGTTGACCAGTGTATGGTGGTGTGTGTGTGTGTGTGTGTGTGTGTGTGTGTGTGTGTGTGTGTGTGTGTGTGTGTGTGTGTGTGTGTGTGTGTGTGTGTCTGGTGTTGACCAGTGTATGGTGGTGTGTGTGTGTGTCTGGTGATGACCAGTGTATGGTGGTGTGTGTGTGTGGTGTTGACCAGTGTATGGTGGTGTGTGTGTGTTGTGTTGACCAGTGTATGGTGGTGTTGTGTCTGGTGTTGACCAGTGTATGGTGGTGTTTGTGTGTGGTGCTGATCAGTGTATGGTGGTGTGTCTGTGTGGTGTTGACCAGTGTATGGTGGTGTGTGTGTGTGTGTCTGGTGTTGATCAGTGTGATCAGTGTTGATCAGTGTTGATCAGTGTTGATCAGTTGACCAGTGTATGGTGGTGTGTGTGTGTGTGTCTGGTGTTGATCAGTGTATGGTGGTGTGTGTGTGTGTGGTGTTGATCAGTGTATGGTGGTGTGTGTATGGTGGTGTGTATGGTGGTGTGTGTATGGTGGTGTGTATGGTGGTGTGTGTATGGAGGTGTGTGTCTGGTGTTTACCAGTGTATGGTGGTGGTGGTGTGTGTGTTTGGTGTTGACCAGTGTATGTTGGTGTGTGTGTGTGTGTGTGTGTGTTCACCTAGTTGTGTTTGCGGGGGTTGAGCTTTGCTCTTTAGGCCCGCCTCTCAACTGTTTACTAACTACTTTTTCCCCCCCCCCCCGCCCCCCCCCCCCCAGGAAGCAGCCCGTAACAGCTGACTAACTCCCAGGTATATATTTACTGCTAGGTAACAGGGTCATTCAGGGTGATAGAAACTTTGCCCATTTGTTTCTGCCTCGTGTGGGAATCGAACCCGCACCACAGAATTACGAGTCCTGCGTGCTATTCACCAGGCTACGAGGCGCCCCCCCCCCTCTACGAGGCTGTGTGTGTGTGTGTGTGTGGTGTTGACTAGAGTGTTTGATGCTGTGTGTCTGGTGTTGACCAGTGTATGGTGGTGTGTGTGTGTGGTGTTGACCAGTGTATGGTGGTGTGTGTGTGTGTCTGGTAATGACTATACACTGGTCAACACCAGACACACACACACACACACACACACACACACACACACACACACACACACACACACCACCATACACTGGTCAACACCAGACACACACACACACACACGCCACCATACACTGGTCAACACCAGACACACACACACACACACACACACACACACACACACACACACACACACACACCACCATACACTGGTCAACACCAGACACACACACACACACACACACACACACACACACACACACACACACACACACACACACACACACACACACACACACACACACACACCACCATACACTGGTCAACACCAGACACACACACACACACACCACCATACACTGGTCAACACCAGACACACACACATACACACACACCACCATACACTGGTCAACACCAGACACACACACACACACACACCACCATACACTGGTCAACACCAGACACACACACACACACACCACCATACACTGGTCAACACCAGACACACACACACACACACCACCATACACTGGTCAACACCAGACACACACACACACACCACCACCATACACTGGTCAACACCAGACACACACACACACACACACCACCATACACTGGTCAACACCAGACACACACACACACACACACACCACCATACACTGGTCAACACCAGACACACACACACACACACACACCACCATACACTGGTCAACACCAGACACACACACACACACACCACCACCATACACTGGTCAACACCAGACACACACACACACACACACACACACACACACACACACACACACACACACACACACACACACACACCACCATACACTGGTCAACACCAGACACACACACGCACACACACCACCATACACTGGTCAACACCAGACACACACACACACACACACACACACACACACACACACACACACACACACACACACACACACACACACACACACACACACACACACACACACACACACCACCATACACTGGTCAACACCAGACACACACACACACACACACCACCATACACTGGTCAACACCAGACACACACACCACCATACACTGGTCAACACCAGACACACACACCACCATACACTGGTCAACACCAGACACACACACACACACACACCACCATACACTGGTCAACACCAGACACACACACCACCATACACTGGTCAACACCAGACACACACCACCACCATACACTGGTCAACACCACACACACACCACCATACACTGGTCAACACCAGACACACACACACTCACACACACACACACACACACACACACACACACACACACACACACACACACACACACACACACACACACACACACACACACACACACACACACACACACACACACACACACACACCACCATGCACTGGTCAACACCAGACACACACACACACACACCACCATGCACTGGTCAACACCAGACACACACACACACACACACACACACACACACACACACACACACACACACACACACACACACACACACACACACACACACACACACACACACACACACACACCACCTTGACATGGCCAGTGTCCTTGACTTGTATACCATGCAAGGTGATGGAGAAGATCGTGAGAAAAAACCTGGTAACACATCTGGAGAGAAGGGACTTCGTGACAAATCGCCAACATGGATTCAGGGAGGGTAAATCTTGCCTTAGAGGCTTGATAGAATTCTACGATCAGGTGACACAGATTAAGCAAGAAAGAGAGGGCTGGGCGGACTGCATTTTCTTGGATTGTCGGAAAGCCTTTGACACAGTACCGCATAAGAGGCTGGTACATAAGCTGGAGAGACAGGCAGGTGTAGCTGGTAAGGTGCTCCAGTGGATAAGGGAGTATCTAAGCAATAGGAAGCAGAGAGTTACGGTGAGGGGTGAGACCTCCGATTGGCGTGAAGTCACCAGTGGAGTCCCACAGGGCTCTGTACTCGGTCCTATCTTGTTTCTGATATATGTAAATGATCTCCCGGAGGGTATCGATTCATTTCTCTCAATGTTTGCGGACGATGCTAAAATTATGAGAAGGATTAAAACAGAAGAGGACTGTTTGAGGCTTCAAGAAGACCTAGACAAGCTGAAGGAATGGTCGAACAAATGGTTGTTAGAGTTTAACCCAACCAAATGTAATGTAATGAAGATAGGTGTAGGGAGCAGGAGGCCAGATACAAGGTATCATCTGGGAGAGGAAATTCTTCAGGAGTCAGAGAAGGAAAAAGGCTTGGGGGTTGATATCACGCCAGACCTGTCTCCTGCAGCACATATCAAGCGGATAACATCAGCGGCATATGCCAGGCTGGCCAACATACGAACGGCATTCAGAAACTTGTGTAAAGAATCATTCAGAACTTTGTATACCACATATGTCAGGCCAATCCTGGAGTATGCAGCCCCAGCATGGAGTCCATATCTAGTCAAGGATAAGACTAAACTGGAAAAGGTTCAAAGGTTTGCCACCAGACTAGTACCCGAGCTGAGAGGTATGAGCTACGAGGAGAGACTACGGGAATTAAACCTCACTTCGCTGGAAGACAGAAGAGTTAGGGGGGACATGATCACCACATTCAAGATTCTGAAGGGGATTGATAGGGTAGATAAAGACAGTCTATTTAACACAAGGGGAACACGCACAAGGGGACACAGGTGGAAACTGAGTGCCCAAATGAGCCACAGAGATATTAGAAAGAACTTTTTTAGTGTCAGAGTGGTTGATAAATGGAATGCATTAGGGGGTGATGTGGTGGAGGCTCACTCCATACACAGTTTCAAGTGTAGATATGACAGAGCCCGATAGGCTCAGGAATCTGTACACCTGTTGATTGACGGTTGAGAGGCGGGACCAAAGAGCCAGAGCTCAACCCCCGCAAACACAACTAGGTGAGTACAACTAGGTGAGTACACACACACACACCACCATGCACTGGTCAACACCAAACAGACACACACACGACCGTACAAATGCATAGAAAACCCCCCTACCCCAAACCCTCCATGCCTCCACTCAAATGCTCAGCCAAATCTCCCTCCCCCCCTCACCCCATCCCCACCCGGCTACCTCTCCCCTCCTCCCGCCATGTCCCCCCTCCCCCCTTTTCCTTCCAGTCCTCCCTCCCCCTTCATCCCATACCCTCTCTGTCCCCCTTTCACTTGACCCCCCGCCCCTCACCCCTGTTATCCACCTCACAAAAATCCACACTCATGGAACAGCTTCCCCCACCAGCAGAACACTCACCAAGGAGGCGATATGAGAATGAACAGAAGAAAGTGAGCCGCAAGGCAATGTATACTAACATAGATGGAATTACAAATAAACCATAACAAATGCAGTGTTCCTGCATGACTATTATGTTGTGAGGAAAGAGAGAGAAGGAAGAGGTGGTGGTGGTGGTGGAGCTCTGCTGGTAAGAAAAGGCTTGGACTTTGAGGAGATGGTTATTCAGGGCTGTGAAGGTTTCAGTGACTACCTAACAGGTATCATAACAGCTGGAGGACAAAAATATATAGTCGTATTGATAAACATTCCATCACCAAGTGACAGAAGGCCCAGAAAGGAATATGATAGAAACAACAGAGCCAGTATTAACATAACAGACAGAGCAGCTACTTTTGCTATCAGAAATGGATCTGGACTGCTAATCATGGGAAACTTCAATCACAGGAAGATCGATTGGGAGAACAGAGACCCACATGGAGGACCAGAAACATGGAGAGCTACGCTGCTGAACGTGGCAGCAAGAAACTTTCTATGCCAGCACATGAAGGAACCAACAAGAATGAGAGAAGATGAACCAGCCATGCTCGATCTGATATTTACCCTAAATGAGTGGACTATAAGGGAAGTTAAGATGGAAGCACCCTTTGGGAATGAGTGATCACAGTGTATTGATCTTTGATTACCTGGTAGAGCTAGGAATTATCACCCCTCCCCCCCCCCCCCCGCCCAAAGAACTAGGAAACAAAAAGCTGGAAAACCGAAAGGGGAATTATGAGGAGATGAGAAGTTTCCCAAGGGAAATACCTTGGGACACAGACCTCAGAGCTGTACAATATCTTGTACAGACCCAAAGTCTGTACAAGATATGATGGGCTATGTCACCCAAAAGTGTCAGGAGGCAGTAAATAGGTTTATCCCGGCCCAAAAGGAAAAATCCGAGAAGCAAAAGAAGAATCCATGGTATAATCCATGGCATGTATGGAAACAAAGGAGCTGAACAAAGAACGTGGAGGAACTTCTGGAATAAAAGAACACCAGAAAGCAGAGAAAGATACCAGAGAACCAGGTATGAGTATGTTAGGGTGAGAAGAGAAGCAGAGAAAAATTATGAAAATAATATAGCAAACAAAACCAAGACCGAACCAAAGCTACTCCACAGTTACATCAGGAGGAAAACAACAGTGAAGGAACAGGTAATGAAACTTAGAACAGGCGAGGACAGGTATGCAGAGAATGACAAAGAGGTGTGTGAAGAACTCAACAAGAGGTTCCAGGTGGTCTTCACAATAGAACAAGGTAAGGTCACTGTGCTAGGAGAGGGTAAAGTAAACCAGGCGGCCTTGGAAGGGTTCGAAATTACGAGAGATGAGGTCAAGAGACACCTGCTGGATTTGGATGTTAGAAAGGCTGTTGGTCCAGACAGGATCTCGAAATGGGTACTGAAAGAGTGTGCAGAGGCACTTTGCTTGCCACTCTCCATAGTGTATAGTAGGTCACTGGAGACGGGAGACCTACCAGAAATATGGATGATGGCAAATGTGGTCCCAATATACAAAAATGGCGACAGGCAAGAGGCACTGAACTACTGGGCAGTGTCCTTGACTTGTATACCATGCAAGGTGATGGAGAAGATCGGGAGAAAAAACCTAGTAACACATCTGGAGAGAAGGGACTTCGTGACAAATCGCCAACATGGGTTCAGGGAGGGTAAATCACCTGACTGCCTTAATAGAATTCTACGACCAGGTGACAAAGATTAAGCAAGAAAGAGAGGGCTGGGCGGAGTGCATTTTCTTGGATTGTCGGAAAGCCTTTGACACAGTACCGCATAAGAGACTGGCAAGCTGGAGAGACAGGCAAGAGTAGCTGGTAAAGTGCTCCAGTGGATAAGGGAGTGCCTAAGCAATAGGAAGCAGAGAGTTACGGTGAGGGGTGAGACCTCAGATTGGTGTGAAGTCACCAGTGGAGTCCCACAGGGCTCTGTACTCAGTCCTATCCTGTTTCTTATATATGTAAATGATCTCCCGGAGGGTATAGACTCATTTCCCTCGATATTTGCTGACGATGCCAAAATTATGAGAAGGATTAAGACAGAGGAGGACTGCTATCTTGAGGTTATCTTGAGATGATTTCGGGGCTTTAGTGTCCCCGCGGCCCGGTCCTCGACCAGGCCTCCACCCGCAGGAAGCAGCCCGTGACAGCTGACTAACTCCCAGGTACCTATTTACTGCTAGGTAACAGGGGCATTCAGGGTGAAAGAAACTGTGCCCATTTGTTTCTGCCTCGTGCGGGAATCGAACCCGCGCCACAGAATTACGAGTCCTGCGCGCTATCCACCAGGCTACGAGGCCCCTTGGAGGCCCCTACGAGGCATATACAGTTTCAAGTGTAGATATGATAGAGCCCAATAGGCTCAGGAACCTGTACACCTGTTGATTGACGGCTGAGAGGCGGGACCAAAGAGCCAGAGCTCAACCCCCGCAAGCACAACTAGGTGAGTAATAGGTGAGTACATGCAGTGTCTGTATTCCAAAATATTAAATACTAGCAGTACCCGGCCACGCGTTGCTGTGGCTCAGTGCGTTGCTGAGTCACAGCAACGTACCTTCCCTGTCCCCCAGTCTTCCCCACCATTCCCCCCCTCACCCGTCTCATCGGCCTTAAAACCATTCCCAACTCCACCATCCCCTCGACCTCCCCACCATTCCCCACTCCACCATCCCCTCTTCCTTCCCACCATGCCCCACTCCCCTGTCCCTTAATTTGTCCTCCCCACCATTCTTCATTCCCCCATCCCCTCGTCCCCACCATCCCAAACTTCCCTGTCCCCTCGGCCTTCCCCACCATTACCCCCTCCCTTGTCCCCTCGTCTTCCCCACCATCTCTCACTTCCATCCCCTCGTCATTCCCCACTCCCTCGTTCGATTCCTTCCCAAATGGTCTGTTCCCATCAGAAAATTGGGAACATTAAGTGATCTGATGTTCCCATCACTTAAATATAAGAGAAACAGTAAAAAAATGAAATGAAAATATGAAAAAAATATATAAATAAACTATACTCACGAAATAAACTGTATGGTAAACAACACAGCTCAACTCCAACGCAATTCACACAAAATAATTAAATCAAAATGAAAATACATCAAAATCTATGAAAAATTAAGTTATCAATGCAATCAGAAACATTGAAATGGAATTGTAACATATCTAATATAAGCATGTGTGTTGCTCTTACATGCAACAGATGGCGCTGTTTTTTTCAAGAAAACCATAGTTTTACCTGCCACAGGTGTGGTGTCTATACTTATACTTCCGAGATGAACGGTATGGTAAACAACACAGCTCAATTCCAACACAATGTCACACAAAATAATTCGAAATCTATGACAATAAAATTTATCAATGATATTGGGAACATTGAAAAGGAATTCATGACATATTTAGTATAGCGTGCATGTTGCCATTACGTGCAACAAATGGCGCTGTTTTTCAAAAACGCATGTTTTTACCTGTCACAGGGGTGGCATCTATATAGTAGGTATATAAAAAGACGCGCCTATTCGAATGAAACCTTGTGTCAAAATTTCAAGGCAATTGGTGAAGAACTTTCGGAGATTACAGCGTGTGTTGCTCCTGCGTCCAACAGATGGCGCTGTTTAAAAAAAACAAAAACATGTTTTTTCCTGTCACAGATGAGGCATGTATATAGCAAATATATAAAAAGACGCTCCAATTCGAGTGCAACGTTGTGTTAGAATTTCAAAGCAATCGGTAAAGAGGTTTCGAAGATTTCACTCACATGAAAAACACATGAAGAACACAGTTTTTCAGAAATAGCATGTTTTTTACGGTCACAGACGTGACATCTATATAGTTTGCATATTAAAACCTGCTCGGATGCGAATGGAACGTTGTGTGAAAATTTCAAAGCAATCTGTGAAGAACTTTCGGAGATTAGCAATTTTGAACAAACGAACATTTCGATTTTTATTTATATAAATTAAGTAATATCGGTCAAGCAAGATTTTGGTGAAATTATTACACTTTTAAAGTGAAGTAAATTCTCATCATTCCCTAAAATTTGTTATGAACGTCGGCGCTTCTTGATTCTTAATTCTTATTAAAATTAACTAACTTCTTGAGAATATTAAAATATATTAAAATACCTAATTGCCCATTATAGGGTGAGGCGGGATAAGGCGGGGTGAGGCGGGGAGAGGTAGGGTGAGGTGGGGTGAGGCAGGAGGTGGTGGGGTGAGGCAGGGTGGGGCGAGGTGAGGTGGGGTGTGACGGGGTGAGGTGGGGTGTGGCGGGTTGAGGTGGGGCGAGGCGGGGTGTGGCGGGGGTGATGTGGGGTGTGGCGGGGGTGAGGTGAGGTGTGACGGGGTGAGGTAGGGTGTGTGACGGGGTGAGGTTGGGTTGTGACGGGGTGTGGTGGGGTGTGGCGGGTTGAGGTGGGGCGAGGCGGGGTGTGGCGGGGGTGAGGTGGGGTGTGGCGGGGGTGAGGTATGGTGTGACGGGGTGAGGTAGGGTGTGTGACGGGGTGAGGTTGGGTTGTGACGGGGTGTGGCGGGTTGAGGTGGGGTGAGGTGGGGCGAAGCGGGTTGAGGTGGGATGAGGTCGGGTGAGGTGGGGTGTGGCGGGGTAAGTCGGGGTGAGGTGGGGTGAGGCGGGGTGAGGTGGGTTGAGGCGGGGTGATTGTCATGTGTGGCCACAGTCAGACTCTTGCTGTCATTGTCATTTGTTGCCACAACCAGACTCTTGCAGTCATTGTCATATGTTGCCACAACCAGACTCTTGCTGCCATTGTCATATGTGGCCACAACAAGACTCTTGCTGTCATTGTCATGTGTGGCCACAACCAGACTCTTGCTGTCATTGTCATTTGTTGCCACAACCAGACTCTTGCAGTCATTGTCATATGTTGCCACAACCAGACTCTTGCTGCCATTGTCATATGTGGCCACAGCCAGAATCTTGCTGTCATTGTCATATGTGGCCACAGCCAGACTCTTGCTGTCATTGTCATGTGTGGCCACAACCAGACTCTTGCTGTCATTGTCATGTGTGGCCATAACCAGACTCTTGCTGTCATTGTCATGTGTGGCCACAACCAGACTCTTGCTGTCATTGTCATGTGTGGCCACAACCAGACTCTTGCTGTCATTGTCATGTGTGGCCACAACCAGACTCTTGCTGTCATTGTCATATGTTGCCACAACCAGACTCTTGCTGCCATTGTCATATGTGGCCACAACAAGACTCATAACCATGTGGGTGCTCTCCCCGTCCCCACTCTGGGAGCTCCGATTCCAAATATAATTTCGAGGTAAGGTAAGGGAGGGGTGTAAACTCCCTAGTTATTGGTTAGGTTATGGAAAATTGGGGGGGTTATTTGTGTAGATATAGTGAATCATATCCATTTCTGAGAAACATGATGTTAATGGAGTTCAGATCCATGTTTATAAGGTCAGGTTAAGCATGGTTAGGTTGAACTGATGTAGAGAAAAATGCCTATTAATAACACATTTATATGAAGATCAGGTAATAACGGTTAGGGTGGAATGGGTTGGTTTGTTTTGATGTGATAACAAACAAAAACAAAACATGGCTAAGAATAAAATACAACATTGGACCAAAATCCTGGTATTAAAGGTTAGGTCCCGGGGTGTTCGGTTGATGCACATACAACACTTTCCTCCCAAAATATGGTACATTGACGTTGGCTCAAGGCAGGTTAGGTGCAGGGCGGCTGAGTTGATGTGTAAAAACAAACATTCTCCCAACCAATATTCCTACAATATTGAACATAAATCCAAGCTTGTTAGATGCTGCTCAGTTAGGTTCATACCCAAAATATCACTTTCCTAAGAATATATATGAAATATTGAACCTAGATCCAAGCAGGTATTGATCAGTTTGGTATATACCCAAAATCAACCCTTTCTTAACAGTGAAGTTGCAATATTCAACAAAGATCCATGTAGGTTAAGTATAGGCCTGTTAGATATATATCCAAAATCAACTCTTTCTTAACAATGAAATTGAAATATTTAAAAACAAAATTATTAACACATTTAGGTATATCTGCATTAGTGCAGCTACCCTGGACTATATGAAGGGGGAGCACAGAGTGTCAAAAAGCTAGCTACGTGGTACTGAAATCTCCATCACGCAGGATGGTTAGTCATACAGAGGCATGTGATAAGCAGTCTGCACTGGCAGACTGTGCGGTGCATTATGAGGATATCATCATGAACACAAGAGTGAGTAAGGTAGTAGTGATACTGAGAGTCCCCATCACACAGGAAGGTTAGTCATACAAAGGCATGTGATCAGTAGTCGACACTGGCAAACGGATCCCTGCACAAGCCTGTTAGGTTTTTAACACAAATTAACACTTTCATAAGAATATGTCGTATTAAAGGTTAGGTCTAAGGTGGTTTAAGTTGTGGTAATGTGAGGAAAATGCCCAGGTAACAACACTTACATTCGTAATTAAAATTCTTTAGTTACATATAACTTGCACGTTTATGCAAGTGTGTCATACTTTAAGGCTCGTGTTCTCCTCAGTAAGTAACTGATTTGATGAAAATGATTGGTGTTCTCTTCCCATTGTGAGTGCTTTCGGGTCGTTGGTCAAATACCCAAGGCTATCAACAACTTATGTAAAATCTGCAATGATCAAGGGCATAACGTACTGGATACGTTAGCATGATGGGAGTATGTTCGAATCCTTCACGAGGGTGAGTTCTTTTGTTATATATGTAATGAAAACATAAGTATGTCGGTGATAATAAAAATATCAATTCTACAAAATTCATCTTTTTTATTAATGGTCTGACGCTTAGAAGCGTTTCGTATTGGGCGTTTCGTTGGGCGAGAAAGCATACTGAGGAAACTATTCCAAGCCTGCACTAAAGAGGCACCCTTCTTGAGCCCAGATGGGCACATGAATAAGCAGGTAGATGGGGTCGCCATGGGTTCTTCCGTAGGTGACCTGTTTGCGAACTTCTACATGGGCACCATCGAGCAAAGGGTTTTAGTTGATATGGACTTGAGACCCGCCATATACTGCACGTATGTTGACAACATTTTTACACAGGTACCTGATACCAGATGTCTGCAGTAGCTGAAGGAGCCATTTGAGCGGAATTCTGTGCTGAGTTTCACGTACGAGATGGAGAATAATAGGAAGCTGCCCTTTCTGGATGTAACAGTCACGGAAAAGAGGAGACGCTTCCATACTGCAGTCTACACCAAGGAAACCAAACATAGGAATGTGCCTTAATGCCAATAGTGACTGCCCAGACAGGTATAAGAGGAGTGTTGCCAAAGCTTACGTCGACCATGCTCTCAGCCACAGCTCATAATGGAAAGAAGTCGATGAAGAACTCTGTCGGGTAAGGCAGGTCCTAGTCAACGATGGCTTCTCTAACGGTTTCGTTGAAGACATCATAAAAAAAGGTGAAACGCCATGCAACCTCTGAAGAGTCAACCAACACAACACTTGTACCCCCCTATTAGATTATTTTACAGGAACTTCTTTTCGATGGCTCATGAAACGAAGGAAAGGGTCCTGAAAGATATTGTTGATAGGAACGTCATCCCTACAGACAAAAATCAGAAAATACAACTGATAATTTATTATACAACCAAAAAAACGGCCAGTCTACTCGTGAAAGACTCCCCAGACACCAAGCAGAACGCTTTGAAGGAGACCTACGTCGTCTATGCCTTTAAATGCCCACTTGGGGCTTGTAAGCCCCAAAGAACTCAGTATATAGGCCAGACAACAACGTCTCTTTCCAGGCGACTAACAATGCATAAGCAACAGGGCGCCATCAAGGAACAAATAATCTTTTCTCACAACCAGACCATCAGAGAAATCTTAACAAACAACACAGAAATCATCGATAGGTACAGCGATAGCAGGCGGCTCGACATCAACAAGGCACTACACATCAAAAAGTCAACACCAGCAACCAACAGCCAATTAATGCACAACTATATTCTACCCACTTCAATGCATCGTATGGGCCAATAGGCCCTCTGCAGTTACTTCCATTCTCTTGTACCCACCTCACCCAAACCAATAAAAAGTAAGGGGTTATGTCAAATGTGTCATACACAGTGCATCGAGTGTATCATAAATGTTGTTCATAGGTGTAGTGTTAAGTGTAAAGAGGTTTTTGAGAATGTAAGAAGCCTTTACGAAACGCTTCTAAGCGTCAGACCATTTTATATATATATATATATATATATATATATATATATATATATATATATATATATATATATATATTTATATATATATATATATATATATATATATATATGTATATATATGATTAAGGAACAACTCTCCTAAACACGAGAGTGAAGTATACAACTTTAGAACACTTTCCCACCAGGAGACTCGAACCCTAGCCAGCAAAGAAGCCTTCCAGGGTCTGAGCAGGTGGTGGAGTGGGTTAAGGCGTACCTGTTATGCTGGTTGCTGGAAGGCTTCTGTGCTGGCTAGGGTTCGAGTCTCCTGGTGGGAAAGTGTTCTAAAGTTATATATATATATATATATATATATATATATATATATATATATATATATATATATATATATATATATATATATATATATATATATATATATATATATATATATATATATATATATTAGTATATTTTGGTAGCAGTCTTTCCTGTAGACATATATTATTAAATATGACCGAAAAAGTAAGATTAATAATTCTAACACGAATTTTCTCAATCTTTCATACATTTCTTTTCACTGTTGGAGGTAATTCAAAAATCAATTCTCCAAAATTCATTTTTATTTCTAGTCTGACGCGACACTTGAGCGCGTTTCATAAAACTTATTACATTTTCAAAGACTTTACACATACACAACTGAATAGAACTTACATATCTCCGATTTGTTTATATCTACATTTGAGTGAGGTGGATGGGGTGAGGTGGTATTTAATAGGGTATTAATTTCATCAACACAAGACAGAACACGAAACAATGGGTATTGAAATGGAAGTGATTGTAGAAAGCCTATTGGTCCATATTTCTTGATGCTTCTATATTGGAGCGGAGTCTTGAGGTGGGTAGAATATAGTTGTGCATTAATTGGCTGTTGATTGCTGGTGTTGACTTCTTAATGTGCAGTGCCTCGCAAACGTCAAGCCGTCTGCTATCGCTGTATCTATCGATGATTTCTGTGCTGTTTAATAGGATTTCTCTGGCGATGGTTTGGTTGTGGGAAGAGATTATATGTTCCTTAATGGAGCCCTGTTGCTTATGCATCTTTAAACGCCTAGAAAGAGATGTTGTTGTCTTGCCTATATACTGGTTTTTTTGGAGCTTACAGTCCCCAAGTGGGCATTTGAAGGCATAGACGACGTGGGTCTCTTTTAAAGCGTTCTGCTTTGTGTCTGGAGAATTTCTCATGAGTAGGCTGGCCGTTTTTCTGGTTTTATAGTAAATCGTCAGTTGTATCATCTGATTTTTGTCTGTAGGGATAATGTTTCTATTAACAATATCTTTCAGGACCCTTTCCTCCGTTTTATGAGCTGTGGAATAGAAGTTCCTGTAAAGTAGTCTAATAGGGGGTATAGGTGTTGTGTTAGTTGTCTCTTCAGAGGTTGCATGGCGCTTCACTTTCCTTCTTATGATGTCTTCGACGAAACCATTGGAGAAGTCGTTGTTGACTAGGACCTGCCTTACCCTACAGAGTTCTTCGTCGACTTGCTTCCATTCTGAGCTGTGGCTGAGAGCACGGTCGACATATGCGTTAACAACACTCCTCTTGTACCTGTCTGGGCAGTCGCTGTTGGCATTTAGGCACATTCCTATGTTCGTTTCCTTAGTGTGGAAACCTCCGCTCTTTTCCATGACTGTTACATCTAGAAAGGGCAGCTTCCCATCCTTTTCCATCTCGTAAGTGAAACGCAGCACGGAACTCTGCTCAAATGCCTCCTTCAGCTCCTGCAGATGTCTGACATCAGGTACCTGTGTAAAAATGTCGTCAACATACCTGCAGTATATGGCCGGTTTCAAGTTCATGTCGACTAAGACTTTTTGCTCGATGGTACCCATGTAGAAGTTTGCAAACAGGACACCTAGGGAAGAACCCATGGCGACCCCATCTACTTGCTTATACATGTGCCCATCCGGGCTCAAGAAGGGTGCCTGTTTAGTACAAGCTTGGAGTAGTTTCCTCAGAATATTTTCTGGTATGTCAAGAGGAGTACAGGCTGGATCACGATACACTCTGTCGGCTATCATCCCGATTGTCTCGTCCACAGGTACGTTGGTTAACAGCGATTCTACGTCCAACGAGGCTCTTATCCCTGAGGCCCGTGTGCCCCGCAGTAAGTCAACAAATTCCTTTGGAGACTTCAGGCTGAAGGCGCAAGGAACATAAGGAGTCAGCAGGCCGTTGAGTCGCTTTGCCAGTCTGTACGTGGGTGTGGGTATCTGGCTAATGATTGGCCGAAGTGGGTTTAAAGGCTTGTGTGTCTTGACATTTCCATACGCATATCCAGGTTTATATTCCCCAATGATCTTTGGCAGGTGGAGTCCGGATTTCTTGGCGTTCACAGTTTCGATCAGTTTGTTGACCTTTGCTTTCTATTCGGCTGTAGTGTCCTTCGTTACCCTTTGGAACTTAGTTTGGTCAGAGAGTATGAGGTTCATTTTCGCCAGACATTCGTCTTTTTTAAGAATGCCATATATTGGCGACTTGTCACCTCTCCTAACAACTATCTCCTTGTTCTCACGAAGGCTTTTAGCTGCCGCTTTGAGCTCGGGGGACAGTATGGTGCTTCTGTAATTGCCTCGATTCTTTCCTCCTTCTGCAATAAGTTCTGCTTGTAAGGTATCTTTGGTAGTGACCTTTTTTTGTGTCTCGAGGTCGAATATGTCGTCCAACAGAATTTCCAACTCCACTTTCCGGGCCATCTCACTCGGTCTGGACATAACGTGACAGTTTATGCCCAGATTTAGGAGAGTGACTTGGTCCTCAGTGAGGTTAATTCCTGCAAGGTTCAGGAAGCCATCTCTTGGTCGTGGAGTTGCCATAGGTCCTCCATATAATGTTGTTAGTTTCTTGATAATCCTTGTTTCAGTGCTGAGGTGATGACGGTCTGTGAGGATGTCGAGGTGTTGTTCAATGCGGGTACGGATACTTTCGTCGATGTTGCTATTTCTCCACTCGTTTGTAGCATGAAGTAGTTGCGTATTGTTGTCTTTGATTTCATTCTCTGCCTTGTATATCTGATCACGAATCAGATCCTGGCGATATTTTATCGTGAAGGCTTGATTCCTTGCTGCTGGGTCGTGCGCTTTAATATTAGTATATTTTGGTAGCAGTCTTTCCTGTAGACATATATTATTAAATATGACCGAAAAAGTAAGATTAATAATTCTAACGCGAATTTTCTCAATCTTTCGTACATTTCTTTTCACTGTTGGAGGTAATTCAAAAATCAATTCTCCAAAATTCATTTTTATTTCTAGTCTGACGCGACACTTGAGCGCGTTTCGTAAAACTTATTACATTTTCAAAGACTTTACACATACACAACTGAATAGAACTTACATATCTCCGATTTGTTTACATCTACATTTGAGTGAGGTGGATGGGGTGAGGTGGAAATATATATATATATATATATATTGTCGGGGTCCACCGTAAGAGGGGTGAGCAGCAGTATACCCAAGGTCACTCACCGTAGCCCTGCGGGTCTTCACTCTATCCTCGCGGCGCCACTGTACGCCAGGAGAGTATCCCAGTCAATCCCAACCGGCCTCTGATTGAGAATGAGTGAGAACACAGCTTGTTCTCTTAACTGCTGTGTGCCCGCCCCAACAAAAGGTTCTACTACTAACCACAAGGTCGCCAACTGGTGTTTCCCGTGTCCAGTAATGCGTCAGTGGTTTTGTTGAATTGTGGTAACAGTGGCAAGAACACACTCAATAGGTCTGATATCAGGCAGGTATATATTTCTATCACTCTATCTCCTTTCACGTATTATATAGCCACAAGAAATATGGAGGGGATGATACAAACGCCAAGGTATTTTGTGTTTTACTTAAAATTTAGACATCACATAACTATATCAATAAGCAAACAGCTATTTCATGCGAAAGTCACTCGTTCTCACAAATAATCATGAACTCGCCAAGCTGGCAATGCTTCCCCCACACGTCAATGTCAAAATCAGCTGGGCGACGCCCCCCTTCACTGCGTGATCTCTTACTGCACTTGTTTGTTGGCGAAAGACGCCTGTTTCTTTAAATTCTCAAGGATCACTAAATGTTCAAACAACACAATATCTGCGACAATAGCAATAGAATGTAAATACTTCGCTGCACTGATCTTGAGCTCAATCAAACATTTCTATATTATTGAACACAATAATTCACTCTCATGGTATAACACTCTGCACTTCATTTAATGATAACGAATGCTAGTATATATGACTGGAGTTCTCAGTAATTCCTTTCGTGGGCGAATATTCAATTGATCACTGCACACATGAATGGTTATTCAATACACAAACATAGACATATATATATATATATATAGATAAATCATAGATATCAATAATAGTAATAATATAATTACTGGGCACATAGCCTAACACCAAACACTGGTACACTTATATATATATATTCTTTCACTAAATTATCATATTAAAGTCTCATGAAAGACATTATCAACACAGTAAATTCATCAATTACTCCGGGTGCCTGCACACACCAATATTAATGATAGATACCGTGAGTGCTCTATGTAGCCCCACTCTGCACATTTGTGCCTTACTGTGACATAGACCTAGGTGAGACTTGCTCACTACATGAAAGATACTCAGTCCACATATATAGCTGACTAAAGGGGAATTGGGAGGGAAACTAGAATCACCTACTTCCACCTATCCTCCGGTGAGAGTTGAGTTGTAGCTCCTGGTCCAGGCTCTTGCCTCGTGTAGGGAACGCCCCCACACACACCCTGTCGTGTCCTCCAGGAACCCAATCAACGTCCCAAAATAAACGCGTCGTCTCCGCGTTCTCTCCTCCGCGGGTTCGTGCTCCTCCTCCACGTCTTGTAGGGTTGGAGTCGGTCTCCCGGCCGTCAACTTCTCCTCCCAACTACGGCTGCCAACCTACGTCTCGGCTGCAGTCGTACGGATTCCCAATTAGTATCTTCTTTCACTGCTTCCCAGTGGATTGGCCCAGCCGCTACGTCGTCACTGTGAAGCTATCAGATGTCCCAGACGATGCTGCCTAAACTTCACCTGCTCAGCACCCGACCCTGGAGCACTTAATGCTCAATATTCCGTCAATTCCCTCTTCGGTCCACACATGGAATGAATGAAGACCTCTTGGCGTACTTGCAGACTACGGGTGACGCGTAAGATCCACGGGAGTGGCGTATTACTGTCAGATTGACAGGATCAACCTTCACACATCCGTCCACCTTGACGTGTCGTGACAGACTGATTCCCTCATGGAGGGTTGGCCCAGCCACAATGTCATCACTGTGAAGCTATCAGCCGTCGCATACGTTGCTGCCTAGACTCCACTCTTGCACAACACCTGTCCCTGGAGCACTTGTTGCTCAATATGCCATCAATTCCCTCTCTGGTCTAACACATGAACGAAGGAAGACCCACAGGTGCTGGCAGACCGCTGGTGATGCGTAAGTCCTCCGGAGACGGGGTAAACTGTCCAATTGTCAGGACCCCCCAGCGCACGTCCGACCTCCTTGTGGTCGTGCTGTCTTAGACTGGTCGTGCCACCGCAGCGCAATGACCGGACCCCCCCTTCCTTCGTGACGTCATACTTGCCAAGAGAGGTTTTCATTGGCTCCCTGTGCCACGTCGCTGTCGGTGACCAATCTGGCGCTACTGACGTCACACAGTTTTGGCGGCAAAACGGAGGGGCCAGCGCCATATTGGCTCCCTAAAGGGCCTATACCACAGGCCAAAATACTTTTCTTTCACTAATTTCTCGCCACCTCGAGGACACTATACTCTCTCACATATAACAAACCTGCGACGTGGGGAACGCTCGGGTAAAGTGGACATGACTCTTACAGCAGGCGTGGGAGAAATATAAGGGGTGGGGGGAACACCATCACATACCCCTCCCCTTAAAATAAGAGTCATGTCTGGTTAGTGTATACAGGACAGGGCATCTGCTACTACGTTGTCTTTCCCTTGGATGAGTTTAATTTCCAACCAGTACTCCTGCCGCCAATGCGAAACGCTCCTTACGTATCCGTTGACCGTTCCCACGGTCACTCCTGGTGTCCATTGTTCCTTCAGCATGGACAGAGGACTTCACACCTCTTGTCCATACACCAGCTGGAAAGGTGAGAAACCTAACGATCCTACCCCTGCGTTACGTATGGCAAACAACGCAGGGCATACTGCTTCATCCCACTCAGTTCCCTGCTCTGCACAGAACACTCTCATCAGCATGCCGTCCTGTATGTAAAAATGAGTGGCCCTCTCAGGACCAACACGTCCTCCATTGGTCTCATGAATCAATTCGGGGAACTCTATCTGCTGCAACTCTCCAAGACGAGTGCGGTCCACCCCTAGAGAACTGGTGAGGGTCACCTGTAACTCACCATCCGGGCTGCCTTCGCCCTCCACTCGTTCTCCGGGTTCCATGAAGAGGTGATGAATTTCCAGACTGTCGGACGTCTCCTCGTCAGCCCTATCAGATCCACACCCTCCATGTCCGTCACACTGCCTCGGAATCACAGCACAAACCGGGAACGCCACCGTGGCGATTCCTTTCTCGTCTCCACAGGCGTCTAACACTCCGCCTGTCTCCTTATAGTGCTCTATGCACTCCTCACCCTTCACGAGGTTCGGGAGGACACATCCTCCACACGCGTCATTTTCCAAGATGACTTGTGCCTCCATCTTTGGCATTGATGCACAGACCCCCACCACTAGGGTCTGGCAGCCATAATCAGAATTCAGAGTTACCTGGTGTAGAGGCATCCGCACTGGGCCTCCCACAGTGGTCACACTTGCCACCCCCACACTGGTACTCTCATAACCCTCGGGGAACAAGGTTTTGCTCACCAGGGTAAAATCTGCCCCAGTGTCTCTCAATATCTTCACCGGGATGGGGTCTGCGTCGCCCATCCTTATGGTTCCCTCACACACGAATGGGTGAACTGTTTTCTCCCCACTCAGTTCGGGTTCATCCCGCACCCTCTCGGCCATCTGGTCCTCGACCCTCACGAAAGCCACGTTCCCCCGCTGCTCAGGGTGTCTGCATTCCCGTGCGACGTGTCCGAATACTCCGCAGTTGTAGCAGCGGATCCTTCTTCTTCTGTGGATCTTCCTCGCGCCATTCGTCGACTCCTCTGTCTCGGCAACAACTCTTGAGCTCTCAGCTTGGGACTTCTTTACCGGCTCCACAGCACCCTTTGATCCTCCACTGTCTCCACTCGAGAGGTGGGACTCAGAAGAACTCGCTCCCGTCCTCCATCCGTCCGTCCTTCTATATCTTCTACCATATCTGGAGTGTACGGGCGGTGGGTGCCGTCCTTCTCGGTGTGGTTGCAGGGCTTCTTCCAGCATGTCAGCTCTGTCGGCCGCGGCTCTCAGGTCCTTAATGCTTCCAACATTATGTTTGTAAATCAACTGTATGCACTTTTCCTGAATAAAATGTATTTATTATTATTTTTTAATCAGTAAGTATTAAAAGAAGGCACCAAGCTGGGAAGGCTATGTAGCACCATTGTGTGTAACAATAAACCATATTTTTTTTAACAAATAATGCACCTGTATGGTAAAACAAATCCTGTCAGCTGTAAAAATATTGATGCAGTTATTTAAATGAAAAATATAATGAAAGAAATATTACTGGCTTATTTTTATCCTATCTTTTTGAACTGTACAGTATATCCAAGGAAGTGAAAAATTGAGACATAATGCACAATTTAATGAATGATTAGCATGGATTAGCAGTTCAAAAGAAATATGACTATTACATATCAACATGAGATCTTAATGATCCATGGTCAACATGATTTAATAAGGATAATACAGTACTGTATTTGTAATAATACAAACTATAATTTAAAATCTTTATTACTGATTTTTTTTATTAAGAAGATTAGGTATACACAGCAATGTGCTGCTACCCTATTCTATATGGAATATTACACAGTGTAGATAAAAAACTAGCTATAAGTTTATCTAATACTCCCATCTCACAGGATGGTTTGACATACTGTGCATGGAATCAATTTAGAAAATACCAGCCTCAATACAAAAAATAAATCAACTCTGACTAAACAACTCTTCGCAATTTTCACAAGAGGTAAGCACTGAATCATGAAAACATTATATTATAATTACTCTTACCAGTTTCTACAAGACTCCTCTCAAACAATGAATTTTTAAATATGTTTAGGTATACACAGCAATGTGCTGCTTCCCTATTCTGTATAAAGGACCACACAGTGTAGATAAAAAACCAACTACAAGCTCATCCAACATCCTCACCTCACAGGATGGCCAGTCATACATGGAATTAGGAGAGAACAAAATATTTAATGCTGATCTATTAGCCTCCAATGGCAAAATCTGGGTGCAGCACAAGAATATCTTTCAATATTCCTGAGTGTATGAAGTAATTACAGAGCTCAAAATACCTCATACCATTTGGTATGAAGTCACTGATAACAGGGCAATCACAGATATAGTGTTGGAGAGTATATTTTCTCAAGTAGGACTGAAAACAGATGTTTTTTTCCACCAAGAGGGCTATAAACCCATGGAACGGCCTACCCGCTGAAGCCGTAAATGCCAAATTCCAGCTAAAAAATATCATTAAGACAATTGGCGGGCCCATTAACAAGCCGCTGGCTTTCTGTCCTCTTCGAGGCCACTAGATAGTTAGTGGCCTTTGGGTAAATTCAGTAAATATATACAATAATTGTCAGCGCATCTTCCGAGCAACAAGGACAGCTACACAGTATCTCTTAGAATTACGTAGGTAAACAACAAATGTAACATATTTGTTTACTATAATGTCGGTGCTGGCTGTAGAAAATGAAAAAAACATTGTTTTACTTCGAAATATACAAATTTTATAAGAAAATTCGACGTAAATAGGAGGCAGTAGAGCTCCGATAAGCCAGCGTGGAAATTATTCTTGTGAAATAATTCCTGTGGAATAATAATGTGGAATATATATGTGGAAAATTATAATTGTTAGTACAAAGATGATTTATCAGAGTGCTAAATGAGAAATAAGTGTTGGATATTTTCAACTTAACTCGGGGGAGGGGGGGGGGGGGTAATTACGCATCGCAGTTCATTGTTAAATATTGGCATACGTGTTCTTCTTCCTGAAGTTAGAAAATTCCTATATATTAGTAGGTTAGTACGTTAGTATGTACATAAGGAATGTCTCGGATCTGTGCGACAGGGGTAATCTGTTGTCAAGGGTACATCTATGTAAGGATTAGTGTATTATTCTATATGACACTTTGAAATCAACGAGATACTGAATCTACAGTGAGGTCAATGTCTAGGGACGCAGTGACAGGTAACTAGATGCGTTAGTAGACACTAACTGATCACTTTAGACTCACAAATCACCTCAACGTCAAACGAGGAATTCTATGTGTTCATGCAAAATTCAATTTAGCCTAATGTGTGGTCCTAGCTGAACAAGTATTTTAGGCTATGGTATAATAATAACTAAGTTCCTAACCTAGCTAAATTCTAAATTAAGTTGAGAACTGAGTATATGGGTAACAGTCTATAAATGCAGTCAGTGGTAGGCTTTAGTGAGCACAGATTCAACTTGCACTCAGTTGACCCTAACTAATGTTTCCCTAATCTACCTACGTAGAGGGTAAATGTGAATTATATATATTAGGCTATAGTGCTATAACCCTCTGGGGGTGTAACTAAACACATATAGCAACCTAAAGATTCTGGAAGAGCAGTAGACCTGCTCGGTTTATGATCATTAAGTTATAGTACTATAACTCTCTGGAGATAATTAAGCTCATGATAACTTAAAGGATGAGTATGAGTTTATTTTATTATGAGAAACAATTTGTTTCACTACTGATAGTCTTCTGGTAAATGTTCACTTATAGCCTATTGCAAAGTTCAATTTTGCTTGTGCTAAGATACTTCTTCAAACTGTCTCTACGGTTGTTTGTGGGCAGAAACGAGAAAGAAGGAGCTCAAACAAAACTGATACAACCCTGCAGGTGTAGCACATTAAGTGGATTACTAAATCCTAGTCCAGACGACTTGGTATAAATGCGGTCTTCTCTGGAACACTTACCCTAAGGTATGATAAATGCGATGAGATACGATGAGAACTGAATCTGGTCAATTATTACGGTCGAGAATTATTCTGGGTCTACAGTGGAGGTCAATGCTCTTTGTCGCTGTGATGTGAACTGGTTTAGGCACCTGGTCAGTGATTTATCATCTGAGACTCTTAGAAACTTTTTCGGCTAATATTAATTGTACCAAACTCAATCTTTTCTGATTATTATTGATTGTCAGCTGGCATAGGCTTCTGCAGGTTTAAAACTCTACCTGTAAGTAAGTAGCCTCCTGCTGACCTTAACAAGTTCATACCCTGTTGTCTTGTGGTTCCAGTAATGAACTGACAATAATAGACTGCCCCTACTAATAAACCTACATCAGTGAGGCGGTCAGACGTTATCTTGGTGACAGCCAGTTGGATTGTATTTTTCTGTAAAAATCTGGCTGTCTCCTAGACCTTCAACATTTAGACCAAAAGGGATGCGATCAACTACTATGGCCTAGACAGGTTGGACATAACCGCTGTCGGGGTTCACCGTAAGAGGGGCGAGTAACAGTATACCCAGGTCACTCACCGTAGCCCTGCGGGTCTTCACTCTATCCTTGCGGCGCCACTGTACGCCAGGAGAGTATTCCAGTCAATCCCAACCGGCCTCTGATCGAGAATGAGTGAGAACACAGCTTGTTCTCTTTACAGCTGTGTGCCCGCCCCGACACTAGGCTCTACTACTAACCACAAGGTCGCCAACTGGTGTCCAGTAACACGTCAGTGGTTTTGTTGAATTGTGTTAGCAGTGGCAAGAACACACTCAATAAATCTGATATCAGGCAGGTATTTATTTCTATCACTCTATTTCCTTTCATGTATTATATAGCCACAAGAAACATGGAGGGGATAATACAAACGCCAAGGTATTTTGTGTTTTACTTAAAACTCAAGACATCACATAATTATATCAATAAGCAAACAGCAATTTCATGCGGAAGTCGCTCGTTCTCACAAATAATCACGAACTCGCCAAGCTGGCAATGCTCCCCCTCACGTCAATGTCAAAATCAGCTGGGCGACTCCCACTGCGCAAATGTTCGTTTATCTGGCGTGAGGCGCCTGTTTCTTTAAATTCTCTAGGATCACTAAATGTTCAAACAACACAATATCAATAGCAATAGAACGTAAATACTCCGCTGCACTGATCTTGAGCTCAATCAAACATTTCCATGTTAATGAACACAATAATTCACTATCATGGTATAACACACTGCACCCCATTTAATGATAACGCATGCAAATATATATTACTGGAGTTCTCAGTAATTTCTTTTGTGGGCACATGAATGGTTATTCAATACACAAGCATAGACATATATATATATATATATATATATATATATATATATATATATATATATATATATATATATATATATATATATATATATATATATATATATATATATATGTATATATATATATATATATATATATATATATATATATATATATATATATATATATATATATATATATATATATAGATAAATCATAGATATCAATAATGGTAATAATATAGTTACTGGGCACATAGCATAACACTAAATACTGGTACATTTATATTCTCTCACTAAATGATCATATTAAAGTCTCATGAAAGATATTATCAACACAGTAAATTCATCAATTACTCCGGGTGCCTGCACACACCAATAATAATAATAAATACCGTGAGTGCTCTATGTAGCCCCACTCTGCTTGTGCCTTACTGTGGCATAGGTGAGCCTTGCTCACGACATACAAAATACTCTGGCTAAATAATATAACTGACTAAAGGGGAAATGGGAGGGAAACTGAATCACCTACTTCCACCTATCCTCCAGTGAGAGTTGAGTTGTAGCTCCTGGTCCAGGCTCTTGCCTCGTGTAGGGATTGCCCCCACACACACCCTGTCGTGTCCTACAGGAACCCAATCAACGTCCCAAAATAAACGCGTCATCTCCGTGTTCTGTCCTCCGTGGGTCCATGCCCCTCCTCCACGTCTTGTAGGGTTGGAGTCGGACTCCCGGCCGTCAACTTCTCCTCCCAACTACGGCTGCCTGCCTACGTCTCGGCTGCAGTCGTACGGATTCGACACAATTAGTGTCTTCTTTCACTGCTTCCCAGTGGATTGGCCCAGCCGCTACATCGTCACTGTGAAGCTATCAGACGTCCCAGACGATATTGCCTAGACTTCACCTGCACAGCACCCAACCCTGGAGCACTTGATGCTCAATATGTCGTCAATTCCCTCTTCGGTCCATACACTGAATGAATGAAGACCTGTCAGCGTACTTGCAGACTACCGGTGATGCGTAAGATCCACGGGAGTGGCGTATTACTGTCAGATTGACAGGATCAACCTTCACACATCCGTCCACCTTGACGTGTCGTGTCAGACTGATTCCCTCACGGAGGATTGGCCCAGCCACTACGTCATCACTGTGAAGCTATCAGCCGTCGCATACGTTGCTGCCTAGGCTCCACTCTTGCACAACACCTGTCCATGGAGCACTTGATGCTCAATATTCTGTCAATTCCTTCTCAGGTCCAACACATGAACGAAGGAAGACCCCACAGGTGTTGGCAGACCACGGGTGATGCGTAAATCCTCCGGAGACGGGGTAAACTGTCCAACTGACAGGGCCCCCCAGCGCACGTCCGACCTCCTCGACGTGCTGTCTTATACTGATGGTGCCACCGCGGCGCGATGACCGGACCCCCCTTCCTTCGTGACGTCATACTTGCCAAGAGAGGTTTTCATTGGCTCCCTGTGCCACGTCGCTGTCGGTGACCAATCTGGTGTCACTGACGTCACACAGTTTTGGGGGCAAAACAGAGGAGCCAGCGCCATATTGGCTTCCTAAAGGGCCTATACCACAGCCCAATATACTCTTCTTTTACAAATTTCTCGCCACCTCGAGAACACTACACTCTCCCACATATATCAAACTGATGCCCGCGACGTAGAGAACGCTCGGGTTAAGTGGACATGACTCTTACAGCAGGCATGGGAGAAATATAAGGGGTGGAACACCGTCACACCGCCTAGGCGTACTAGTGGTTGTACTACTTTATATTCTTGAGGTCCAGTATCTGTTAGGAATCCTGCTATATTCAATGTCACATTACACGAGGGGTTTAATTTTCAACTTGTTAGCTGCTTGCTGAGTGATGAACGTTCTTTGGGATCCCTGGTCGAATAGACCTCTTGTAATGATTCTGGAATTCTTGTTATTCAATTGTAGTTGTGCAGTGGGTAATGTGACATTATTATGAGACTTGGTATTAAGCACCTTAACATTTTGTCGTACCTTACAACACTGCACAGTGGTGGAAGTATCCTGTTCCACCTGGAGTTTAGGCGATTTGGGCCTATCAACTCCACACAATGCGGAAAGATGTTCATCCTGGTGCCACCTGTTGCATATGCATAATGAGGTGGTGCAGGTATAAGGATCATGTTGTATCAAACACCTAGTGCACTTTTGCAGTTCCTTGAGGCGCTTTATCCTAGCAACGCGATCAGGAAAGGCTTGACACTGATAAATGGTATGATTCTCTTGACAGAATTGACTGCATCTCCTTCCTGTAGTATATGCAGGAGTCACAGCTTTGGGTGATGTATGGACTACAGATTTGGAAGCGCTGACTGGATGAGCATCCATGCTGTTATTTGCTCGCATCTTGCAGCACTGTACTTGGGTGTATTTTTTATTTTCCACACTGGGGTTTGAATACTTTGATTTAATATACTTGCACAGTGCAGCATGATGCTGGCCCCCTTTGACACCTATTGTATGTGTTCAATGGGGTCTCACAGCTGGTTGCATTATGCGGTTTGAGACACCTGGTACATCTGTGTAACTGTTTGAGTCGTCTGACTCAGGTGTCTCTATTAGGATAACTTGTACATTTATATGAGGAATGATCTTGATTGCAAAACAAACATAACCCTCGGCCTACAGTCTGTTTAATTAAGGGTCACCGGTTTAGGTGAAACTGCAACTACAGGTTGTGAAGGCTTTGCTGCTTGCATATGCTTGCTAGTTTGTTTCTTAGGAGTACTTGTTGTACTCTTAGGTCTCACTGATAAATCAGTGTTCGACCTTTTAATGCTAGATGAATTACTAGTACCCGTATTACCTAAAGACTGTGTCACTTTGGGAGGTTCAGTTAAGGAATCTGATGTGGGTACATTTTCTGTAGATTTGGTGTAGGCTACAAACGCCTGGTTTGCTTGTCTCTTCTTAATGACTAAATGGAAACCTTCTATGATATCCTGCATAGTCAGGATGATATTCTCTTGATGAGATAAGTCCAATAACTGGCATACAAGATTTTTGACAGTCATCCTTAGGACCATCCCTATTCTGATTCAAAGTTACTGATTCAGCTTCAGCCTTTGTTTCAGCATCAGCTCTGATTCAGTTTCATCCTATGTTCACTTTGGAGGCATAATGGTTCTGAAGCCTCATGTATTGAGTTTTCTGAATCCATAAAACAAGTGGATAAATGTTCAGAAAACTGTTCAGTTTCTGTTGATGTAGTGTTGGGTGAAGCTGTATTAGATGAAGTTTGAACCTCTATTGATGATCCAGTGTAAGGATCAACTCCGTATCGAGGCTCAGCCTTATAATATTCCAGATCATCTAGACGTTTATTTACACCCTCCTCAAAATTTTCTGCATCAGCATGGTAGGTATCTAGCTGATTCGGCTCAGCATTCTGTTGTGTGAGGACCCTGATATTTTTTTTGTTTTTTTTGAGATATATACAAGAGTTGTTACATTCTTGTACAGCCAATAGTACGCATCGCGTTTCGAGTAAGTCCTTAATCCCATGATCCCTGGAATACGACTCCCACAAAGAATCGTTTTTAAAACCAAGTACCCATTTTCCTGTTGAGTTAAACAGAGGCTACAGTTAAGGATTTGCGCCCAGTACATCCTCCCCGGCCAGGACTAAAGCCGGTCGGCCGAGCGGACAGCACGCTGGACTTGTGATCCTGTGGCCCTGGGTTTGATCCCAGGCGCCGGCGAGAAACAATGGACAGAGTTTCTTTCACCCTTTTGCCCCTGTTACCTAACAGTAAAATAGGTACCTGGGTGTTAGTCAGCTCTCACGGGCTGCATCCTGGGGGTGGGGGCCTGGTTGAGGACCGGGCCGCGGGGACACTAAAGCCCCGAAATCGTCTCAAGATAACCTCAAGATAGGACACAAACCTATGACAAAGCGCTCGCGGAACACCAGGCGAGTGTCTTATCACTACACCACGGAGACTGGTGTAGTCCAATAACCGCAGTTATCTACAGCCTCGTTTGTTCTCTGCAACTTTTGCTTGACCACTTCTATGTGGTTTTCTAGTACTTTGGCTGTGGCACCTGATTGTACCAGCTGATCACACTTATTAAGCTGTCGAGACACATGGCATTTATGGCTCGTGTATGATCTAAGATATAGTAAGCAGTTGCTGAACATTTCTTCTGATGCACAGCCTGTGGATTTTGGCTTAGTTGGTGCCATTATTTGGTTATGAAAATAACTGGGGTACTAATTCATATATATACGTGGAACCAGTATGGTTATTGATAGCCTAATATCCAATTCCTTAATTAGGCTGTTATTCTACCTCACGTTGGTTAGCTTACCTACCTAATAGTAAATAGCAAATATTTGAGTTGAGTACTTTGGTGTCTCTACAAGATTTTCCAAGGTTTAATTCATCATAATCAGCATTGGATGGGTAGCGACACCTCAGTAGCAATCAAAATGTACACAGTAAATTATAATAAGATATGGTAAACACAATTCGTGTAAAATAATGATAAGTCATACCCTGATTTGGGTTTGCACAATAATAAATGTTGACTAGGTTGTATTGCCTGGTACAATGCTAGTCTACTAGTAATCCCACCTAACTAGGTTGGCTAAGAATAATGAATTAGGCTAGAGTTGTACACATTTAGTACAATTCCAGTCAAAATGCAACTTCTATGAGTTGGCATAAAATACAATAATGCTAATGGTGCAAATTCATGATAGTGCTATTTTTTTTTTATCATTTTCGATTTATATAGAGTATATACAAGTGCTTATATCTGTGACAAGTATCCTATTACTACAATTGATTATATATGTGTGGCAGGTATTCTACTGCCATAATTCTATGTGTGGCAGATAAGCTGCCATAAATCCTATGCGAGTGGCAGATATGCTGCCGTAAATTCTATGCGAGTGGCAGATATGCTGCAGTAAATTCTATGCCAGTGGCAGATATGCTGCCCTAAATTCTATGAGTGGCAGATATGCTACCGTAGTTTCCATGCGAGTGGCAGATATGCTGCCCTAAATCCTATGATTATATCCTAGCACCTGATAATACTTCCTAATTAAAGAATATAATATTATCAGGGATGGTATATGATTAATGAAATGTAGATAGCCTAACTTCTAGCTTTATTCTACTAATTATACTGATTATACTGGTATAGATTTTAATACTAATTATCATTCATCCGGTCCAAAGTTGACCAAAAAGTATATGGGGAAATCTGGCTCCAGAATACTTATAATAATAATAATGATTAAATTTTCGAAGGACCACTCCCTTTATGGGTGAAATAAATTAATTATATAAATTGAATAAATCAGAGAACCAGTATCTATGGAGCTCCAATAATAAATAATACAGGATGCTCTTAGATGCTAGATAATGTAATGTGATTAATCATAAAAATATTAGAGTAATGGACTGTAGAATAATAATTAAAATTATAGAGCCAAATCCCTCCACAAAATTTGGGGGGATATTCTATAAAGCTTGTAGATAATTCACTACAAATTTTTACAATATAAATATAAGTTATTAGATATAGCATATATGTGAAATATGTATTAGTTACGAAATGTAGAAATAATAATGCATATCAATGATTAAATCAAGTATAGAATTAATATGCAAATATATGGAAATTTACTGAATTTCAATACGGAAAGAACACTATCCACAAATTAAGACTGGTAAAATTCTCAGCTGTGTCAGAGGAAAGGAGAATGCGACCAATCTCTATAACACGTTGGGACCAGCCCAGAGATAGTAATCCTTGGGACATGTGATCATAGGAACAGTCACATGCCTCCTCAGTTGAATTACACCACACTGAAATAAATAACTTCCATAAGTTCCACTCCAAATTAGTATTCACACATTTAAACGCAAGATCTAAAAATAATTGGAGAGGTGGAAGCAGCACTTACATGGGTGTTTTTATCGCCTTTAGCATTACGACATGGCACCTGCATTAGTAAAATGTTCCTGAGCTCATTCAATAAAACTATGAGGTAAAATGCCTGCCGAAATTGGTGTCTGTGAACTGGGTAAGCTGCGCCCTCAGTCTGAAGCTCAGATGCTTGCAGAATTGGTCAGGCTGCTTCGGAACACCTTGCCGCCAGTTGATAGAAAATGCCCATGTGCATGGGAAATAGGCTTACAGGTTCCGGAAGATGAGAGGAAATGTCAACACTGTGGAGAAATGCCCGACAGACCACTGGAACATTATCTAACACAGTGCACAGTTACAAACCCATTAAGATTTCAACTTAGATTCAACAGAGCAGAAGAAGTTGTAAACACATGGGGCAAAATCTTACTGAAGCGACCATACGAGTCATAAATACTCATACTCCGCCCAAGTAAAACAGAAACAAGCAACACTTAGTGGGCCAGTCAGAGGCTTAGGGCCCGTGCAGGAATATCCCTGAAAAAAAAAAAAACAGACCATAAATTATTTTATTATTAAAAACCCAGGCCCAGACCATAAATTATTTTATTTATTTAATTCTAAATAGGGAAGGTGTAATGTTCTGTGCAGACCATAGCTTCTCCCCTTCTTTTCCTCCCCCTCCCGTTCTCCCTTGTTCATTCCCCCACCCTCTTCCTTGGGTCGTGCTGATCTTCCTTGCCATAAACTTGGGTTCATGTTTCCTTAGGTAGGGAGATCACCTTAGGCCAGTCCTCTCCCAATCCTTGTCTCAATTCTATTCCCTAATTCCTCCCTCCAATCCTATTTCCAATCATTTCCCCTCTTCCTCTGCCTTGCTTTAACCAGTGACGAATTGAGGGGCCATGAACTGTAGTCTCAAACTTTGCGTCGTATGGCTGGGGACCATACGGCTGTTTGGTTTCCTGTTGTAGTGTGGGAACGATTTAGAAGTCTACGGGAATAATACATAACTTTCAGGGAGGCCTTTAGTGGGCGGAGTCAGTTAGGGTATTTGGCTGGCCTAGAATAAGACTTTGAATTCATTGGCTGGAGTCTTGAGAGGCCGGGCTTATTGGGCCTGGGAAAACTTAGAGTGGGAGGAACTGTTCCCACTGAGAGTTTATAAAAAAATAATAGTGTGTCTTGGTGCTCCACTGGGGTATAGGTCATCTGACCTAGAGGGCAAGTCATTCAACATCTTTGGCAGTTTGCAGTATTAAGGTATTGTATCACTTGAGTATTTCATGTATAATCAGTATTTCAGGCCATTGCCTGTAGGGTGTTTGATTAGTGTAGGATACATTTCAATTTGATTTAAATTTATGTGTCTGTTTCAATAAAGAATATTTTGATCTAGTGGTATTTAGTTAATTCCCCCTTTTTGGTTATTAAATCTGTGTTATTCCTTTTTTATGTGGTATTCATGTGCTGAATTTGAAGTCACTTGTTTCTCAATAAGTAAAGTAAAGGTTACATGGTTTACTGCCCAAGCAATTATATTTACCAAGATTCTATTGCCCTTGAGTTCATGATTATTGAGTTCTGTCCTTCCTGGGACATTAGTAATCTAGACACATTCAGGTATGTTAGCGGGAAGATAGTGGCAGTATTTAATAAGTTTTTATTCCTTTTTTTAAATTAATAAGCCCTTCATTTGTTGTTCCCTACCTCATTTAATATTTCAGTCTTAATATCAACAGGTAGTTCATTGAGGGTCACAGTGATCTATCTGCAAGCAGTGTTAAGCTGGGGTAGTGAGTGAAGTACGGGCAGAGTAGGTTATTACAATGGTAGCAGCGGTGTTTCAATAATTTCTTGACAACTATTGAAGCCTCACGCATCTGTCCGTTTAGTCATGGTGTGTGGTGAGAGAGTTCAGCCAAGGACCACGAAATAGAGTCGACGGTAATCCTATGTAGTGCGATTTGCATAGAGTAGACGATTTTAGCGTCGTGAGGGGCTGATAATTTAAGTTAGCGGCTAAGAGTAGGCAGGCAAGGGGCCGCCTTAAGTTGATATTGGACGGGGTATATTACTCGACCTCCTCCAAATGATTTAAGGGTGTTGCATGAATTCCACATGCAACAGCAGTTCTTGTTTTTTCGAGCTGTCTGGGCAGGGAATTTAATAGGACCCTATCTTTTTCCTCGAGGGTGTATTGGACGACCCTATTTATAGACTTTATGATAAAGTTATGAAGGTGACTGCAGTTAACTGAGGGACAACCTAGTAATTCTCTAGTAAATGGGGTGACGCATGTGTTGAACTTGAGGTGTCGTCAGTCATTCCGCATTCTAGTTTAACTGTTGTCCTGTGGCAGTATTTCGTACTGTTGTAATCTAGGTGACTAGATGAGAGCGAAAGTGTAGGCTGGGAAGGACACGGTTATAGGGTTTAAGGGTCTAATAGATAGTTTTTTTAAAAATTGTTCAATGTCAACCAATATTTTTTGACTAGTTGTATATGAGAAGTGATGCAATTTTTCTAAATTTCAGTACTGCAGCCTAAATAAAAAGGGAGATTTTTATTTTTTTGAACGAATTTTACACATTTTCAAGTGTGTATTTACAACCATACCTTTCAGATATAATCATTCTATGGCACTTTTCTGTCACATTAGCATATAATAAAGGTTCTGTTGCCAGTTATTTTCCAAAACATATTTAGTTTTCCTAATACAAATAGTCAAAGTTCCCCCAAAAAATTATGCAAATGTTTATTGCTATTATAAAATCAATAGATGAACTTAGGAAACAAAGCTAGCATCAGATTTTAGAGACATACACTATACATATAAGGTGTAAGTTTCATGTAAATTGAATAAAAAATGAAAGAGAAATTTGAACGTTTATGTTACTTGAAAATAATAAGTAAAAAATAAAGTCTAAGGTGCTGCCATATGTGGCTGAGGTTGACATCAACCAATTTCCTGGCCCCCTTACAAATAGACTTACGTGCTGTCAGGTGTATAATTTTCATGTAAATCGTCTGATAAACAAATAAGAAAAATAAATTTGAAAAAAGAAAAACAATTTTTTTTTTAATAACTTAATTTTTTTAATGAAACTAATTATATATTTTTTAATAAATGCTATTGTGATAGCTGAGAGTAACAGACATGATTTCAGTTGACACTTGTGTTTGATAATCGTTTTTGACCATTTTGGAAAATTTTTGATACCTACTTTAATATTTTTTCTCCCTTCCTATTTATGCTACGATGCTGAGATTTGAACCAGATGAAACCCTTTTCATATACAACTCGTCAAAAAAGATTGATTGAAATCGATCCATTTTTATTTTTGAATTTATGGGCCCACTAATAGAGTTTCTCATAAACATAAGTCTCCCCCTGTATATTGAGTTCCCCTTCTATTTAAGCAATACCCTTTGTGATGGTGTCTCACCCCTTTATTTCTCCTAACCCAGCTTAAAGAGTCATATCTCCATAACTTGAGCGTTCTCTGGTTATGGAGATATGGGAACATTTTCATATGTGTGGGAGTGTGGAGCGTTATCAGGTTGGCTGTAAAATTGTCATTTAAGTTTGATTATGCAAGGGGCTTACGCCCTTTTGAGGCACAAGATGGTGCCGAGCCATTCTGTTTCCCGCCAAAGCATCACGACGCCTCCCAGCACCTGATTGGCCAGGTAAGGTCACGTGCTGGAAATGACGAGAGCCCTCGGGCAGTGTGTCGTCATGAGGTGGTGAGCTCCCGGGGGCGGCTGGCGCCTGGGCGGAGAGAGTACGTCACGGACCGTCACAGGGAGAGGAGCGTTCCAGTGACCTCCAGATCTAGAGGTCAGAGAACCCCTACTAGTGGATTTAAGCATCGCTTTGATACTGCAGACATCCCGTGGAATGCCAAGAAACAAGGATTGGCCGGGCTAGAGAGTCAAGAGCTCTATTATCAAGAGTCTGTAGCAGGGACGAACGTTGGGCTGGAGACGTCTGGGACGCCCGGCAGACCACGTTCTACATGTCAAGCGAGTAGCGACGGCCGGGCCGAATCTACTGGAAGTGAGGCAAGGGGAAGCTGTACTGGACTACAAATTGCATCTACAGTGCCAGTGAGAGGAGGAGGAGGACAACGGCGCAGGTACCTGACTCCAATACCCCGAGGAAGAGGAGGAGGGGGACTGTACCTGCCAGGTGTGAGGACGGCGAGGACGCGCTACTAAAAGGTTGACTGAGGAACTTGTGTGTGTGTGTGTGTGGGAACTGATTAACGGAAGACCAGAAGGCAGGACCAGGAACCTCGTCATCGCTCGCCAGAGGACGAGTCTTCTTCGTAATGGAATGAAGTTAGGTAGATAGTTATCTTGAACAATTTGAATCACCCAGCCAGCTGATCGTGTTGCCAGAGGCGTGAGGTGTATCCCCACCAATCTGACAGTTGGACCCAGCCAGCTGATTGTGTTGCCAGAGGTGCGAGGTGTGCGCCCGCCGACAGACAAGTGGACCCAGTCAGCTGACCATGTTGCTAGGTACGGAGTGAGAGGAGTGTTGCCGCCAATGGACAATTCCACCTATATATATTTCCTTATGCAAGTGTATATATTTTCTTCAGTAACCTTTTAATCTTACCAATGTGTTTGAGTGAGCCTCCATTCTCTAGGGCTATTTTGAGTTAGACAATTTATGTCACCCTGCACTGCACATAAAATTGCATCCTTGATGTAAGATAACTAATGAGACCACTGACGTGTTGCTGGGACAAGAGTATAAACACCCAGCTGGCGACCTTTGAACAGACTAGATAGAGATAGAGAGAATTTCCCAGTGTCAAGACGGGCAGGTTCAGGTGGGATACAGGTAGACTTGAACCTCTCCACTCGTAGGGGTATATATAAGGCCAGCCTTTAGTAGACTGGGGGAGCCCCGGGGCGAGCAGTGGCGCCAGGTACGGAGGGGCAAAGACCCGTGGGACGGGCCCCAACCATATAAGGTAGGAAGGGGGAGAACCTTGATACCTTGTTAGATAATTGTCCCCCTTGTTTATGTAATTCCCGTAATTAGGAATGTTGTTCTTTTCTCGCATTTATATATATATATATATATAATATTCAGAATTCTGTATTTGTTTCCATGTTTTGCAATATTAATTCTCGGAGAGAATTACTAAGGCGAGTGGTTGTACTGTTTTTACTAGTGAAGTGAAGTGCAGTGCAATAAAGTGGAATCAGTGAAAGACTCAGTGAAAATAGTTGAAAAATTTTGAGGTGATTTTTTTTTCAAAGTCGATTGTGAAAATCTGAGTTTTGGGAATAAATTCCGGTTTTGTGTCTAGTCATATGTCCAACGGGTCGTCAGTGATAATTCAAGTGTTAAAGTAATTTGAGTTAAAGCTTTGAGAGACCAAAAGTCGATTTTTGGTCATATAAGCGAATTAGCGTTGAGACTGATTTTTTTTTAAGCGCTTGTCTCAGCACCTAGTGGGGAAATGTTCTGTAATTGTTTGCGCTCAACAAAGTGTCCAAGTGTCTAGCGAGTGTTATATTCAGTTCAAGTAATAATTCCCCTACACGACAGTATTTAATTTATAATTTTGGAAGAATAATTAAAAAAAAATTGAATTAAGAATCAGCGCGACTCTGTTGTGGCTGCGAGCGGTGCGACAGTGTTAATTTCTCAATATCTACAAAGTAACCAGCGGGAGTTCCACCTGAGCAGCCGTAGGGTGAAGACGTGTCGTCTGAACACTCCGGCGGTTTGGGGAGGTTGCAGTTTTTTCGCCGGCAGGGGGTGTGGGGGTCTCTTACCCTCCCTGTCCAGTGTTGTTGCCTGCCTGGCTGCGTGCTGACGTGGCCGTTTTGCCATGGGGGGCCTGGCTATTCCTCCTGTGTTGAGGGTAAATTCCGTGGGACTGGAATTCACGTGTAAGGCTGGTTATCCGGCCGTTGAGTTAGTTATGTGTGACATGCTTCGTGTCCCGGTGGAAGCTGTGTATGGCGTTGAGCTTGTTACGGCCCACCGGGTGATTGTCAAGTACGTGGGGGAGGAGGAGTATCGGGACTTCCTCCGGCGGAACGAGGGGCGTTCATTGCAGTTGCCGGATGGCGCCGGCTCTGTTACGATCTCGGACCGAAGTGGTGCCCTGACATCCCAGCAAACAATTTTAGGTTGCCACAACATATCTGGAAAGTATTTGAAAGTATTGGAAACGTTTGTTTTATCGTATCAGATACGATATTGTGTGTGGACTTAAATAGGTTTCCAAAACTTATAACCAAGACATATGTATCTAACACTAATTTGAGATGTTGTGGCAACTTTACACTCCTAACATGAGTCATTCATAATCCATTCATATACCAATATGAATCTCTTATGAAAGGTTTGAGCCAATAATCTGAACCATTTTCACATCTTTGTGTTTAAAGTTAAGTTTCTTGAAATTAAATTATATTTTATATTATATTATTTTTATTATATTTTATATTATATTATTATTTTCAATTTAAATATTAAAACCAATTTAAGGGTAAAAAAAATCTAATAATTTATATTTCTTTTATTATTTACTAACAATTATAATTATTTACTAACGGAGAGAGGGGAGGCTGGACGGCGGACAGTGGCGGCGGTGGCGGATAGTGGCGGCGGGCGGACAGTGGCGGCGGCGGGCGGACAGTGGCGGTGGGCGGACAGTGGCGGCGGTGGGCGGACAGTGGCGGCGGTGGGCGGACAGTGGCGGCGGTGGGCGGACAGTGGCGGCGGTGGGCGGACAGTGGCGGCGGTGGGCGGACAGTGGTGGCGGCGGGCGGACAGTGGAGGCGGCGGGCGGACAGTGGTGGCGGTGGCGGACAGTGGTGGCGGTGGCGGATAGTGGCAGCGGGCGGACAGTGGCGGCGGTGGCGGATAGTGGCGGCGGGCGGACAGTGGCGTCGGGCGGACAGTGGCGGCGGGCGGACAGTGGCGGCTGTGGCGGATAGTGGAGGCGGCGGGCGGACAGTGGAGGCGGCGGGCGGACAGTGGTGGCGGCTGGCGGACAGTGGTGGCGGCGGGCGGACAGTGGTGGCGGCGGGCGGACAGTGGTGGCGGCGGGCGGACAGTGGTGGCGGCGGGCGGACAGTGGTGGCGGCGGGCGGACAGTGGTGGCGGCGGGCGGACAGTGGTGGCGGCGGGCGGACAGTGGTGGCGGCGGGCGGACAGTGGTGGCGGCGGGCGGACAGTGGTGGCGGCAGGCGGACAGTGACGGCGGTGGCGGACAGTGGCGGACAGTGGCGGCGGTGGCGGACAGTGGCGGCGGTGGCGGACACTGGCGGCTGTGTCTGGCGGTGGTGGCGGGCGGTGGCGGGTGGCGGCGTCTGTGATGAGTGGTGGAGGCTGGCGGTGGTGGGTGATGGCGGCGGCGGTGGTGGAGGGTGGTGGCGGCGGCGGCTGGTGGTGGAGGGTGGTGGCGGCGGTGGTGGTGGGTGGTGGTGGCGGCGGCGGCTGGTGGTGGTGGGTGGTGGTGGCGGCGGCGGCTGGTGGTGGTGGGTGGTGGTGGCGGCGGCGGCTGGTGGTGGTGGCGGCGGGTGGTGGGTGGTGGCGGCTGTGGTGGGTGGTGGCGGGCGGTGGCGGGCGGCGGCGGCTGTGGTGGGTGGTGACGATCGGCGGTGGGGGGGGGCTGGTGGCGGCTGGCGGTGGCGGCTTGCGGTGACGACTGTGGCAACGGGCGGTGACGGCTGATAGCGGGCGGTGGTGGCGGCTGGTGGCAGGTGGCGGTGGTGGCGGCTGGTGGTGGCGGCTGGTGGTGGTGGCAGCTGGTGGCGGTGATGGCGGCTGGTGGTGGTGGCAGCTGGTGGCGGTGATGGCGGCTGGTGGTGGTGGCGGCTGGCGGCTGGTGGTGGGTGGTGGCGGGTGGCGGCTGGTGGTGGGTGGTGGCTGGTGGCGGCTGGTGGTGGGTGGCGGCTGGTGGTGGGTGGCGGCTGGTGGTGGCGGGTGGCGGCTGGTGGTGGGTGGTGGCGGCGGGTGGTGAGTGGCGGTGGTGGGTGGCGGTGGCTGGTGGCGGGTGGTGGCGGGTGGCGGCTGGTGGTGGGTGGTGGCGGGTGGCGGCTGGTGGTGGGTGGCGGCGGGTGGTGGCGGGTGGCGGCGGGTGGTGGCGGGTGGCGGCGGGTGGTGGGTGGTGGCGGCGGGTGGTGAGTGGCGGCGGCGGGTGGTGAGTGGCGGTGGAGGGTGGCGGCTGGTGGTGGGTGGTGGCGGGTGGCGGCTGGTGGTGGGTGGTGGCGGGTGGCGGCTGGTGGTGGGTGGTGGCGGGTGGCGGCTGGTGGTGGGTGGCGGCTGGTGGTGGGTGGCGGGTGGCGGCTGGTGGTGGGTGGCGGTGGGTGGCGGCGGGTGGCGGCTGGTGGTGGGTGGCGGGTGGCGGCTGGTGGTGGGTGGTGGCGGTGGTGGCGGCGGGTGGTGAGTGGCGGTGGTGGGTGGTGGCGGGTGGCGGCTGGTGGTGGGTGGCGGGTGGCGGCGGGTGGCGGCTGGTGGCGGGTGGCGGCGGGTGGCGGCTGGTGGTGGGTGGCGGCGGGTGGCGGCTGGTGGTGGGTGGCGGCGGGTGGCGGCGGGTGGCGGGTGGCGGCGGGTGGCGGGTGGCGGCTGGTGGTGGGTGGCGGCTGGTGGTGGGTGGTGGCGGCTGGTGGTGGGTGGTGGCGGCTGGTGGTGGGCGGCGGGTGGCGGCGGGTGGCGGCTGGTGGCGGCCAGCTGGGACACACCCTTCACCACTGAAGGTCTGAGAACAACTAACCATATGTCTCTCTCACCACCACCAGCCTAGTGTTGCCAGCTCGCGCTCTCAAAATGTTTCCTTCAAAGATTGTATATTATCTTTGAACAACAAGTTTGATTATCAAGGAAATAATGCATATATTATTGTCACATTAATACTGTGCAATATCTTATTACATTCCTGCTAAATAATTATAATTTGAAACAGGACAAAAAATCCAACATATATATAAAAACCAACATTAGAGATCACGAGGCCTAGGCCTCGCTTGTGACCACACATCCTGCCTCCCTGGCCTGCTACACTCACACACCTCACACTCTTAACTCTCTCATAATCACTCTCACTCTCTTACTCTCTGTCACTCTTACTCTCTGTCACTCTTACTCTCTGTCACTCTTACTCTCTGTCACTCTTACTCTCTGTCACTCTTACTCCCTGTCACTCTTACTCCCTGTCACTCTTACTCCCTGTCACTCTTACTCTCTGTCACTCTTACTCTCTGTCACTCTTACTCTCTGTCACTCTTACTCTCTGTCACTCTTACTCTCTGTCACTCTTACTCTCTGTCACTCTTACTCTCTGTCACTCTTACTCTCTGTCACTCTTACTCTCTGTCACTCTTACTCTCTGTCACTCTTACTCTCTGTCACTCTTACTCTCTGTCACTCTTACTCTCTGTCACTCTTACTCTCTGTCACTCTTACTCTCTGTCACTCTTACTCTCTGTCACTCTTACTCTCTGTCACTCTTACTCTCTGTCACTCTTACTCTCTGTCACTCTTACTCTCTGTCACTCTTACTCTCTGTCACTCTTACTCTCTGTCACTCTTACTCTCTGTCACTCTTACTCTCTGTCACTCTTACTCTCTGTCACTCTTACTCTCTGTCACTCTTACTCTCTGTCACTCTTACTCTCTGTCACTCTTACTCTCTGTCACTCTTACTCTCTGTCACTCTTACTCTCTGTCACTCTTACTCTCTGTCACTCTTACTCTCTGTCACTCTTACTCTGTCATTCTTACTCACTCTCAGTCAACCTTACCCATTCATACTCACTCTCTCACTCTTACTCTCATACTCTTACTCTCAATTACTCTTACTCTCAATCACTCTTACTCCCAATCACTCTTACTCTCAATCACTCTTACTCCCAATCACTCCTACTCCCAATCACTCCTACTCTCAATCATTCCTACTCTCGTTCTTACTCTTACTCTTACTCCCAATCACTCTTACTCTCAATCACTCTTATTCTCATTCTTACTCTTACTCTCACTCTTACTCTTACTCCCATTCACTCTTACTCCCAATCACTCTTACTCTCAATCACTCTTACTCTCAATCACTCTTACTCTCAATCACTCTTACTCTCATTCTTACTCTTACTCACTCTTACTCTCAATCACTCTTATTCTCATTCTTACTCCTACTCCCAATCACTCTTACTCTCAATCACTCTTACTCCCAATCACTCTTACTCTCAATCACTCTTACTCTCAATCACTCTTACTCTCAATCACTCTTACTCTCATTCTTACTCTTACTCACTCTTACTCTCAATCACTCTTATTCTCATTCTTACTCCTACTCCCAATCACTCTTACTCCTAATCACTCTTACTCTCAATCACTCTTACTCCCAATCACTCTTACTCTCAATCACTCTTACTCTCAATCACTTTTACTCTCAATCACTCTTACTCTCAATCACTCTTACTCTCACTAACTCTCAATCACTCTTACTCTCACTCTAACTCTCAATCACTCTTACGCACTATTACTCACTCTTTCTCTCAGTCATCCTTACTCTCATACTCACTCTTACTCTCTGTCACTCTTACTCTGTCACTCTTACTCTGTCACTCTTACTCTCTGTCACTCTTACTCTCTGTCACTCTTACTCTCTGTCACTCTTACTCTCTGTCACTCTTACTCTCTGTCACTCTTACTCTGTCACTCTTACTCTGTTACTCTTACTCTCTGTTACTCTTACTCTGTCACTCTTACTCTCTATCACTCTTACTGTCATTCTTACTCTGTCACTCTTACTCACTCTCAGTCACCCTTACCCATTCATACTCACTCTCACTCTTACTCTCATACTCTTACTTTCAATTACTCTTACTCTCAATCACTCTTACTCCCATTCACTCCTACTCCCATTCACTCCTACTCTCAATCACTCCTACTCTCATTCTTACTCTTACTCTTACTCCCAATCACTCTTACTCTCAATCACTCTTTTTCTCATTCTTACTCTTACTCTCACTCTTACTCTTACTCCCATTCACTCTAACTCCCAATCACTCTTACTCTCAATCACTCTTACTCTCAATCACTCTTACTCTCATTCTTACTCTTACTCTCAATCACTCTTATTCTCATTCTTACTCCTACTCCCAATCACTCTTACTCCCAATCACTCTTACTCTCAATCACTCTTACTCCCAATCACTCTTACTCTCAATCACTCTTACTCTCAATCACTCTTACTCTCAATCACTCTTACTCTCATTCTTACTCTTACTCACTCTTACTCTCAATCACTCTTATTCTCATTCTTACTCCTACTCCCAATCACTCTTACTCCCAATCACTCTTACTCTCAATCACTCTTACTCTCAATCACTTTTACTCTCAATCACTCTTACTCTCAATCACTCTTACTCTCACTAACTCTCAATCACTCTTACTCTCACTCTAACTCTCAATCACTCTTACGCACTATTACTCACTCTTTCTCTCAGTCATCCTTACTCTCATACTCACTCTTACTCTGTCACTCTTACTCTCTGTCACTCTTACTCTGTCACTCTTACTCTGTCACTCTTACTCTCTGTCACTCTTACTCTCTATCACTCTTACTGTCATTCTTACTCTGTCACTCTTACTCACTCTCAGTCACCCTTACCCATTCATACTCACTCTCACTCTTACTCTCATACTCTTACTCTCAATTACTCTTACTCTCAATCACTCTTACTCCCAATCACTCCTACTCCCATTCACTCCTACTCTCAATCACTCCTACTCTCATTCTTACTCTTACTACCAATCACTCTTACTTTCAATCACTCTTAATCTCATTCTTACTCTCACTCTTACTCTTACTCCCAATCACTCTTACTCCCAATCACTCTTACTCTCAATCACTCTTACTCTCAATCACTCTTACTCTCATTCTTACTCTTACTCACTCTTACTCTCAATCACTCTTATTCTCATTCTTACTCCTACTCTCACTCTAACTCCTACTCCCAATCACTCTTACTCCCAATCACTCTTACTCTCAATCACTCTTACTCCCAATCACTCTTACTCCCAATCACTCTTACTCTCAATCACTCTTACTCCCAATCACTCTTACTCTCAATCACTCTTACTCTCAATCACTCTTACTCTCAATCACTCTTACTCTCACTAACTCTCAATCACTCTTACTCTCACTCTAACTCTCAATCACTCTTACTCTCATACTCACCCTTACTCTCAATCACTTTACTCTCACTCTTACTCATTCTGTCACCCTTACTCTCACTCTTACTCACTCTGTCACTATTACTCATTCTCAGTCACTCTTACTTATACTCACTCTTACTCACACTTACACACTCTCTGGCACTCTCACTCACCTTCAGTCACTCTTACTCACTCTTACCCACTCTCGCTCACTCTTACTCACTCTAGTTAATAAGAACACGCCAATATAAGACAACAAAACGTGTTCAGATTCTTTCTCACCACTTTCCAGCAACTTTTATAATTTATATAAATTATCTTAGGGAATAATACATAAATTATATATTTAAACATGATATTAGTGTTTAGTGGAATGCATAAGGAGTCAAATTGTGTTAAAAAGAGCGATTTTTAGAAAATTTGGGAAACTACTTTTTTTTGTTCATATTATAACTAAATGGATTTTAAAGGTTTCACTCAGCCAATATATATCATTCACAATTTATTAATGAATTTTACAAAAAAACACCATAAATTTTATATTTAAACATGTAAAAACTATTTGTTTTACATTTGGAAGAAAATAATTGTAGAAAAACAATTTATAATTAAACCTTTGTGTTTGGATTTTTTGAGTAAAAGTTTCTCAAAGGCTCTCCTGCACCATTCTCAATGCAAATCATTCCCACACCTATGGGAAGAGATAGGCGAACGTTGTGTAGATGATTTGTGTTTGCTGGGATATGTCAGTGTGCACGGTGCGCCCCTGGAGTTCCCTGAAAACCTTCTCCGGCGCTTCTTCGGGAGGTATGGTGTAGTCATCAGTGTGCGGGTGAACAAGCTGTCCTCGGGGAAGTATGCTGGGAAGCAGACGAATGTCCGTACGTTAGGTATGCGCCTGCGGTCGGATATCCCATCTTCTGTCCGGCTGCTGGGCTACTACGTTCGGGTGTACTATGCCCGGCAGCCCCGTACTTGTTTCCGGTGTGGCCAGTTGGGGCATCATACTGCCGGGTGCTCTGAGACACCTGCTGCGCCCGTTAACTTATTCCGGGAGGAGGATTTCCCGCCGCTCCCTCAGGGCGTGGATTCCGGAGTTGAAGTGGAGCAGGTCCCAGTCGCTGCTGATGCGGCCCCTCCTGCGTCACCCGACATGCCCCCGGTGCTTGTTGCCCCTCAGCCGAGTGCGTCTGCGTCTTCCTCGACTCCTGCTGCTGCGCCTGGTCCTGCGCCCTCGCCAGGTGTTCCGGCTGTGTTGGGTGTTGGGGGTGCTGCGGAGCATCCTGTTGTGTGCGGCCCGGTTCCCCATGTGGTTGAGGCTGCTGAAGTACTGCGACGGGCGTTGGTTCGCCCGGTTCGTGAGGGCCGTGGTTCTGGGTCCGCCTCCGGCTGTGAGGATGTGCGGCCAGTGCCCAAGCGTTCTAGGCGCTCTTCTACTGCTTGGGCTGATATGGAGGACTACGACGCGGGTGGAGCTTCGGGAGATGGTGTGGCGGTTCCAGGTGCCTCGTGCTCTACGACGCTGGTGGTGGCTGATGTCCATGTATCGGCTGTTGACGATGATTGTGCGTCTAATTTTCCTCCTGTTCTTTCTCCTGCAGAACGTTCTCCGCAGTGGGAGGTGGTTGCTCCTACGGGCGTGGATGGTGTGGATCCTGGTGCGAGCCGAGGCATCAAGCTGGTGCTGAAAAAGGATGCCAAGCGTGGGGGGTCCCGGCGGGTGCAACGTTCAGTGGTTGCCGAGGAGCCCTGTGAGACAGCTGAGGAGGCTCCCAGTGTGCTGCCCATTGCCCGGCCTCTTGGGAAGGAGCCTCTCCCTCTCATCTTGGCCTCCGGAGTGGCGATGGATGCTGACCATCCGTTGCATTTTGAAATTGTTGACCGTGTGCGTCCTGCTCCGTGGTGCCCTTCTACCATCTGGATTCGTCGGGCTAAGTGTTTTATTGTGGGTGTGCCAGAGTTAATGCCCGATCCTCGTACGCTCAATAGTGACCATGTTTCGGAGGACATTATGTTACTTTGGGAAGCGTACTGTATCCGCTTCCCGGCGGAAGAGTGGCCGGACAAGTATGAGATCTTTTCGTAGTCTGTGTGCTTGCTGTGTGTTTTATTTTTCTTTTGTTTTCTTGTGTTTTTGATGTTGGCCCTTCAGGCCGGTGTTTAGTGACTTGTGTTTTTTGCCTGCTTTTTTATTGTAATTGGCCTCGCCTTTTGTTACGGGGCGTTAATGTATTGATTTTCTGTTGCTTTACCTGTTGCCTCTTGTTGTATGTTTTGTTTTTTGGAGGTGTCTTTTGTACTGTGATTGCTGGATTGCCATTGTATTCTGTTTTACGTTTTGATGTATGCTGTATTTTTCATGTTTTTCTTGTGTATGTGTTTTGTTGTGCTATGCTGTTTTGTTGTGCTCTGCTGTCGGCCCTTCTGGCCGGTGGTCTATTGTTTTCCTTTATGTATTCTGTATTTTTATTGTATTTAATTTGCATGCTCTGCATGTAAAAATAAAAATAAAAAAAATAAATAAAAAAAGTAACCAGCGGTGAACAAGTGTATATCATGTAAACATCAAACTCTAACGTAACGTAACGTAAAGACTTAACTTAACATTAACTTTTTCTTAACTAATTAAATAGTTTATGATTTCCGAATGCCGTTGTTAGCGTCGGGCGTAAGAATTAAATAATTGTTGAAGTCTTAAACATCGGGACAGTTATTAAATTTACGATATCATCATCAGTCCTAGTGCGCTTAAAGAATTATAGAAAATTTTAGAAATTTAGTTAGCGTAAAGTGTTGTATTAACTGTAAGCTGGTAGACAAGACTTAAGATATTTTGTTTAAATAAGAGAGATTTCAAACTAAATTATTTACAGTAAATTCAGTGTAGCTCATTTGTGAAAATATTAATAATAATTGCGCTGTTTTCAGTATATTTGTTCACGAATTTGGTAATTAAATTTTTAAGGTTACATTGGACTTGTATTTAAGAAACAAGAAATTCTTAATTTAAATCCTGTTTGTTATTATTGTGATAGCAGTCAACTTAGAGTTTCAAATATATTTAGTAAATAATTGCAGCTTACCAAGTTCATTCTAGTATTTTCGGGCATCTAATAATTTAACGTAAACTTTTACTTTTGCTTATATTTGCACACGTATTTTATTCAAACGCTGTATACAGTGTTTTATTTCAAAGTGATAATTAGTAGTCAACTCCGGTTGCGTAATTCTATCTGTCTACGGATTAATTTACGAGTTAGAGAGGAGGCAAACAAGACAAAAATTTAATTCATTGGTGGAGCTTAGTCAGCGAGATTCTGCTCCCGACATCTGTCACCGCCTTGTCAACAGGCGGGGTGATTTATAGTCCTCACTGAGGCTCGAGAAATTGATTAGAAAAGGTGGCAATAAATGGGACTTCCAGTCTGGACACACGATGGATTTTCTCTAAGGACTGACTTTAGGAAACGTTTTGTGTTTGCACTAGAGTTCATATATGGAAACAAATGGTTTGCTAAAATTTCACCCTGATCCGACGACTGGTTTTGAAGTTAAGTTTTTTTTGGTAAAAATGTTTTTCCTTCGTGGATAGACATGTCACACACCCAAATCCCCTCCCTACCCAAGCACCCCTCCCTCCCAAAAAACACCCTCCTTACCCAAGTGCCCCGACCTGTTTACAACCCTCAACCTTACAACACCCTTCCTACAATCCCCAACCTCACAACCTCCCTCCCAACAACCCTCCTCCTTATTACCCGTAACCTTACAACCTCCCTCCCTATTATCCGCAATCTTACAACCCCCCCTCCCTACAATCTCCAACCTCACAACCTTCCTGTTTACAACAACCCTAAACAACCCTCCCCCAGCCTTCTCTCACCCTCTCCCCTATACCCCCAGCCCATCCAACCAATCCCTCCTCCGGCTACCCACCACATTTCCTCCAGTAATCCTACACCTTACTCCATACCTCCCCTCCACCCCTCTGTACCCCCACTCTTAGTGTTGCCTCTCAAGAAGTTGCTGGGGAAAGTAGCCAGAGGCCTTCTGGGAGACGAAGATTATGTGATGATGTTTGTTGGAGTTGCCATGGCAGAGGCCAATACAGGAATGTGTGCACGACTGCACAGGTCAAGGGTGACAGTTTTTGTGGACACTGGAAGTCAAGCAACGCTAATTCAAAAGTCAGCCTTCAGCACATTTAAAGATGCACATCTTAAGCGTTGCCGGAAGCATTTAACAGCAGTTAATCAGTTAATAGTCAATACATTAATATCTTAAGCCAGGCTACACTTAATTTTGAAGTGGGAAAAGGAAGAATCTTACCCACACAATCGCACGATTGTTGAGAATTTTGCATTCCCTGGGGATATCTTATTGAGAATGGACCTCCTGAGAAGGGTTAACTTTTTTTTGTCTGCTCACGAGGGAGCAAGGAATTGCAGATTGAGGTTGGGTCAGGTAGTTTATCTTATTAGAATGGTAGATCATCTGCCAGTAGTTACTTCCATTAATAAAAAACAGAAGTACAACGTCCACTACCATAGATTGTTATGTCAGTCTCTTCCTGACACAGATAAGAAATCATGTGGGGGACATGCCTTGATTAAACAATGTTGCCCACCCCATTCAGTTAAATTGATTAAAGTATCAATGGGACGTCACATTGCACCAGGTACCACCCTTCAGGTGGCGGGGAGATGTGATATAATGTTAACCCCTCATCATTTAATCACATTGCTTGATAAAGGTGCCCTTATTCCAGTTGTCAATCTCTTGCATAAAACCTATCGTTTCAGGGCAGGTGATAGGTTGTCTCAGGGTACGATTATTGAAAATACGGGAATTTTTCAGTATCAAAGCCAGGAGGAGATGCCAGCCACCACAGCACAATGTAGTGCACTAAATGTTACAGATTTCATTAAACAGGGGAGGTACACGACTAAGGCAGGGAAAAATAGTAAAACTCAAGAAGTAGATAAGTTAATCCCGGCACTGTACTTGCAACATGTACAACAGTCAGATAGAAAACTTGAGAGGGATATTACGTAAATTCCCTAGACTGTTTGCAACAGAAGACGACCAAATAGGTCTTCTGGATAGAATTGAACACGTTATACTGACAGGTGATCATCCTCCTATTTACACTCGTCAATGGAGGCTTCCAGAACGGGCAAAGGAAGTAGTTAGGGATGAGTGTCAGAAAATGTTGAGACAGAATGTGATAGAACCTGGTACGTCACCGTGGTTGTCGCCAGTGGTGTTGGCACGTAAACCGGATGGTAGTTACAGGTTTTGTGTGGACTACCGGAAGGTCAATGAAATTACTAAAGGTGATGTGTACTCTTTATCTTGCATTCAGGAAATAATAGATCAGTTTGGGTCAGCCAAGTATTTTCCACTCTGGATGCCAAATCAACGTATTGGGCCATTCCTGTATCTGAGAAGGATTGAGAGAAGACTGCTTTTTCTGATGGTGTTCATACTTATCAGTTCATGTGTATGCCTTTTGGGTTGAAGATAGCCCCTTCGTCATTTCAGAGGGAAATTAATTACATCCTCAGTCCAGTCTTGGGAAGGAACTCATTAGCGTACCTGAATGATGTGGTTATCTACTCCAGGACGTTTGATGAGCACTTACGAGATTTGACTGAGATGTTGACGTTATTAGATAAGGCGGGGTTTAAACTTAATGTGGGGAAGTGCACTCTGGCATCTCAGAAATTCAAGTTTCTGGGGTTTCAGGTGAGCACAGACGGCATCCGACCTGACCCTGACTCCTGTCGCGCCATTGCTATCATGCCAACACCAAAGACAGCAAGGGATGTTCACAGGTTTCTGGGGGCAGCAGGATATTTCCGCCGCCACATTAAAGGTTTTGCAAGTACATCAGCGCCCTTAACTGAGCTGACTAAGATAAACTTTAAATTCATTTAGAAACCAGAGCATGATAACGCTTATGTAAAATTAAAATTCAACTCATTACCTCCCCAGTATTGGCAGTACCTGATTTTGATAAGGAGTGGGAAGTACACACAGACGCCAGTGGCATAGGAATTGGTGGGTATGGAACGCGATAATGACAATCTTCCTCACCCAGTAGCGTATTTTAGCAGGAAGGTTAAGGGGCCGGAGGTCCGCTATTCTGCAACGGATTGGGAGGCTTTGGCTGTAGCAGAAAGTGTCAGATATTTTGAGCCGTATCTTTTCCAACTTCACTTTGTCAGTTATACAGATCACCGGGCTTTAACTCATATTTTTAAGAAAAGAACTAAGTGCCCTCGCATGTCACGTTGGTCTCATGAACTGGCTGCTCACTCATTTCTAATACTTTACAAGCCTGGACCATCACATGTTGTACCAAACACATTGAGTAGAAACATCGCTACTATTAACGTAAACCTTAATATTGAAAGTATGTCCAGTGAAAAAATGGGAGGATTCCAGATGAACGAATCGAGGTGGAAGGAAATTATTGAATATTTGGAGGGAGGAAAATATCTTTCAAAGAAACGTAATTTAGCAATTCATGACTTTGAAATGAGGGATGGGGTCTTATTTTATGTATAGGGACAGAAGGATCGTGCAGTATTTCAGCTGGTTATCCCAGATGTATTAAGTACTTCGGGGTTGAGACTCGCACATGCGTCTAAGATTGCAGTTCATCCGGGGATTTTTAAAACTCACATGAAAGCAAAATCACTCTTTTTTTTACTTTCCCGGTATGTTAACAGAGGTCATTAACTTCGTTAAGTCCTGTGGTCACTGTCAAAGGAGGAAAGGTTCCCTTAAGGAACAAGCTCCTTTGCAGGAATTCCCAGAAATTTTTGAACCTTTTGATAGGGTGGGGAGCTGATCTGATTGATCTCTGTTACGAACCCGGATCCAGCGTCCGAGCAAGGAGCAGTAACAGCTACGCCATCTGTGGGTCAGCTCCCGAAACCCCCGCCAAACGAACGACGACACCTAGTGAGGACAGCGTGTACTGGCCTCGAGGACCAGTTTCCAGTCTGGTTCAGCGCTCAACACCGCCGCTCCTGACCTCTGGTGAGGTGGTGCTCCGACGACAGCGCCATCTATGGACTGGATACGTCAGGTGTTTGTGCCCGAGCCTGTAAGTGTGGTGTATTAGTGTCCCAGTTATTGATGACGTGTCTGCTTACAGAGCCGACCTGGGACCACTGTGATGGAAGTGGAGTCAGTCTACCCGAGGCACCCAGTCTCCATACTGTGAAGTTTGCTGCAGCTGTTGTGACGTCGTCCCCCCCGGAAGAACACTGTGGTGTGTTAGCCTGCCAGTGGAGTGGCAGTGAAAGGATTTACCCGGGACCGACTGTTGGAGACGATAATCCACTGGGGTATTGAGGACAGGAGGGTGATTTGTGATATCACAAGAGACTCCTGTCTAGGGCGTACCCCTTATATCGTTCGTGGAGTGGCCGTACCAGCCTAGGTGGCTCAGTACCTGCCAGCAGACCAGCTGGACGTGTGGTTGACGGCCTCCACGACGGTGCCCCCAGTGGACCTGCGTTTTGGCTGACCTGTGGCCCGGGTAGGCTCGGCATTCTCAGAGGACACGTCTTGAGGCCACGAAGAAAGCACCGCGGACTCAGCACCTAGCTTCTTGATCAAGAGTCTTCAGCAGAAGACTAGATTGTGCATGATCCCCTTTGTTAAGTGTTAATGCCCCTCCCCCTTGTGCACTCTTTTATTTTATATATTTAAATGGTGATGGTGCTAATTATAATATTAAGTTCTTAACTTTCTTTCCCTACTCCCTTTTAAGTTACTTGCGTCACGGATCTCATCCCTTGATAGCCACTACTGGCTTGGGAACGGATACATATATCTTCCTCTAACAACATCAGAGTGAGAACCCCGTTGCGTCCCGAGAGGGCCGTAACAATCTCCATCACAGTCATTCAGGAAATCGGTATGTGTTGGTGGACCATCTGTCCAGATTCGCCACCCTGATTGCACTGCCTCAGAAAGACTCTCGAATTGTTGCAAAGGCGTTCTTGGATAGGTTCGTCGTTGTATTCGGTCTCCCTAAAGTGTTAGTTTCTGACCGAGGTCAGGAATTTAATGGGAATATTTTTAGAGTAGTATGTAAAATTTTAGAAACCACGTCAGTATTCACTACGGCTTATCACCCTCAGGCTAACGGTATGACAGAACGGACGAACCGGTCAGTTAAAGATATGCTTGCAATTCTGGCAGAGCATGATGCAAATTCGTGGGACGAACACCAGCCATATGTCCAGCTGGCTCTGAACACTGCCATCCATCAGTTAATTAACACCCAACCCATTTTGCTTCCTCAGGTCATTCATGTAATTTCTCCATCAGGTCTGCTTAACAGACATAACATTGTATATGGGGAAGATTACCCATCAGAGGTCTTAAATAGGATGAAAAATGCATGGAGAATTGCAGCTAGGGCTTCTAAGACAGCACGAGACAGCTATGCTCAGCATTATGACAAAAAAGTACGACCTCTTGAGTTGAAAGTCGGGAGTCTTGTGTTGAGAGTTAATGAATCGGCTCCTGCCAATCAAAATAAGAAACTTGCACCTAGATGGCGGGGCCCTTATCGAGTAATTGAAAGAAAAGGTCCGGTTAATTTTGTTATTAAAGGTATATTTGAAGACCAAGTTGAGAGAACGATCCATATTAATAAGTTAAAACCAAATCACGCAAGGGAGGAACTAGAACTGCCTTCAGCAAGTCTAATTCCTGACCTGTCTAATGATTCAAATGCTGAATCAGATGCAGAGGATGACCTTCTGTAAACTCTCATCAGTAGTCAAGTTCAATCTTGTCACCCCATGGTAACAAGGTCGTGAGCTGCACAGTAAATTGTAGTTAACCCTCCTTAGTCAGGTTTAGTAGAGCTTATATTTTTATCATGTAGAAACAACTGTGTGTATTTACTGATGTGCATGACTCAGGTAGCATACTTTGCCTTACTCTGGTGTTTTCCAGCTTCCTATACCCCCAGAGTAATATCCATGCTTCCGTTAGTTGTTGTTGTCTGTCTTTCTCAGGTCTGATGGTACACCAGTTCCAGCCTCCCAGTCACATGTGAACCAAAGATCGAAATCACCAAGTCTGGGGATGACCCACCTGTGTGATACATACGGGGTCTGAGGCTCGTTATATAAAGTTCTCCCCCTTGTACCCGGTAACTCACCAATCGTTATTCGGAAGGGATGACTGGAGTAGTCACCCGGCCGACACCTCATGGCACTAACGAGGTTGTCCCGGTCCAGCATGCTGTCTTCACCGAGCAGAGTCCAGAGTCGACGTCACATCACGGTGGGCAAGCTGTCTCATTGTCACCAACCAGGCCCTACCAGCTGCTTAGTCAAGACTGCGGGAAACCCGGAAGTGGAAGACGAGTGGTCTACAAGGAAGTACGTTAATTGCAACGACTTGTCAGCCCTCTCAAAACCTGCGGTTGTGTCGTCTGTGGAAACCAAGATGCAACAAGGCGGTCTCGGGTACGAACAGCACCACCCCTACAGAGTGCTGCTGAATCGGCAGATGAAGTACAACTGTGTACCTCGGTCAACCCCCCTCAGCTGCACGAGGGGTTGCAAGGAAGGCCCAGTAGTACCGGGATAACAAGTAAACGCCGGGAGATGACATCGCCCAGGAGCTGAGGCAGGGGCCCTCCTGTCCTGTTATCATGACATCCTCTTCAATGCCACTCAAAACTCACTACCAACGCGAGACATCGTGACATGTCAAAGCTCTACTCTACTGTGACAGCCATGGTTAACGACAATCCATCATGACTGTTTGGGAGCGATAAGAAGAGGTGATCCCGGGTTCCTGTTAGCGGGGCTCACCTGAGCTGATAGTCGCCACCTGTCAGCTGTCACTCAGTCAGGTGCGGGTAGTACGAGACTCCTGTACTGTTCGTAGTTTGGCAGAGGCCGGAATTGGAACTTCCAGATGACCAGGATTTCAAGCAACATGAGGTAGTCGCCGGAATCTACAGCTCAACGAAATTTCACCAAGTGAGACTATAGAAAATCTTAATAGAAAAGTTTCATATAAAATAGTGTTAAAATGTAATTTGGGTTAACTCGGAACAGTTTGTTCAACTTTTAATTTTCCATCTGACAGTAAAGGATCTGAACACCTCAGGAAAGTGACTCTGGAACAGTATTAAATGTTGAAAACTAGAATTGGTTGAAATAGAGAAAGAAATATAGAAAGTGAACTTCTAGAAAATTGTTACTAGAAAATTACCTTTTCTCTAGATAGGTTTGTTATTATTGAACTGGTTTGGGAACCATCTAGTAGGTTCTCTAGAAACGTGGATCAGTGGAGAACTTTATCTAGATTTTTTGCTAGATCCTAGAAACTGATATTTATATAAAAAAAAATTGTGGTTTACTTATTGAACAACAGGGTGTTGTACACAGTCGGAAAAATGTGTTCTCCCGCTGTTGCTGTGGACTTGAGTATGAACTCTGGGTTATTAGGAGTTTTAGAAACTTATATCCAGTGTATTTTTGTTGATTAAGAGACATGTCTGTAGACATTGATTTTTTAAAATATTTTTCTTGTGTAGTTTTCCTTAGATTTTAAGGATCCAGATATATGGTGTGATGGGCAATTGCCGCAGGTGTGGAGTGGAACACAAGGTCCCTGAGAGGTAGTGGTTCTTCTATTGGAATATTTTTGTTTGACGATTTTTTTTTAATAAAAATTCTGATTTTTTTAATTTTGCTATTTTATGTGATGTGTTTGATTTTGATTTTGATTCCAGGAGGAATACTTTGATAGCTGAGGGCTATCCAATGATAAGCTAGTTGTAAGTTGTGAGGTATGATATTTTTTTCTTATTTTATTGTTGCTATATCAGGGCAGATATAGGATGTTTTGTCTTCCAGATATTTGGAAGGGATGCGGGGCTGCATCCATGTTGGGCAGCTGGATTATAGGGACGGTCTCTTTTCCTCATTTTTTTTATGTATTATTGCTGTTGTTTTGTTTTCATGTTGTTATATATTCATACATGTTAGAGCACACCTTTTGGGATGCCATTTTTTTTAATTGGAGATTGTATGAAATTAGTTAGGATTAGAGCATTTTTGCTTTTGAGGCATTGGGTCATTTTTTGTTAGGTTAAAAAGGTTTTAATTTTTTGGGGGAGTAATTGGTTATAGCATGGCAGGATAAGAAATCTGGGTTTTAAAGTGCTTTACACAACTTTCTTAATTCCGAAGAGGCGGAGTTGTAATGTTCTGTGGACACCATAGCTTCTCCCCTTCTCCTCCTCCTTCTCCTTCTTCTCCTCATCCCCTTCTCCCTTGTTCATTCCCTCACCCTCTTCCTTGGGTCACGCCGGACTTCCTTGGAATAAACTTGGGATCAGGTTTTCTTAGGTAGAGAGACCACCTCAGGCCAGTCCTCTCCCAATTCTTGTCCCAATGCTATTCCCTAATACCTCCCTCTAATCCTATTTCCAATCCCTTTTCCAATTGTTCCCCTCTTCCCCTGCCTTGCTTTAACCAGTGACGTTTTGAGGGGCCATAAACCGTAGTCTCAAAATTTGCATCAATGGCTGGGGACCATACGGCTGTTTGGTTTCCTGTTGTAGTGTGGGAACGATTTAGAAGTCTACGGGAATAATTCATAACGTTCAGGGAGGCCTTTAGTGGGCGGAGTCAGTTAGGGTACTTGGCTGGCCTATAGTAAGACTTTGAATCCATTGACTCAAACATCTTCGGCAGTTTACAGTATTAAGGTATTGTGTCACTTGAGTATTTCATGTATAATCAGTGTTTCAGGCCATTGCCTGTTAGTTGTTTTATTAGTGTAGGATACATTTCAATTTTATTTAAATTTATGTGTCTGTTTCAATAAAGGGAATATTTTGATCTAGTGGTATTTAGTTAATTCCACCTTTTTGGTTATTAAATCTGTGTTGTTCCTTTTACATGTGGTATTCATGTGCTGAATTTGAAGTCCCTTTTTTCTCAATAAGTAAAGGTTATATGGTTTACTGCCCTAGCAATTATATTTACCAAGATTCTATTGCCCTTGAGTTCATGATTATTGAGTTCTGTCCTTCCTGGGAGATTAGTAATCTAGACACATTCAGGTATGTTAGCAGGAAGATGGTGGCAGTGTTCAATAAGTTTTATTCCTTACTAGCTATACCCGGCTACGCGTTGCTGTGGTTCAGCAACACATGTGCGTTGCTGAGCCACAGCAACCTTCCCTGTCTTCTAGTCCTCCCCACCATCCCCCACTCCACCGTCCCCTCGTCCTCCAGACCATTCCCCACTACACCGTTCTCTCGTTCTCTCTACCATCTCCCTCTCCACCATTCCCCTAGTCCTCCCTACCATTCCACCTTCCCTTGTTCTTCTCACCATTCTGTATTCCCTCGTCCCCCACCATCCCCAACTCCCCCGTTCCCTCGTCCTTCCAACTATTACCCCCTCCCTTGTCCCCTTGTCCTCCTCGCCCATCCCCTCATCTTGCCCACCATTCCACACTCCCTCGTCTGATTCATTCCCAAATGATCTGATGTTTCCATTATAAAATTGGGAACATCAAATGATCTGATGTGCCCATCACTGAAAAATAAGAAGAATAGTTACAAAAACGAAATGAACATAAAAGCAAATAAACGAAATGAAATAAACAATAAAAAAAATATATTCGCGAAATAGACGGTATTGTAAACAACACAGCCCAATTCCAACACAATGTCACACAAAATAAATAAATCAAAATGAAAATAAATTGAAATCAACCCAACATACCACATACACAAACAAACGACATACATGTATGCCAACCCATGGTGAACAGGCCACCGATCATTCACACCTCCTCTCGCTTCATACCCACATCCTCTTCCAGAATTTCACCTCCCCATCCCTCTACCTCCTAAATCCATTCCAAACCCTCTGGACATCAAATCCAAATCCAATCGAAATCTATGAAAATTCTATTTATCAATGAAACCGGAAACATTTACATGGAATCATAACATATAAGAGCTTGTGTTGCTCTTACGTGCAACATATGGCACATTTTCTTAAAAAGAAGTTTTTACCTTTCATAGGTGTGTGGCATCTATACTTATACTTACAAAAAGAACGGTATGGTAAACAACACAGCTCAATTCCAATGTAATGTCACACAAAATAATTAAATAAAAATGAAAATAAATCGAAATCTATGAAAATTCATTTTATCAATGCAATTGGAAAGATTGAAATGGAATCGTAACATATTTAGTATAGCCGTGTTGCTATGACATGCAATAGATGGCGCTGTTTATTAAAAAATAAATATTTTTACCTGTCACAGGTGTGGTATCTATGTAGTAGGCATATAAAAACACGTGCGTTTTCGGATGGAACGTTGTGTTAAAACTTTAAAGCAATTGGTGAAGCACTTTTGGAGATTACAGCGTGTGTTGCTCTTACGCCCAATAGATGGAGTTGTTAAAAAAAAATGTTATTTCCTGTCACAGGTGAGGCATGTATATAGTATGCATATAAAAACCCGCTCGGATGCGAATGGAACGTTGTGTGAAAATTTCAAAGCAATTGTTGAAGAACTTTCAGAGATTAGCGATTTTGAACAAACGAACATTTCCATTTTTATTTATATAGAATTTTAAATTAATAAACCCTTCATTTGTTGCTCCCCCTCATTTAATATTTCAGTCTTAAAATAAACGGGTAGTTCATTGAGAGGTCACAGTGATCTGCAAGCAGTGTTAAGCTGGGAAGTGAGTGGAGTAAGGGATGAGTAGGTCAGGTTATTACAAAAGAAGTGGTTATGACGAATATTTAATGAACCTTGAATGAGTCAGAAATAAGGGAAGTCAAATTTGAAGCCCCCATAGGAATGAGTGACCACAGTGCATTGACATTTGAGTATGTGGTGGAGGTAGGGATAACCTATCCAAGGATGGGATTGAAAGGGAAAAGACTTAATTACCGAAGAGGAAAATATGACGAGATGAAGAACTTCCTAATGGGAATACCTTGGGAAACAGAACTCAAAGAAACGACTGTACAGGATACGATGGATTATATCACACAGAAGTCCCAGGAAGCTGCAGACAGGTTTATCCCGGCCCAAAACGAGAAAAATTGTAAACAACAGAAGAATCCATCGTTCAGTCAGGAATGTATGGTAGCGAAGCAGTTGAGTAAAAGAACACGGAGAAACTACAGGAATAAGAGAACACCAGAGAGTAGGGAGAGATACGAGAGGGCTTGAAATGAGTACCTCAGAGTGAAGAGAGAAGCAGGGAGACAGTATGAAAATGACCTCATGAGTAAAGCTAAGACCCAACCAAAACTGCTTCACAGCCACATCAGGAGGAAAACAACAGTGAAGGAACAAGTGATGAAACTGAGAAAAGGGAAGAACAGATCCATAGAAAATGACAAGGAGGAGTGTGAAGAACTCAACTAGAGATTCCAGGAAGTCTTCACAATAGAACAAGGAGAAGTCCCTGCACTAAATGAGGAGGCAAACCAAGCAACCTTGGAGGAATTTGACCTCACCAGTGATGAGGTCACCAGGTTTAATAGACCTATGACCAAGCAACACAAATTAGGCAAGCAAGAGAAGGGTGGGCAGACTGCATTTTCTTGGACTGTCAGTAACCCTTTGACACAGTTCCTCACAAAAGGCTGTTACAGAAGTTGGAGCAACAGGCAGGAGTAAAAGGTGAGGTGCTCCAGTGGATAAGGGAGTATCTAAGCAACAAAAAAACAGCGAGTAACTGTGAGGGGGAGACATCAGAGTGGCGACATGTCACCAGCAGGGTTCCACAGGGCTCTGTACTTGGACCCATCCTGTTTCTAATATATGTAAACGACCTATATGTAAATATATCTATGTGCGCGAGTGTGTGTCCTAGCTGCTATGAGACATGTGGAGGGCGTGTCCTAGTCGCTATGAGACATGTTTAGGGCGTATCCTAGCTGCTATGAGACACGTGGAGGGCGTGTCCTAGTTGCTATGAGACATGTGAAGGGCGTGTACTAGCTGCTATGAGACATGTGGAGGGCGTGTCCTAGCTGCTATGAGACATGTGGAGGGCGTGTCCTAGCTGCTATGAGACACGTGGAGGGCGTATCCTAGCTGCTATGAGACATGTTTAGGGCGTGTCCTAGCTGCTATGAGACATGTGGAGGGCGTGTCCTAGCTGCTATGAGACACGTCGAGGGCGTGTCCTAGCCGCTATGAGACACGTCTAGGGCGTGTCCTAGCTGCTATGAGACACGTCGAGGTCGTGTCCTAGGCGCTATGAGACACGTAGAGGGCGTTTCCTAGCTGCTATGAGACACGTCGAGAGCGTGTCCTAGCTGCTATGAGACACGTCGAGGACGTGTCCTAGCCGCTATGAGACATTTGGGTGGCGAGTCCTAGCCGCTATGAGACACGTCTAGGGCGTGTCCTAGCTGTTATGAGACACGTCGAGGGCGTGTCCTAGCCACTTTGAGACACGTCGAGGGCGTGTCCTAGCCGCTATGAGACACGTCGAGGGCGTTTCCTAGCTGCTATGACACACGTGGAGGGAGTGTCCTAGCTGCTATGAGACACGTCAAGGGCGTGACAGCTATGTAAGTATTAGTGTCTCACAGCCTGAGAGCTTTGAGACTTACACTTCAAACACCGACCAGAAACATCTTCAGAGTCAGCGACTCATCAAAATATAATAACTATGACACAAGTTCTCCAAGCAGTGTGAACATTAAACTTATTATTGTGTTTAAGAGATATATCAACGATATAATAGATATGAGAACTGTAATCAGGATATTCATGTTATTCAACAAGACGAATAAATACTTAAGATCATATATAATGTTCAGACAATCAGATGGAGAGAAGAACATACTCAAGAGGGACAATCAGTGAAGTACCTCTCCACTATGACTTAACAAGCAAATATACACATGGACTTTACATGAATTAAATGGAAGAAGGAACAAAACAGTGTTTATAAAATTTAACGAAAAATGTATGTGAAATAAACGTGAACAACCTTAGGATAAATCTCAGTGATATTCATTCTTGCTGAACCCTGAAGACGGGCTGCAGCTCTTCGCTAGAGGAAGAGAAGGGTGAAGTGAGAGAGAGAGAGAGAGAGAGAGAGAGAGAGAGAGAGAGAGAGAGAGAGAGAGAGAGAGAGAGAGAGAGAGAGAGAGAGAGAGAGAGAGAGAGAGAGACAGAGAGAGAGAGAGAGAGAGAGAGAGAGAGAGAGAGAGAGAGAGAGAGAGAGAGAGAGAGAGAGAGAGAGAGAGAGAGAGAGAGAGAGAGAGAGAGAGAGAGACAGAGAGAGAGACAGAGACAGAGAGACAGAGAGACAGAGAGAGAGAGACAGAGATAGAGAGACAGAGAGAGAGACAGAGAGAGAGATAGAGAGAGAGACAGAGAGAGAGACAGAGAGAGAGACAGAGAGAGAGACAGAGAGAGAGACAGAGAGAGAGACAGAGAGAGAGAGAGAGAGAGAGACAGAGACAGAGACAGAGACAGAGACAGAGAGAGAGAGAGAGAGAGGGGGGGGGGGGTCAAGGGAAAAGGGGTAGGGGGAGAAGGGAGAAGATGTCCAAGTAAACATTATACACTGCCCTCAGTGAAACACAAGACACCACTTGCCCTGAGGTTTCTGCTGCCGAGGACGCTGAAGGAACCGAGCCTCGCATCCAGTAACCTTTCAACACCGTTTCGTAATTGTGTGTCAAGGAACACGCAAATATCAAGTGACCTTCGATGGTGGAGACCCAGGGCAGGAACCTTCCCTCCCCTTCCCTGGTGGTGTAGACCCCGGGGCAGGAACCGTCACCTCCGCCCCCTGGTGGTGTAGACCCCGGGGCATGAACCTTCCCCCCCCCCTGGTGGTGTAGACCCTGGGGCAGGAACCGTCACCCCCGCCCCCTGGTGGTGTAGACCCCGGGGCATGAACCTTCCCCCCCCTGGTGGTGTAGACCCCGGGGCATGAAGCTTCCCCCCCCCCTGGTGGTGTAGACCCTGGGGCAGGAACCGTCATCCCCGCCCCCTGGTGGTGTAGACCCCGGGGCAGGAACCGTGACCCCCGCCCCCTGGTGGTGTAGACCCCGGGGCATGAACCTTCCCCCCCCCCTGGTGGTGTAGACCCTGGGGCAGGAACCGTCACCCCCGCCCCCTGGTGGTGTAGACCCCGGGGCATGAACCTTCCCCCCCCTGGTGGTGTAGACCCCGGGGCATGAAGCTTCCCCCCCCCCTGGTGGTGTAGACCCTGGGGCAAGAACCGTCATCCCCGCCCCCTGGTGGTGTAGACCCCGGGGCATGAACCTTCCCCCCCCCTGGTGGTGTAGACCCTGGGGCAGGAACCGTCACCCCCGCCCCCTGGTGGTGTAGACCCCGGGGCATGAACCTTCCCCCCCCCCTGGTGGTGTAGACCCCGGGGCATGAACCTTCCCCCCCTGGTGGTGTAGACTCGGGGCAGGAACCTTCCCCCTTCCCTGGTGGTGTAGACCCCGGGGAAGGAACCTTCCCCCCCCCCCCATGAGGTGTAGATCCCGGGGCAGGAACTTCCCCTCCCCCTGGTGGTGTAGATCCCGGGGCAGGAACTTTCCCCCCATTCCTGGTGGTGTAACCCCGGGGCAGGAACCTTCCCCCCCTGGTGGTGTAGACCCCGGGGCAGGAACCTTCCCCCCCCCCTGGTGGTGTAGATCCCGGGGCAGGAACCTTCCCCCCCCCTGGTGGTGTAGACCCCGGGGCAGGAACCTTCACCCCCCCCTGGTGGTGTAGACCCCGGGGCAGGAACCTTCCCCCCCCCTGGTGGTGTAGACCCAGGGCAGGAACCTTCCCCCCCCCCCCTGGTGGTGTAGATCCCGGGGCAGGAACCTTCCCCCCCCCCTGGTGGTGTAGACCCCGGGGCAGGAACCTTCCCCCACCGCTGGTGGTGTAGACCCCGGGGTAGGAACTTTCCCCCCCCCTGGTGGTGTAGATCCCGGGGCAGGAACCTTCCCCCCCCCCCTGGTGGTGTAGACCAAGGGCAGGAACCTTCCCCCCCCCCTGGTGGTGTAGATCCCGGGGCAGGAACCTTCCCCCCCCCTGGTGGTGTAGACCCCGGGGCAGGAACCTTCCCCCACCCCTGGTGGTGTAGACCCGGGGCAGGAACCTTCCCCCTCCCCTGGTGGTGTAGACCCGGGGCAGGAACCTTCCCCCCCCCCCTGGTGGTATAGACCCCGGGGCAGGAACCTTCCCCCACCCCTGGTGGTGTAGACCCTGGGGCAGGAACCTTCCCCCACCCCTGGTGGTATAGACCCCGGGGCAGGAACCTTCCCCCCCCCCCTGGTGGTGTCGACCCCGGGGCAGGAACCTTCCCCCCCGTTTGGTGGTGTAGACCTAGGGCAGGGACTTCCCCCCCCCCTGGTGGTGTAGATCCCGGGGCAGGAACCATATCCCCCCCTCACTAGCGGTGTAGACCCCGGGCAGGAACTCCTCCCCCCACCTCGATGGTGGAGACTCTGGGCAGGAAACCACTTTCCCGGCGGTGGAGACCTGGGGCAGAAAACCCCCTCCCCGGCGGTGGAGACCCGGTGAATGGGGGATCCCTCCGAGAGAGGGGGGGAACCCTCGGAGAGAGACCTACTGAGTAAAGACCTTTTCTTTGTTGTAGAGCCAACAGCAAAAAATATGAGATGAAGAATCACAGACGTAACCTGTGACGAACTAGAAAAAGGCATAAGCAAGGTATGGGAGAAACTAAGGAAACAAATCACGGGAGAGGCATGGTATGACAGAAATGCACCGGGAATAATTACCATACCTCGCTGTCATACAGGTCCCTCAACCCTAGACCGGCAGCTACTCAGCCCGTGTACAACCTTAACGGGCTGAAGGAGAGGATCATGGAAATGAAGGGGATCCTTAAATCATTAGCCACAAACAGAAAGAGGTGTAACTTACGTAAAAAAGAACGAGACGCCCTAGCAGCTGTGAAAATCATGAAGGACACTGTTATTAAACCGCCAAACAAAGGGGGAGCAGAAGTAGTCTGGAAAGCAGAGAACTACAAAAAAAAAATGCTCTGACAACTAGGAGACACCCTCACCTACAAATCTATACAGGACCAGGAGGCAGCCCCGAGAAACGCTCAGAAGAGGAGTAAGAATCTGGTATTAAAACTTTTCAGGAATAAGGACCCAGCATCGGGAGGTAGCGAGGACTCTTTAACAGAGGAGGAAAGCCCTTTTTTAACGGAGGAGTGTAGCGGAGGTAACAAGAGATTTCTTTTTAGCGTTCACCTCGAAGATCCCAGAAAAGTACCTACTACCGAAGATACATAAAGGAATCCTACAGGAGACACACACATGGCAAGGTAGACCGGTCCTGAGTGGATGTCAAGCCCCTACACGACCGATAGACTGGATTTGTATAGCACTCTTGAATACATTACTGCAACTCCTTCCAGAAAGACTCGGAGACACAACGGAGTTCAGCAGTAAGATAGAGCCCTTGAGGGAAACCATAAGCCATACTTTTATCAGTAGATGCGGTCTCAATATATCACAGTATACCACAAAGAGAGACAGCGAGTGAAGTATCGAACTTCTTCGAGAGAAACAAACACAGGATTAAAAATGAACTACTGGAAGCCGGATATGGCGCACCCCAACTAAGCACTTGCTTGAGGAAGCAATACTACATCTTATGCGGGACACGATCCGCAGTTTCAATGGAAGAGCATACAGACAGATCAATGGAACAGCCATAGTAGCGTAGCATACCAATAGCAGAGATCTTCGTCCACACAGCCTTTGAATCGAAGAGGACGGACAGACAAGAATGCCTGATAATCTACCATAGGTACATAGACGATATCTTCGGCATCATAGCAGGAGGAAGCCAACAGTTACAAGGTTTCTTTTTTTTTTTAGATATATACAAGAGTTGTTACATTCTTGTACAGCCACTAGTACGCGTAGCGTTTCGGGCAGGTCGCTGGAATACGATCTCCACCGCGAAGAATCGTTTTTACAATCAAGTACCCATTTTACTGTTGAGTTAAACAGAGGCTACAGTTAAGGATTTGCGCCCAGTAAATCCTCCCCGGCCAGGATACGAACCCATGACAAAGAGCTCGCGGAACGCCAGGCGAGTGTCTTACCACTACACCGCAGAGTAAAGTGTAAAGTAAAGCCCGCAGAGTAAAGTGTAAATGGTGGTATCTTCGCATGGACAAACACGGCACACAGTAACCTGAGATTCATTCACCCTAGAGCAAAGTTAACATTCGATATCTTTCCTGGACATAACGGTATACATAGATGAAAACGATCGAACTCTACAAACAAAAACTTTCTACAAACTGACAACCTTCACTCATCCTCGCTTACAACTCTGCGCACCCACTTTCCCTGAAGAATTCCCTACCATTCTCTCTAGGACTTAGACTCAAAAGGATCACGAGTAAATAACAGGACCTTCTCCCAGAGTTAGAGAGCCTCTGGAAATTTTTTGGAAATAGAGGACACTCAGATGGAGCACTGAAAAAAAAGCAGTGGAAAACCAGAGAAACCAAGGGAGGGGTACACTTCTACAAGCAACCAAAAGATAAAACATCTAGACAGATGGATCCTACCAGCACTCTTCTTTTCAGAGCTCGTGTGCTTCCAGCAACTGAACCTACAGGACATATGGGATTGGATGAGGGAAACCTATGGAGACCACTCAATTTGGCCCCTCTTTCCAAAGAGACCCCCAATGGTGGCCTGGAGAAGGGGAAAATCACGAAGGGACCACCTTATCCGAGCACATTTCTCACAGATAAAGGACTCCTCTGACGGTGCTACGATCATTAGACGGGGCACCAGCTGGGCAACGAACAAAACGCACTATGTACACGGTTGGGGAGTAAAAAAATTAAAAAAAAATAAAAGCGTGCTGGGTTGGCTGTACTAACACACCTACACACACACACACACACACACACTCACACACACACAGCCGCGGAGGTCAGAAGGGTCTGGGAAGCTCTTGCATAACTAGTGAATTGGGGGGAATAATCAGTGTATATGCGTATATGAGTGTATATGAGTGATTGAATAACTAGTAAGCTCACTCAAACCACAAGAAAGTGAAGAAAAACAGTAGAAACAGCACCACTGAAAATAAGTGTTGAGTGCATCGTGGTATTGTGAAATTGTGGAGCCGAAATTGTGGAGCTGGAGTGACCTCACCACTAGTGACCTCACCAGCTGTGACGCGGGATGCAGGGACCTCACATCTTGACCAGCCGCATGGAGTACTTTCTCGCCTGTTTGTGCTGCAGATTGTGCAAGGTATTGAGGAGCGCCTTTTTGGCTAGGTTATTACTGCAATGACAAGATCAGGAAGGGGTTCAAGGTCAATCACCAGCAGGGATGAGGAGGAGGACAGATTTATAGACAAATTAATAGGGAAATTTGTAGAGAGAAGGAGCGATTGGATGGAGGATCTAATCCAAGGGATTAAAAGTGAGTTATTTCAGCAAATACAGGATGTGGTAGAGAGGCAGAAACAAGAACTTATGCTCTATGTTCAGGAAGAGATTAGGAAGGGAAGAGAGGACTGGGAGAGGGAATGTGCTCGGATCACAAACGAATTGGGAAGGATTAACAGCATGGCTAAGGACAGAGGATTAGTGGGGGATGGGTTAGTGAATTTGGTTGGGATGGAGAATCCCCAGGGGACAGGCTACCAGCATGACAATGAATTACTGAGGAGATGGTCTATTATAATACATGGATTATTTGAATCTGGAGCACCAACAAGACAAGAGAGAATAGAGACGGAAAAATATGAATTGCATGAGATATTGAGGTGTATTGGAGCAGGAATGGCAGAACACGAGGTGTATATCAGCCGGCGGGTTGGACCTTACAATTGTACCAAGAATAGACCTGTTCTGGTGCAATTCTCCAATGAGGAGGCTGTGGAGTACATAATGAGGAACAAGCATTTACTCAGAGGAAGTGAAACCCATTACAATGTGTTTATAGAGAGGTTTATGACGAAAGATGAGCAAATAGCCCACAAGAATAGGTGGCATGCACGACACCGAACTAGCCTCTCAGGTAGTGTCACCTCCCAGGTCACCTCCCAGGCCACCTCCCAGGTCGCATCCTCCCCACCTCAGCCCTCCTATACCTCCCCCCTGCCTCAGTCCCCCAAAACCCCCCTGCTTCATCCCCCCAAAACCCCCTGTCCCTTCCACATTTGCACCTCCCCAATGATTCCCCTGCCCCTGCTACATCACTCCTGTCAACGACCCCAGTGGGTCAAGCCATGCCCTCCCCAAACCCACCTTCCCATCCCTCCTCCCCTACTACCCCTTCCTACTCCCCTGCCCCTTCTACCTCATTGCCTTCAATTCCATCTACTCCATCCCAGCTTCCACTGCACCCCTCTTACACTCACCCCCAAACCCCACCCAACCCTCACCCCTCCTATGCACCTCCAGCCCACATTTAACCCCGTGAGGAAAAGGAGAGACAGTTCCAGCTGAAAAAGATGAAATTAGAACTCCAGATGAAAAATGAAGCCGAGAGGGATAAAGAGCTGGAAGTAGAAAAAGAAAAAAACAGACTGGAGGTAGAAAAAGAGAAAGCAAGACTAGAGGTCGAAAAAGAAAAAGAGAGAACAAAACAAATGCAGATAGAAGCAAATAGAACCTTGGCTGAGCAAAGGATTGAACATGGGTTGCCAGAGAGCACAACCCAGGTATCACTCCCACCAGATGTCAGAGTTAGGGAGAAGGACATTCCCTTGTTTGTTCCCGAAGAGGCAGAGAGCTTCTTCGACCACTTTGAAAAAGTACCCAGCATCAAGGAGTGGCCACAAGAGGAATGGGCCCAGCTGGTCCAGTTAAGATTGACCGGTGCAGCCAGGGAGGCATACACCCAATTGTCACTGGAAGAGTGCCAGGATTACGCCACAGTAAAGAGCAACATATTGCGCTCGTTTCAGTTAACCCCAGAAGCTTATAGGAAGCGCTTCAGAGAGATGATCAAAGTTGGAGCATGTACGTTTACTGAGACAGCAAGAGATCTGGAAAGACGATTCCAGAAGTGGATTGAGGCTGCTGGAGTTGGATCTTACGCTGACCTGAAGCAACTGATGGTCATGGAGAAATTCTTGGAGATGATGCATCCCGAAACAAAGTTCAAGATCCAAGAAGCAGGGATAAAGGAGGTGAAAGATGCTGCAGATAGGGTGGATATGATTACCGAAGCATACAAGAGCTTGAGGGAGAACAGAGTGAGAAGCGAGGCGAGACACAGCAATGGCAGATCCAGTGGAGTCTGGGGAGGAAGAAGTTATGAAAGGCCCAGAAGAGTCTGGGGTGAGAAGAATTTTGATAAATGGGCAGATAAAAGTAAGTACCCTAAAACTCAGAAGAGTAGGTCACGCACTTCGTCTGAAAGTGAAGATGGAGGAGCTAAACGAGAAACTAATCGTTATCCAGGAAATCAAGAGTCCAGTAAAGCTCCACAGAGTACGAGTAGTACGTCTGGCACGAGGAACTCTCATGCGAGTGGACAAAGTCAGAGCTACTCTGGTTCGTATAGGAAAGATTTCTCCCAGGTGAGGTGTTACAATTGTAACGGATTGGGTCACGTGATGCGAGATTGTCGGCAGGGCAAGAGAGTTGTGACCCTGGCCATGTGTGACCCCCGAGGTAAATATGCCAATGTGTTCCAAGACAAACCACAAAGATCAAACTTAGTGAACGAGAGGTATAGGCCGTTCATGAGTAAAGGTTGGATCAGTATAGGAGGCCAACCTGAGGTAGAAGTTGGTATCTTAAGAGATACCGGAGCTAATCAGAGCTTGATTACGAGAAGCCTGATTGGGAATGATCGACGATTAGCTGGCAGGAGTAAGATGAAGGTATATGGGTTGTTGTCTGAGAGTGACATGCCCGTTTGTACTGTCCAGCTAAGGTCGGAATATGTGTCGGCGGAGGTGATGTTGGGAGTTTGCCCCGACATACCTATTCCAGGAATCAAAGTGATCCTGGGAAATGACTTGTGCGGGACAAAGGTGTTGCCAAGAGTCATAGCGGAGACTGTGCCAGAGGAGTGCCCAGAAGGCCACGGCACGGGTGGGACACCTGAGAGTGTGAACCTGACTGACATCCGAGGAGATGAGTCAGGAGACCGCCAAGCCATTGAAAACCCTGTCTCGGTAGTGATGAAGGCAGAGGTGGCCAACAAGGAAGACGCTGGAGAAGATGAGACAGTGTCGAGTCAGCCAGTGGAAGTTATCGGCGTAGATATAGCGTGGCTGTTTGATGAAAGTCCAGCCCAGGAAAATGAAGTCTCGGTGAGGTCAAAAGTGAAGATGACCCAGCCGAAGAAGAATCATGTGAAGAGAGCGGACCTGAGTAGATCCCAGCCCGCTGAAATTGAGGGTCGGCAGGCGAATGCAACTGTGCTGAGTAGGAATGAGGAAAGATGTGGACATATGGAGGACGAGAGTAGAGCGTCAAGTGGTCCACGAGCACAGAGGCATATGGATAGTGGAGTTAAGTTGTTTGAGATGTCAGGAGTTGACATGTTCCACAGGAAACGTGAAGAAAAGATAGTGAAGAAGAGTAATAGCCGAGAAAATGAGAGGAGAAGAGACAGTATGTGTGAAGAGATGCTTACGAGCACTCTTGGAGAGGTAGAGCGACATGTACGGTCGAGTGCTGTTGGATGTAGTACAGCGCTCGGAGAAACTTTTAGGGAACGAAGAAGAGTTGAAGGAGAAGAAATGGAGTGGTACAGAGGTGAGAAGTGTGAGAAGAGGATGAGGATACAAGCATGGAGGAATAGAAGAAAGCCGAGGACTCGATAGAAGTCAAACGAGAGGTCTCGGATGAATGAGGAGACGAAAGGGAGGATCGTCGGTGAAGACGAGGGTGTGAAGTATGATACCAGGAGACGAAAGTATAATGGCAGTGGATGGAAGTGTGAAGACGACAGAGGAAGTACAGGCAGCAGATGTCTGACTCTGGACGTGAAGAGAAGAAGACGAAGTGACGGAGGGTGGAGACAGTAAGTAGAGTGGACCAATGGATTGCAGGCGTCCAAGGAGGACAGCCTAGCCAAGAGGTGCCAGAGAAGTCAGATCGTTTGTGAGAAGATCATGTTTCTGGAGAGTTGTGAGCCAGATGTTGCAAGGTGCAACGAACTAATTGTAGACTCCTAAGGGAGTATATCGGGTGAAGAACGAGACAGTGTGGTGGCGGATGTATTATCCAGAGCTTTGCCACTGGAATAACTCTCAAAAATAAGGGGAGGGGAGTGTTATGATCTCAGCCTGCAGGAGAAACGAGTCTCCCTCCTTGAGAGTTATTCATCAAGCCTGACCTGATTAGAAGGTCTAGCAAATATTGAGGTGATAACCCATATGCAAAATGGCTGGTTGGATATATATAAGAATTTAAGATTATGGGCAGTGAAGAAGGTAACAGATAAATGACTGGCTAGGAGATGTGGACATTTTGCTGGAGGCGTGAGGCTCGCTTCTGGAGGGGCTTTGACCTCACTTGAGTGCCAGACATCGCAGGGAAAAAGCCGCGCTTTTCATTTGAGCTCCCGTCAGAAGGGAACCCCTAATGATATATCTCGAAGAGAAGAAAAGTTTGCAGACGTACCAGCTGTGGAATCGAGCTGGGGACGTGTGGTCTCAAGTCGTGGGCGATAATTAGTGAATATTAAGCCGCCCGGAGGCATTATTGTGGGCCGTGGAAGCGCGCTGATCAAGCTTCGTCAGAGGGAGAAGCGCCCTCGACCAGACAATCTGTGGTAAGCATGATATAAGCCAGTTAATAGTGATTGCTTGTAGTTGGTCGTGTGCCCAGCGACAGTAGCTATGTTTATTTATAAGTTAGACATGTTTTAATAAGGCAGAAAGCCTGAAATAAGAGAGTGAAGAGGGAGGAACACGGAGCGATGTCCGTCCCCTCTGAGTGCTGGCAGGCGACTGAGGGAGCCCGGCTCCTGACGGAGGAAGACCCTCCCAGCGAGTGAGGACCGCCGCCAGGCGAGGTAGAGTATGGACCCGCCCAAAACGGGGGAGTCCACTCTCACTGTATGTAGAGGACAGATAGAGGTTTGAGGCAAGCATATTGTGTGGTTATTTTTGTTTATGTGTTAAAGGGGAACATTTTATTGGAGTGTCGATGGGTTGCAGGTTTGTCTTTGGTGAAGAAGTTGCTGAGAACTTCGAAGCCAGCACAGATGAAGTAGTTGATGAGGCTCCAAGGTAGTGGAACAGAGGACCTCGAGCTGTGAGGAGAAGTAGTGAAGAGGAGTGTCACGTGCTTCTGTAAAGGTGGTGAAGCACCATAGTTGCTCGAGGAAACTTCATGGTGTAGCAGCCAAGAGAGCTGTAGAGGAACCTAGCAGAAGGGTGAAGCACCTTAGTTGCTCAAGAAAACTTCATGATAGCAGCCTGGAGGAGCTGCAGAGGATCCTGGTAGTGAAGCCCGGAAGAACCTAAAGATATTAGGGTAGTGAACTTCCAGATGTGGAAGGGAAGTTCTGGTGGATTACTAGTAGGGAGTTGATAGTGTTTGGTTGTCATTAGCGTGCAAGACGCAGTGAGAGGTGAGTGCTTGTTTGCATTCTTATGTCAAGGAGTGTTTTATACTGAAGTTTAGAGTTGCAGGCGTAGGCTGGATTACCTACCGATGTATGCGTTCTAGGACTGATAGGGTGATCGATTGATCATTGCAGTGTAGCAAGGGACATTTATGCTGATATATGTTATTGCATTCACATGCTGATTTTCATTGTACACATTTATATATATATATATATATATATATATATATATATATATATATATATATATATATATGTTTATTCCTCTTGTTGATAGTGCAACGGTGTATGTAGACTTGATCAACTTGAGGAGGTTGATAGTATCAGGTGGTGAATCAGACGATAGGATACCACTTGATAAGCTGATGATAGAGTTCTGATGGTGTTGGAGGGCAACCTGATTGTAATATTATAGAGTATAGGATTCATTATTATTATATGTGTGTATGTATTGTGTATGTGCTTTGTCCAGTAAATGTATCACAATTTGCTGGTGTTTGCCCTTGTCCTAGTGAGGCTTCCCAGGAGGTAGTAAAGAAGGAGAGAGAGAGAGAAAGAACCAAGAACCACTACTGTGGACTGGGTAGAAGGTAATATTAATAAGTCAAAGGGGGATCGAGGAGATCATATCACCTAAGGAGAGAGTGGGGAGTCACAGCGGCTCGAGTGGGTGTGTGCACGTGACAACGAGGCTAAGTGTTGGAGCCGCATCCCTTAAACGTGTGACGTCGAGCCCCTCTCCAAGAGCCAGAAGCGCCAAGGGTGATCTCCTGAAGAAGTATAAGCACTCTACCGAGTTGTGGGTTGGGTTGTCCATAAAGGAGCACGACGACACAACCAACCCACAGTACTATAATACTTATGCATCGTTAAACGCCTGGAAAGAGATGTTGTTGTCTTGCCTATATACTGAGTATTTTGAGGCTTACAGTCCCCAAGAGGGCATTTGAAGGCATAGACGACCTTGGTCTCTTTTAAAGCGTTCTGCTTTGTGTCTGGAGAGTTTCTCATGAGTAGGCTGGCCGTTTTCTTGGTTTTATAGTAAATTGTCAATTGTTTCTTCTGATTTTTGTCTGTAGGGATAACGTTTCTATTAACAATATCTTTCAGGACCCTTTCCTCCGTTTTATGAGCTGTGGAAAAGAAGTTCCTGTAAAATAGTCTAATAGGGGGTATAGGTGTTATGTTAGTTGTCTCTTCAGAGGTTGCATGGCGTTTCACTTTCCTTCTTATGATGTTTTCAACGAAACCATTGGAGAAGCCGTTGTTGACTTGGACCTGCCTTACCCTACAGAGTTCGTCGTCGACTTGTTTCCATCCTGAGCTGTGGCTGAGAGCATGGTCGACATAAGCGTTAACAACACTCATCTTGTACCTGTCTGGGCAGTCACTGTTGGCATTTAGGCACATTCCTATGCTCGTTTCCTTAGTGTAGACTGCAGTGTGGAAACCTCCGCTCTTTTCCATGACTGTTACATCTAGAAAGGGCAGCTTCCCATCCTTTTCCATCTCGTAAGTGAAACGCAGCATGGAACTCTGCTCAAATGCCTCCTTCAGCTCCTGCAGATGTCTGACATCAGGTAACTGTGTAAGAATGTCGTCAACATACCTGCAGTATGTGGCCGGTTTCAAGTTCATGTCGACTAAGACTTTTTGCTCGATGGTACCCATGTAGAAGTTCACAAACAAGACACCTAGGGGAGAGCCCATGGCGACCCCATCTACTTGCTTATACATGTGCCTATCTGGGCTCAAGAAGGGTGCCTCTTTAGTACAAGCTTGGAGTAGTTTCCTTAGAATGTTTTCTGGTATGTCAAGAGGAGTACAGGCCGGATCACGATACACTCTTTCCGCTATCATCCCGATTGTTTCCTCCACAGGTACGTTGGTAAACAGTGATTCTACGTCCAACGAGGCTCTTATTCCTGTGGCCCGTGTTCCTCGCAGTAAGTCAACAAATTCCTTTGGAGACTTCAGGCTGAAAGCGCAAGGAACATAAGGAGTCAGCAAGCAGTTGAGTCGTTTCACCAGTCTGTACGTGGGTGTGGGTATTTGGCTGATGATTGGCAGAAGTGGGTTTCCAGGCTTATGTGTCTTGTCATTTCCATATGCGTATCCAGGTTTATATTCCCCAATAATCTTTGGCAGGTGGAGTCCGGATTTCTTGGCATTCACAGTTTCGATCAATTAGTTGACCTTTGCTTTCAATTCGGCTGTAGTGTCCTTCGTTACCCTTTGGAATTTAGTTTGGTCAGAGAGTATGAGGTTCATTTTCGCCAGATATTCGTCTTTTTTAAGAATGACGTATATTGGCGACTTGTCGCCTCTCCTGACAACTATCTCCTTGTTCTCACGAAGGCTCTTAGCTGCCGCTTTGAGCTCGGGGGACAGTATGGTGCTTCTGTAGTTGCCTCGATTCTTTCCTCCTTCCGCAATAAGTTCTGCTTGTAAGGTGTCTGGTGGTGACCTTCTTTTGTGCCTCGAGGTCGAATATGTCGTCCAACAGAATCTCCAACTCCACTTTCCGGGCCATCTCACTTGGTCTGGATATAACGTGACAGTTTATACCCAGATTTAGGAGAGTGACTTGGTCCTCAGTGAGGTTGATTCCTGCAAGGTTCAGGAAGTCGTCTCTTGGTCGTGGAATTGCCACGACCACTTGGAATTGTGTTAGAATTATTAATCTTACCTTTTCGGTCATATTTAATAATATATGTCTACAGGAAAGACTGCTACCAAAATATACTAATATTAAAACGCACGACCCAGCTGCAAGGAATCAAGCCTTCACGATAAAATATCGCCAAGATCTGATTCGTAATCAGATATACAAGGCAGAAAACGAAATCAAAGACAACAAAACGCAACTACTTCATGCTACAAACGAATGAAGAAACAGCAACATCGACGAAAGTCTCCGTACTCGTATCGAGCAACACCTCGACATCCTCACAGACCGACATCACCTCAGCACTGAAACAAGGATAATCAAGAAACTAACAACGTTATATGGAGGACTGTTACGGCCCTCTCGGGTCGCAACGGGGTTCGTACTCTGATGTCGTTAGAGGAAGATGTATCCGGCCCCAAGCCAGTAGTGGCTTTCAAGGGATGAGATCCGTGACGCAAGTAAAATAAAAGGGGAAGGGAAATAAAGTTAAGAACTTAAGATTATAATTGTTACCATCACCAAATAAATAATATGAGATTACACAGGGGGAGGGGTATTAACACTGCACAAGGGAATTATTTACACAATTGTCTTCTCCTGAAGACTCTGGATCCAAACTCTCGGTGCCAAGTCCTCGGTGCTTTCGTGGTCTCTTGACGAATCCTTCGACCAAGCTCAGTCTACCCTGGCCACAGGTCAGCCAAAACACAGTTCCACTGAGGGCACCGCCGTGGAGGCCGTCAACCACAAGTCCAGCAGGTCTGCTGGCAGGTTCCGGATCAGCGACGCTGGTCAGGCCACTCCACGAGCGATACTAGGATAGCGCCCTAGTCAGGAGCCTCGTGTGATACCACAAATCACTCTCCTGTCCTCAATACCCCAGTGGATAATCGTCTCCAGCAGTCGGTCCCGGGTACGACAAGCCTTCACTGCCGCTTCACAGGCAGGGTAACACCACAGTGTTCCTCCGGGAGACGACTCACAGCTGCTGCAGCAAAGCTCAAGGTATGGAGACGGCTGCCTTGGGTAGACTGACTCAACTTCCATCACAGCAGTCCCAGGTCGACTCTGTAAGCAGACACGTCATCAATAACAGGGACACTAAAGCACCTCACTTACAGGCTCAGACACAAAGGCCCGACGTATCCACTCCATAGATGGCGTTGTAGTCTGAGCACCACCTCATCAGAGGTCAGCAGCGGCTGTGTTGTGAGCTGAACCGGACTGGAAACTGGCCCTTGTGGCCAGTACACCTTGTCCTCACCAGGTGTCGTCGTCCATTTGGTGGGGGTTTCGGGAGCTGACCCACAGATGGCGCGGTCGTCACTGCTCCGTGCTCGGACGCTGGATCCGGGTTCGTAACACCTCCCCACCAAAAAGAATTTGGTTTGGGTTTCTAGAAAGAAAAACACAAACCAAATTAATACGGGGACACAACTCCAAATGGACTCACTTATACTGTAAACTGGCACGGCGAGGCTGTCTCGTCCACAGACCTGTCCTACTGGGCAACTCTGGCATGAAGGAACCTTGCAAGTGGAGGACGATGAGCTGTCTGAAGTAGTCTTCCACACTTCCACTGTGATGCCAAGCAGGGGCATCATCTCACACCCCTCGAGTAAGGATCGGTGTTGACACGATGTGGGGCAACTCGACACTTCCCTGTGTCGGGGCACCGATGATGGCTGGTTCCAGACGGTATTTCTAGTACCGGTCCGGTAGTCCTTCAGGGAGACGGGCACTTGGAATACAGGGGTCTGATAATTTAGAGTGACAGCGACAGCGGGTAAAACAGTACTTACAGCATATTCCTCTACTAGGTCCACACCTAGTCCCAACAGAGCTGTTCGTACGTCATAGATGGCATTCGCTCTGCCACCGTCAGGTCGACCAACGTTCCGTATAACGCTGCATTGAGGCTCAGCAATCACGCAGGGGGTGTCAACCTGCCGGAAACAGTCACTCATAATATCACATGTCGTACCTCCTGTATCAACCATCACCTTCCAGGTTCCTTCGTCGACTGCAACACTCGCAGTACACGTCTCTAATCCCTGGGATCTCTTCACGATGTTCAAGGGAGCCATCATCCTTCGGGTCGTCCACTGATCCTTACCGAGACCACACACGAGAATAAAACAAAATACTGCTAGGAAACATTTGGTCACCTGAGGGATAAGCTTCCTGAGCCTGTAATGTCCATAGCCGGCTACATCCATTAGCCTGGTTTGGACCGAAGAGGGCTCTAGAACCTTCGCACATACCTCACATACCTCCGACGTCTTGGGAATCTCTGGCCAGGTCCATGAATGCTGTACCTTGCCATACCGCAAGTACACCTCCGCCTTCGCTCCAGACTCGTTGGTATCCGTGGGTGCCTGCACACAAGGCCTCTCTTCTAGCTCAGGTACTTCTGCTATCGTAACCGCATGTTCCTCATCGGGAGAAGAATCAGGAGACACTGTTAGAATACTGTCGATCTGCGGGTGAGAGGACAAATTAGACATGTTCAAATCCGGGTCTGTCTTTACCTGGATATTACCACGGCCCGTCGTTACCTCAGACCTTGCTGTTCTGGCTGACTCGTCCGCGACCTTGGGAAGATTGATGCTCCAATCTGTCACCAAGTCGTTGGCTAGTACCACGTCAATCCCAGCCACAGGGAGGGTCTCGACTACTGCCAACGCACATGTGCCGCTGAAGTAAGGCGAGTCGAGATGTACCGGCACTAAGGGGGCGATATACTGCGTCGTAGGAAACCCAACCAGGACAACCTGTTGTCTCCCGTCCACACTTACTCCCTCGGGTAACGAGCTCTTCACGATCAGGGACTGGGCTGCTCCACTATCTCTGAGCACTACAACTGATCTACCAGTATGATCACTCGTTACATACCCGCCTGAAGTGTGGGGGGGCGAAGGAACTTGGTTCTTCCTGCGTAGTCGTCGACTGGCTTCCTGCTGGTGGTGTTCCACAGCTCATCAACATCACCTCCCTTCGTGCGCCGCCACCTCTTCTGCCTCGGCACATAGCAGCTACATGCCCCTTCTGCCCACAAGTCCAGCACACCATATTCCTCCTTGGACTACGGTGTTTCGGACTGCTAGGACTAGTCCTTCGAGGGCTACTTGGGGGCGTCTTCTTAGCGCTTTGTGGGACGGGAGTCTCTTCTTCGTCCTGAGGTTTGTCAAACCGGCGTTGGTAGTGCCTTGGGACGTACTTAGCAGAAGGCCTATGCGTCAGGATATATTCCTCAGCCATTGTGGCTGCTGCACTCAAGGTCTCTACCTGCTGTTCCTCTAGGTACGTCTTCAGGTCTCCAGACAAACAATCCTTGAAGTCCTCTAGCAGTATAAGCTGCTCGAGGTCTTCTTTGGTCTCCACCTTCCGAGAGGCACACCATTCCTGGAAAAGTCGCTCCTTGATTGTGGCGAATTCGGTGAACGTGTGCACTGAGGTCTTTTTCAGGTTTCGGAACTTCTGCCTGTATGCCTCAGGTACCAATTGGTACGCCATGAGCACAACCTTCTTTACCTTGTCATAATCGCCGGAGTCGTCAAGGGATAACGTGGAGTAGGCGATTTGGGCCTTCCCAGTCAAGACTGACTGTATCATGATGGCCCAATTCTCCCTTGGCCACTCCAAAGAGGCAGCGACTTTCTCGAAGGCTGCAAAAAACTTCGAAACTTCCCTCTCATTGAATTTGGGGACCATTTTGATGTTCCTTACCGGATCGAAACCGCTGGTGTCCGTTGTTGGCCTCCGACCACCGCCTAATCGTAATACTTCTAGTTCATGTTGTCTCTGTCTTTCTTTTTCTTCTCTCTCTCGCTGTTTCTCTTCCCTTTCTCGCTCTTCTCTTTCTCGTTCTTCTCTTTCTCTTTCTTTTCTCTCTCGTCTCTCTTCTCTTTCTCGTTCTTCTCTCTCTCGTTTCTCTTCTCTTTCTCGTTCTTCTCTCTCTCTTTTCTCTTCTCTTTCTCGTTCTTCTCTTCTTTCTTCTCTTTCTAATTCTAAACGCCTCATCGCCAATTCCTTTTCTTTTAATTCTCGTTCCATTTCTAATTTCTTCCATTCTATCTCACGATTTATCTCTAGGGCACGCATTTTGACTGTAAGAAAGCTAATATTAAGCTCACCTGCATCACTGTCAATGTCACTGCCCTTATCTTCCCTTTCCATGGAAGCTATTTCCTCACCTTCCTTTATACTAGGAGTCTCGCCTTCCTGTTTCTCCTCTGCCTTCAAGTGCCGGTGAACCTTAGACAAGATCTCCACACGGGAATCACTGGCACGGATCTTGATCTCCAGGTAGGCGCTCACTAGTACAAGCTCTGGTTTGCTCAGATATTTTAATCTGGCAAGACAGTCCTCTCTGTTCAGAAAAGCCTGAACATCGTCCAGATCATCGATGGTAGCTTTTTCTGCCATTGTCACAGATGGAACACTTAACTAGCACTTAACACACCGCTTTCACGTTAGCACTTAACGCACCGAGCACTGTTCTATGCCAATATTGCACTTTATCGCACTTGGCGCCTCACTTGTCAATATTGCACGTAATTACTTCGGGCACCGCACTACACAATATTGCACTGAATCCCAGCGAACACTTCGCTCAACAATATTACACTTCATCGCTTAATCACAGCGAGCACCGCACTGCACAATATCGCACTTAGTCACTCTTGAGCACCGCACAGGACGTATAACATCACAATCGTCACACACAGGGGGAATTAAATACAGGGATTACACCACTTCACCACCCCTGTCAAACATACTTAACAAGGGGACGGATCCCGCTGGGGATGCCAATTATGTTACGGCCCTCTCGGGTCGCAACGGGGTTCGTACTCTGATGTCGTTAGAGGAAGATGTATCCGTCCCCAAGCCAGTAGTGGCTTTCTAGGGATGAGATCCGTGACGCAAGTAAAATAAAAGGGGAAGGGAAATAAAGTTAAGAACTTAAGATTATAATTGTTACCATCACCAAATAAATAATATAAGATTACACAGGGGGAGGGGTATTAACATTGCACAAGGGAATTATTTACACAATTGTCTTCTCCTGAAGACTCTGGATCCAAACTCTCGGTGCCAAGTCCTCGGTGCTTTCGTGGTCTCTTGACGAATCCTTCGACCAAGCTGAGTCTTGTCCTTACTCTCATGGTGGGTAGAGTAAATAGTTCCGTGATTTGGGTGTTCATGGTAGGTCGCTCTATTCTTATGTGAATTGCCTCAAGAATTTGTAATCTTCTTGAATCATGGGTTTTGTCTATTATGCAAGTATTCTTGTTCAACATTTCTCTTGTTAGAGTAATGTCATGGGCTTGTCTCATGTGATTCCTAGGGGCACCAGATTGAAGATGGCATGTCAAACGCCTCGTCAGCTTGGTCGACGTCATACCTATGTACTTACATTGAAGGTTACATCCTTCGTGGGGGCAAGTGTACATGTATACAACGCTTGACTGCTGTAGAGGGTTCTCCGTCGGCTTCGGGCTGTTTTTGATAAGGAGTTCGGAAGTCTTCTTGGTTTTGTAGAATATTATCAGGTTTATGTTTTGGTTAGGAGTAGTGCTTTTTACTCCTTTACGGATTATTTCTTTCATTATTCTTTCCTCTTTTATATGTTCACTGTGCATGGTTGATTTGTAAAAAGGTTGCATGGTTGACCTAAAAAGACACCTAGAGAGAGAGTCAGTACTCCGATTTACACATGAAAATAGTGAAAATAACAGTCTGCCATTCTTGGATGTACTAATAACAAAAACAGGAACCTCTTTAAGCACCAACGTATATACCAAGCCCACCAACATAGGATTATGCCTGAACGGTAGAAGTGAGTGCCCCCAAAGATACAAAGCCAGTGTTCTCAATGCTTATATTCGTCGAGCGCTTACCCACTGCTCTGAATGGAGCAACGTGAGTAGAGAGTTTGAAAGAGTAACTCAGGTATTGGTGAACAACGGATATAGCAACGCGGAAATAAACGCTGCTATAAGAAGACACTTGGACCGTTGGTATAATTCAGAACCTAGAACAGAAACCACAACACCCCCAATAAAATTATATTACAAATCAACCATGCACAGTGAACATATAAAAGAGGAAAGAATAATGAAAGAAATAATCCGTAAAGGAGTAAAAAGCACTACTCCTAACCAAAACATAAACCTGATAATATTCTACAAAACCAAGAAGACTTCCGAACTCCTTATCAAAAACAGCCCGAAGCCGACGGAGAACCCTCTACAGCAGTCAAGCGTTGTATACATGTACACTTGCCCCCACGAAGGATGTAACCTTCAATGTAAGTACATAGGTATGACGTCGACCAAGCTGACGAGGCGTTTGACATGCCATCTTCAATCTGGTGCCCCTAGGAATCACATGAGACAAGCCCATGACATTACTCTAACAAGAGAAATGTTGAACAAGAATACTTGCATAATAGACAAAACCCATGATTCAAGAAGATTACAAATTCTTGAGGCAATTCACATAAGAATAGAGCGACCTACCATGAACACCCAAATCACGGAACTATTTACTCTACCCACCATGAGAGTAAGGACAAGACAAGAACATATCGATGCCAACACAGAAGACAATGTCCAACATAACAGGCCAATTACACTGGATTAATCTTTGTGTTTAGATAGGAGATGCCTCGTATGGGCCAATAAGCCTTCTGCAGCCCCTATGTTTATCCCTTATGTATCCCCCCATGTTTTCACCTTCATTGTATTATCACCTGACCTAATGCGGGTATAAAATCAACTAGTATTGTAAGATCTGTTCACTTGAGAATGAACCATGGAGGTTCGAAACGTCGTGCATACATATATATATATATATATATATATATATATATATATATATATATATATATATATACCTGACTCCTTCCTTTTTGCACCCTAATAAAATGTCGAGAATAACACTTACTCCCTTGAGAAATGCAGGTGAGTGAAATTTGTGAACTTTTTCCTTTATTTACAGTTCCTTAACGCAGATAGAGCACTGCTTTATTCTCACTCCTTCATTCTCTCCTTTTTCCCATGTCGAATGTAATAACTTGATCTATCTTACCTTAAGCACGTACTGAGGAATAACAATGAAATATAAAGCCTAATGTAGACACCTCAATTTTTTTTCCTCGAGGATAAATATCCTCTTAGACTTCTGCAGGTCACAGTTTTGAGAACAAGCTCAGCATGGAACTGTACCGTAGAAAGACGTTCCGGAATTTGGGTCGTGTTCGGTGTGAACGAACTAGGCTGGACACTTTTTCAAACTGGAGTCTAAGCTGGCTTAACCCTTCATCCCTAGCTAAGGATGGGTATTACTACCTTAAAGCGCATGATTGCTGCATTTGCGCATTCTGCCGTAAAATCGTGGGAGGATGATTGAAAAGTGACACCCCACGTAATCGTCACATAGAAGCTTCACCAGAATGTCCATTTATTAATGGCAAGCCTACAGAAAATATCCATATTGAGCATAGTGACTTAGCTGAGACCTACGAATATTTTTTCCATTCTTCAACGCATCGATTGAAGCCGGAAACACAACCCTTATTATGTAAGTAATCTTTGTGAAAACTAAATTAACTGTGTGTGTGTGTGTGTGTGTGTATGTGTGTGTGTGTGTGTGTGGGTGTGGGTGTGTGGGTGTGTACTCACCTAGTTGTGTCTGCAGGATCGAGCATTGACTCTTGGATCCCGCCTTTCGAGCATCGGTTGTTTACAGCAATGACTCCTGTCCCATTTCCCTCTCATACCTGGTTTTAAAATTATGAATAGTATTTGCTTCCACAACCTGTTCCTGAAGTGCATTCCATTTTCCCACTACTCTCACGTTAAAAGAAAACTTCCTAACATCTCTGTGACTCATCTGAGTTTCAAGCTTCCATCCATGTCCCCTCGTTCTGTTACTATTCCGTGTGAACATTTCGTCTATGTCCACTCTGTCAATCCCTCTGAGTATCTTATACGTTCCTATCATGTCCCCTCTCTCCCTTCTTCTTTCTAGTGTCGTAAGGCACAGTTCCCTCAGGCGCTGTGTGTGTGTGTGTGTGTGTGTGTGTGTGTGTGTGTGTGTGTGTGTGTGTGTGTGTGTGTGTGTGTGTCTGTGTGTGTGTTTACTAGTTGTGTTTTTGCGGGGGTTGAGCTTTGCTCTTTCGGCCCGCCTCTCAACTGTCAATCAACTGTTTACTAACTAACTACTAACTTACTAACTACTTTTTTTTTTTTTTTCCCACACCACACACACACACACACCCCCCAGGAAGCAGCCCGTGACAGCTGACTAACTCCCAGGTACCTATTTACTACTAGGTAACAGGGGCACTTAGGGTGAAAGAAACTTTGCCCATTTGTTTCTGCCTCGTGCGGGAATCGAACCCGCGCCACAGAATTACGAGTCCTGCGTGCTATCCACCAGGCTACGAGGCCCCCCCCCCAGGCTACGAGGCCCCCCTCGTAGGCCTCCTGTGTGTATGTGTGTGTGTGTGTGTGTGTGTGTGTGTGTGTGTGTGTGTGTGTGTGTGTGTGTGTGTGTGTGTGTGTGTGTGTGTGTGTGTGAGTGTGTGTGTGTGTGTGTGTGTGTGTGTGTGTGTGTGTGTGTGTGTGTGTACTCACCAAGTTGTACTCACCTAGTTGTGTTTGCAGGGGTTGAGCTCTAGCTCTTTGGTCCCGCCTCTGAACCGTCAATCGACAGGTGAACAGATTCCTGAGCCTACTGGGTTCTATCATATCTACACTTGAAACTGTGTATGGAGTGAGCCTCCACCACATCACTTCCTAATGCATTCCATTTGTCAACCACTCTGACACTAAAAAAGTTCTTTCTAATGTCTCTGTGGTTCATTTGGGCACTCAGTTTCCACCTGTGTCCCCTTGTGCGTGTGCCCCTTGTGTTAAATAGCCTGTCTTTATCTAACCTATCAATACCCTTTAGAATCTTGAATGTGGTGATCATGTCCCCCCTAACTCTTCTGTCTTCCAGCGAAGTGAGGTTTAACTCCTCTAGTCTCTCCTCGAAGCTCATACCTCTTAGCTCGGGTACTAGTCTGGTGGCAAACCTTTGAACCTTTTCCAGTTTTGTCTTATCCTTGACTAGATATGGACTCCATGTTGGGGCTGCATACTCCAGGATTGGCCTCACATATGTGGTATACAAAGTTCTGAATGATTCTTTACACAAGCAAGTTTCTGAATTCCGTTCGCATGTTGGCCAGACTAGCATATGCCGCTGATGTTACCCTCTTGATATGGGCTGCAGGAGACAGGTCTGGTGTGATATCAACCCCCAAGTCTTTTTCTTTCTCTGATTCCTGAAGAATTTCCTCTCACACATGTTACCTTGTATCTGGCCTCCTGCTCCCTACACCTATCTTCATTACATTACATTTGGTTGGGTTAAACTCTAACAACCATTTGTTCGACCATTCCTTCAGCTTATCTAAATCTTCTTGAAGCCTCAAACAGTCCTCTTCTGTTTTAATCCTTCTCATAATTTTAGCATCGTCCGCAAACATTGAGAGAAACGAATCTATACCCTCCGGGAAATCATTTACATATATCAGAAACAAAATAGGACCGAGTACAGAGCCCTGTGGGACTCCACTGGTGACTTCATGCCAATAGGAGGTCTCACCTCTCACCGTAACTCTCTGCTTCCTATTGCTAAGGTACTCCCTTATCCACTGGAGCACCTTACCAGCTGCACCTGCCTGTCTCTCCAGCTTATGTACCAGCCTCTTATGCGGTACTGTGTCAAAGGCTTTCCGACAGTCCAAGAAAATGCAGTCCGCCCAGCCTTCTTTTTCTTGCTTAATCTTTGTCACCTGATCGTAGAATTCTGTTAAGCCAGTCAGGCAAGATTTACCCTCCCTGAACCCATGTTGGCGATTTGTCATGAAGTCCCTTCTCTCCAGATGTGCTACCAGGTTTTTTCTCACGATCTTTTCCATCACATTGCATGGTATACAAGTCAAGGACACTGGCCTTGTAGACGGTGTGTGTGTGTGTGTGTATGTATGTGTGTGTGTGTGTGTGTGAGTGTGTGAGTGTGTTTCTTATTATGATTATAGAATTAAAAGTTGACTCTCTCTTTTTAGAATATCGTAGGAAGGAGAGGGTGAGATGTCGAGTGTGCGAGGAGGTGGAGAAAGTGGAGGAGGAGGAAGAGTGAAAGGAGGCAACATCTACTTCTTTCTTGTACGACTCACATATATGGAGATTCTATACCTCGTTCTCACTCATCTGAGGAGAGGGAAAGCCATACCTATAGTTCTACGGTCAAGGAGAGCGCTACCCAGACGGGGGCAAACCTCGATGTTATCTTAATTATGATCCCCCAATCTACATTGACAGCTTGTGTTGGTGTCGCAGAGTGTGACAGTGTGACCGCTGAGGGGGGAGTTGTTACGGGAGATGTGGAAAATAATGGTAATGTATTCTCTGCAAAGATAGTGCATAATGCTATCCCTATTTCATCTTTTGTCGTGAAAGGGGAGATAGAAGGGAAAGTTGAAGAAAGTGTAGATAGTGGGGTGTGTAGCATAGACTATATTTGCTAACATTAACATCTCGAACTTGATTGTTCCTCAAACATCTCTTGTAAATGTTTCACCTGCCAATACCCTAACTCAGCAAGAGCAACAGCTTATGGTAGCAGATGTTGATGTCAGCTTATGTAATAATAATAACATTACCATTATCCCTTCATCTACATCAACACTCCTATGCAGCTGTTGAGAATATTCAAACAACTACTGCAACAACAACAACAACACCGACAACGACAATACCTACACCAGTAACATCAATATGACCTCCAAAATCTCTGCTTAATTCCCCTATCAAAAGAAGAAATGAGAATACCTGTGATTTATTTACACCAGTGAGTAGGAAACAACTCCCTCTTATTAACACTGCTGACCGTTATATTATTGATAGCAGCAGTGAAAGCGAGTTATAAAAGGAGAAGGTAGTGGTAGAAATGTGAAACCATTAAAACGGAAATTGCCAGTCTATCGTGTTTCCTTTCCAGACAGTAAAAAAAAAATAGTAATTTAACGCCAATGCTGTTGGTAATTGTTGCGGCAATGCTATTGGTAGTAACAGGAAGAGGAAGAAGAAGAGCGAAATGTAAGCTTCTATTGTATATAACGGGAATCTGTGACTATGGAGAGGAGTAGGAGGAGGAGAATGATCCGAGATTGACTGTTCCACTGCTTCTGTCATTCTACGTATGCTGTGTGCAGACGAATCTATGTTAATTATAAGTTATGTTTGTCTGCTCCTGTCATTCTATGTACGATGTATGCAGACTAATCTTTGATAGATTATAAGTTATGTTTGTCAAAGTAGATAACCTTAAGGTGGTTGAATGGATGGATGGCGATTTAATGTCTTTGCAGAACATTATCTGATAATAAAGTAGAAACGATAACGGTCTTTAAATTAAGTGTATAATCCTTATCCTAATCCCATACCCTTTTAAAAAAAAATTATGATAATAAACTGAAACATGCTAATGGATTTTAAATTATCTTTACTTTTTAAAACAAAATGTGACTGCATTAGACTGGGCTATGAACACTTATACACACACACACACACACACGCACACACGCCCCTCCTACTCCAGACCTACCTACCTACCAGACACAGTATGCCCTTCCTAATAGAGACCTACCTACCCAGGCCCTACCCCAGACCCTCCTACCTACCTTCCTAGATGCCCAGCCCTTATTAGCCCCCAAAGCACCCCTCCCGAAACCTTTCACCCCCATACACCCCCTGGACCCCCCCTAGACATCCCCCTGGATCCCCCCCGCCCCCAGATCCCCCAGGTCCTCCCTGCCCCTAGTCACCCCCCCCCCAGACACCCTCCAGACACCCCCCCAGACCTCCGGAGAAAGGGCTAACTCTGGTACAAGAGTTTCCATGAAGAATCTGAAGGTTTGGTACACCAATGCTGATGGGGTATCTAACAAAGCAGAAGAGATAAAAGAAGGAGTGAGTGAGGCAGATCCTGACATAGTTGCAATTGTGAAAACTAAAATTAATGACATGATCTCAGATGCAATCTTTCCAGAGAAGTACCAGGTGATACGAAAAGAGAGGACACAGAGACAGGGAGGGGGAGTGGCACTCCTAATAAAGTGGAAATGGAAATTTGAACACCTGAGAAATCGGGTTACTAATGAGTGCACAAGCTTCAAACATGGAACTCTGACAGTAGATGGGAAGAAGATTGTGATCTTGGTAATCTACAATCCCCCACCAAACAGTAGAAGACTCAGGCAGGAGTATGATAACAACAACAAGGCATGCATAGATGAACTGCAGAAGGCAGCAACACTAGCCCACAGAATGAGAGCGAAGCTGCTGATCATGGGGGACCTAAATCATGGAGAGATAAATTGGGAATCAAGGAATCCCCATGGAGGGGACGAAATGTGGGGAGCAAAGTTAGTAGATGTTATAGACAGGAATTTCCTAACACAACATGTGAAGGAAGACACAAGGTAAAAAAGAGGAGATGCACCGACCCTATTATACCTGATTTTCACCCAGAACGTAGAAGATATCGATAATTTAGAGCATGAAAAACCTCTAGGGGCCAGTGACCATTGTGTCCTAGTCTTTGACTACATGATGGAATTTAAACTTATGACCATGGGACAAGAGATCTGGGAAAGGAGAGTTGACTACAGGAAAGGGGACTATAAGAGGATAAGGGACTATCTGGGTGAAGTGCAGTAGGAGGAAGAAATTAGAGGAAAAACAGTCCAAGATATGATGGACCTAGTCATACAGAAATGCCAGGAGGTTGAAGAGAGATTTACACCAACATTAAAGGGAAAAAATAAGAAGGAATATAATAACCCATGGTTTAATAGACAGTGTCAGGAAGCAAAAATGGCCAGCAGGCGGGAGTGGAGGAAGTTCAGAAGACAAAGGACAGAGGACAACAGGATCAGATACAACAGAGCTAGGAACGATTACATTAACATAAGACGAACATCGGAAAGGGACTATGAGAACGATATTGCAATCAAAGCGAAAAAACAACCTAAGTTACTACACAGTCATATAAGAAGAAAAATGTCGGTGAACGACCAAGTGATAAGACTAAGGAAAACACAGGGGGCATATACTGAAAGTGACAAGGAAATCTGCAAGGCACTGAATGCCAGTTTCCATGGAGTGTTCATTACCGAGCCTGAGCAGCTCCCATTGTTGGAAGGGGTTATCCTAGGTGAAAGACTATCAGATATAGAGGTGACAGCAGAGGAGGTAATGAAACAGTTGACAACAATGGATGCAACTAAAGCAGTTGGACCAGACAAAATATCACCGTGGATACTAAAACAAGCAGCGTAGGCCCTCAGCGTGCCTCTGGCAATGATCTTTAATGAGTCACTTATGTTGGGAGAATTGCCCAGTTGCTGGAAGAAGGCAAATATCGTGCCGATCTTCAAGAAAGGTGATAGGGAGGAGGCACTTAACTATAGACCTGTATCACTGACAAGCATCCAATGCAAAATACTGGAAAGAATAATTAGGCTACGACTGGTTGCACACCTGGAGAACATTAGATTTGTGAACAAACATCACCATGGGTTCTGGACTGGGAAATCGTGCCTAACAAACTTTCTAGAATTCTATGATAAAATAACAAGGATAAGACAGGACAGAGATGGTTGGGCGGACTGCATATTTCTAGACTGCCAAAAAGCCTTTGATACAGTACCGCACATGAGACTGCTGTTCAAGCTCGAGAGGCAGGCGGGGGTGGCGGGAAAAGTCCTAGCATGGATAAGGAACTACCTAACATGAAGGAGCCAAAGAGTTACGGTAAAGGGCGAGAAGTCGGACTGGTGAACAGTAACAAGTAGAGTACCACAAGGATCGATTCTAGGACCAATTCTATTTCTAGTATATGTTAACGACATGTTTACAGGCGTAGAGTCCTACATGTCGATGTTTACGGATGAAGCAAAGTTGATGAGAAGAGTTGTGACAGATGAGGATTGCAGGATCCTCCAAGGGGACCTGAACAGGTTGCAGAGATGGTCAGAGAAATGGCTACTGGAATTCAACATGAGCAAATGTAGAGTTATGGAAATGGGACTAGGAGATAGGAGACCAAAGGGACAGTACACAATGAAAGGGAACAACCTACCTGTGACGACGCGAGAAAGAGACCTGGGTGTGGACGTAACACCTAATCTATCTCCTGAGGCAAATAGGATAACGACAGCAGCGTACTATACACTGGCAAAAGTTAGAACGTCATTCAGAAACCTAAGTAAGAAGGCATTTAGAGCGCTTTACACTGCCTACGTGAGGCCAGTCTTAGAGTATGCCGCCTCTTCATGGAGTCCCCATCTGAAGAAGCATATAAAGAAACAGGAAAAGGTTCAGAGGTTTGCAACGAGACTCGTCCCAGAGCTACGAGGGATGGGGTATGATGAGCGCCTGAAGGAACTGTGCCTTACGACACTAGAAAGAAGGGAGAGGGGGGACATGATAGGAACATATAAAATACTTAGAGGGATTGACAGAGTGGACATAGACAAAATGTTCACATGGAATAGCAACAGAACGAGGGGACATGAGTGGAAGCTAGAAACTCAGATGAGTCACAGGGATGTTAGAAAGTTTTCTTTTAGCGTGAGAGTAGTGGGAAAATGGAATGCACTTAAGGAAAAGGTTGTGGAAGCAAATACTATTCATAATCTTAAAACCAGGTATGATAGGGAAATAGGACCGGAGTCATTGCTGTAAACAACCGATGCTCGAATGGTGGGATCCAAGAGTCAATGCTCGATCCTGCAGACACAACTAGGTGAGTACACGCCCAAACTAATAAAACGGCCTAATGAAAATGTTTATTTCTCGCTCCATAAAATGCGGTCTTGAGAGGCATCTATTCGTCTTTGCTTAGAGCAAAGCGATAATTACCATATGAGACCTTCAGATAAAGCTTACAGTATGTGAACAGTTAACTGTATCCTTATTCTTAGCAGTGTGTGTGTGCGTGTGTGTATGTGTGTGTGTGTGTGTGTGTGTGTGTGTGTGTGTGTGTGTGTGTGTGTGTGTGTGTGTGTGTGTGTGTACTCACCTATTTGTACTCACCTATTTGTGCTTGCGGGGGTTGCGCTTTGGCTCTTTGGTCCCGCCTCTCAACTGTCAATCTACTGGTGTACAGATTCCTGAGCCTATTGGGCTCTATCATATCTACATTTAAAACTGTGTATGGAGTCAGCCTCCACCACATCACTGCCTAATGCACTCCATCCGTTAACTACTCTGACACTGAAAAAGTTCCTTCTAACGTCCCAGTGCCTCATGTGGGTACTCAGATTCCACCTGTGTTCCCTTGTTCGCATACCACCAATGTTGTATAGTTTATCTTTGTTTACCCGGTCGATTCCCCTGAGGATTTTGTAGGTTGTGATCATGTCTCCCCTTACTCTTCTGTCCTCCAGGGCCGCAAGGTGCATTTCCCGCAGCCTTTCCTCGTAACTCATGCCTCTTAGTTCTGGGACTAGTCTAGTGGCATACTTTTGGACTTTTTCCAGCTTCGTCTTGTGCTTGACAATTTACGGGCTCCATGCTGGGGCCGCATACTCCAGGATTCGTCTTACATATGTGGTGAACAAGATTCTGAATGATTCCTTACACAGGTTCCTAAACGCTGTTCTGATGTTAGCCAGCCTCGTATATGCCGCAGACGTTATTCATTTTATGTGGGCTTCATGAGACAGGTTTGGTGTGATATCAAGTCCTAGATCTTTCTCTCTGTCCGTTTCATTAAGTACTTTATCTCCTATTCTGTATCCTTGGTCTGGCCTCCTGTTTCCACTGCCTAGTTTCATTACTTTGTATTTACTCGGGTAAATGTCAACAGCCATTTGTTGGACCATTCACTCAGTCTGTTTAGGTCATCTTGTAGCCTCCTACTATCATCCTCTGTTTCAATCCTCCTCATAATTTTTGCATCATCTGCAGACATTGAGAGAAACGATTCTATACCCTCTGGGAGATCATTTACATATATCAGAAACAGTATAGGTCCAAGCACTGACCCCTGCGGGACTCCATTTGTACCGTCTCGACAATCTGAGACCTCACCCCTCACACTAACTCGTTGTCTCCTGTTGCTTAGGTACTCCTTTATCCAATGGAGTACCCTCCCTTTCACACCGGCCTGCATCTCTTGCTTTTTCACTAGCCTCTTGTGTGGTACTGTATCAAAGGCTTTCTGACAATCCAAAAATATGCAGTCTGCCCACCCTTCAATTTCTTGCCTGATTTTTGTTGCCTGGTCGTAGAATTCAAGTAACCCTTTGAGGCAGGACCTGCCATTCCTGAACGCATGTTGATGCTGTGTTACAAAGTTCTTTCGCTCCAGATGTTCCACTAGCTTTCTTCGCACAATCTTCTCCATCAGTTTGCATGGTATGCAGGTTAGGGACACTGGCCTATAGTTCAGTGCCTCCTTTCTATCCCATTTCTTGTATATCGGGACTATGTTAGCTGCTTTCCAAATTTCTGGCAATTCCCCTGTTACCAGTGATTTGTTGCACACTATGGAGAGTGGCAGGCACAGTTCTTCAGCTCCTTCCTTTAGTATCCAAGGGGAGATTCCATCTGGGCCTATAGCCTTTGTCACATCCAACTCTAGTAAACACTTCCTTACTTCCCCGCTGGTAATCTCAAACTCTTCCAGTGGATCCTGGTTATCTTTTCCCTCTCTTATCTCTGGGATTTCTCCTTGCTCTAAGGTGAAGACCTCCTGGAATTTCTTATTCAGTTCCTCACACACTTCCTTGTCGTTTGTAGTGAATCCTTTTCCCCCTATTCGATTAATACCTTTCCCGTGTGTGTGTGTGTGTGTGTGTGTGTGTGTGTGTGTGTGTGTGTGTGTGTGTGTGTGTGTGTGTGTGTGTGTGTGTGTGTGTGTGTGTGTGTGTGCGTGTGTGTGTGTGTGTGTGTGTGTGTGTGTGAGTGTGTGTGTGTGTGTGTGTGTGTGTGTGTGTGTGTGTGTGTGTGTGTGTGTGTGTGTGTGTGTGTGTGTGTGTGTGTGTGTGTGTGTGTGTGTGTGTGTGTGTGTGTGTGTACTCACCTAGTTGTGTTTGCAGGGGTTTAGCTCTGGCTCTTTGGTCCCACCTCTCAACCGTCAATCAACAGGTGTACAGATTCCTGAGCCTATTGGGCTCTATCATATCTACACTTGAAACTGTGTATGGAGTCAGCCTCCACCACATCACTTCCTAATGCATTCCATTTGTCAACCACTCTGACACTAAAAAAGTTCTTTCTAATGTCTCTGTCTTTCTAATTCACGCCAATCTGAGGTCTCACCCCTCACCGTAACTCTCAGCTTCCTATTGCTTAGGTACTCCCTTATCCACTGGAGCACCTTACCAGCTACACCTGCCTGTCTCTCCAGCTTATGTACCATCCTCTTAAGCGGCACTGTGTCAAAGGCTTTCCGACAATCCAAGAAAATGCAGTCCGCCCAGCCCTCTTTTTCTTGCTTAATCTTTGTCACCTGATCGTAGAGTTCTATCAAGCCTGTAAGGCAAGATTTACCCTCCCTGAACCCATGTTGGCGATTTGTCACGAAGTCCCTTCTCTCCAGATGTGTTACCAGGTTTTTTCTCCCGATCTTCTCCATCACCTTGCATGGTATACAAGTCAAGGACACTGGCCTGTAGTTCAGTGCCTCTTGCCTGTCGCCCTTTTCGTATATTGGGACCACATTCGCCGTCTTCCACATTTCTGGTAGGTCTCCCGTCTCCAGTGACTTACTATACACTATGGAGAGTGGCAAGCAAAGTGCCTCTGCACACTCTTTCAGTATCCGTGGTGAGATCCCGTCTGGACCAACAGCCTTTCTAACATCCAGATCCAGCAGGTGTCTCTTGACCTCCTCTCTCGTAATTTCGAACTCTTCCAAGGCCGCCTGGTTTACCTCCCTTTCTCCTAGCACAGTGACCTCACCTTGTTCTATTGTGAAGACCTCCTGGAACCTCTTGTTGAGTTCTTCACACACCTCTCTGTCATTCTCTGCATACCTGTCCTCGACTGTTCTAAGTTTCAATACCTGTTCTTTCACTGTTGTTTTCCTTCTGATGCGACTGTGGAGTAGCTTTGGTTCGGTCTTGGCTTTGTTTTCTATATCATTTTCAAAACTTTTCTCTGCTTCTCTTCTCACCCTGACATACTCAGTCCTGGTTCTCTGGTATCTCTCTCTGCTTTCTGGTGTTCTGTTATTCCGGAAGTTCCTCCACGCCCTTTTGTTCAGTTTCTTCGCTTCCATACATGCCCTATTATACCATGGATTCTTCTGTTGCTTCTCGGATTTTTCCCTTTGGGCCGGGATGAACCTATTTATTGCTTCCTGACACTTTTGGGTAACATAGTCCATCATACCCTGTACAGACTTATCTCTGAGGTCTGTGTCCCAAGGTATTTCACTTAGGAAACTTCTCATCTGTTCATAATTCCCCTTTCGGTATGCCAGCCTTTTGATTCCTAGTTCTTTTTTGGGGGAGATAATTCCTAGCTCTACCAGGTACTCAAAGTTCAATACACTGTGGTCACTCATTCCCAAGGGCGCTTCCATCTTAACTTCCCTTATATCTCCTTCATTTAGGGGTAAATATCAAATCAAGCATTGCTGGTTCATCTTCTCTCATTCTTGTTGGTTCTTTGACGTGCTGGCTTAGAAAGTTTCTTGTTGCCACGTCCAGCAGCATAGCTCTCCATGTTTCAGGTCCTTCATGCGGGTCTCTGTTCTCCCAATCTATCTTCCCATGGTTGAAGTCTCTCATAATTAGTAATCCAGATCCATTCCTGCTAGCAACAGAAGCTGCTCTTTCGATTATGTTAATGGTGGCTATGTTGTTTCTATCATATTCCTGTCTAGATCTTCTGTCACTTGGTGGCGGATTATATATGACTATGACTATAATTTTTTCCCCTCCATTTGTTATGGTACCTGCAATGTAGTCACTGAAACCTTCACAGCCCTGAATAACCATCTCCTCAAAATCCCATCTTTTTCTTACCAGCAGAGCTACACAACCCCCACCTCTTCCTTCCCTCTCTTTCCTCATAACATAATAGTCCTGTGGGAACACTGCGTTTGTTATCGTTTCGTAAGCTTTGTTTCTGTGAGGGCTATTATGTCTGGGTTTTCCTCTAGTACCCGTGTGTGTGTGGTGAAGGACAGAATGTTCGGAGCGAGTGTGTGGGTACAGATTGCGCTCTTAGCTGAGCTTCGCTCTTGCTCTCACTCTCTCTCTCTCTCTCTCTCCAAGACTCCGCTCCAATATAGAAGCATCAAGAAATATGGGCCAATAGGCCCTCTGCAATTACTTCCATTCTTACCTTCAATACCCATTATTTCGTGTTCTGTCTTGTGTTGAAAGTTTGTTTTCACCTCATCCCAAACTGTTGTAACATATCACCTTACCCAAATGCAGGTATAAAAAATCGAAGGTGTTTAAGCTCTATTCAGTTATAGTTGTGTGTGTGTAAACTAGTCTTTAAAAATGTAATAAGTTTTACGAAACGCGCTCAAGTGTCGCGTCAGACTAGAAATAAAAATGAATTTTGGAGAATTGATTTTTCAATTACCATCAACAGTGAAAAGTAACATAAGAAAGATCGACAAAATTCGTGTTAGAATTATTAATCTTACTTTTTCGGTCATATTTAATAATATATATATATATATATATATATATATATATATATATATATATATATATATATATATATATATATATATATATATATATATTATTAAATATGACCGAAAAAGTAAGATTAATAATTCTAACACGAATTTTCTCGATCTTTCGTACATTTCTTTTCACTGTTGGTGGTAATTCAAAAACCAATTCTCCAAAATTCATTTTTATTTCTAGTAAGACTAGTAAGACTAGAAATAAAAATGAATTTTGGAGAATTGATTTTTGAATTACCACCAACAGTGAAAAGAAATGTACGAAAGATCGAGAAAATTCGTGTTAGAATTATTAATCTTACTTTTTCGGTCATATTTAATAATATATGTCTACAGGAAAGACTGCTACCAAAATATACTAATATATATATATATATGTATATATATATATATATATATATATATATATATATATATATATATATATATATATATATATATATATATATATATGTATATATATATATATATATATATATATATATATATGTCGTACCTAGTAGCCAGAACGCACTTCTCAGCCTACTATGCAAGGCCCTATTTGCCTAATAAGCCAAGTTTTCCTGAATTAATATATTTTCTCTAATTTTTTTCTTATGCAATGATAAAGCTACCCATTTCATTATGTATGAGGTCAATTTTTTGTTATTGGAGTTAAAATTAATGTAGATATATGACCGAACCTAACCAACCCTACCTAACCTGACCTAACCTATCTTTCTAGGTTAGGTTAGGTTAGGTAGCCGAAAAAGTTAGGTTAGGTTAGGTTAGGTAGGTTAGGTAGTCGAACAACAATTAATTAATGAAAACTTGGCTTATTAGGCAAATCGGGCCATGCATAGTAGGCTGAGAAGTGCGTTCTGGCTACTAGGTACGACATATATATATATATATATATATATATATATATATATATATATATATATATATATATATATATATATATTTTTTTTTTTATTATTTAATATGACTATATATTATTAAATATGATCATTATGAAAATCCACAGAGAAATATGAAAAGAGGGGAACGTTTCGGCTTGTTAAAGCCTTTGTCAACACCAGACTGACTAGAGGAGAAGGGAGAAGGGGGAGGATATACAGGCCGACACCTGACCAACCCATCCCTAGGGAAAGAATTAACCAGAAACAGGTATAGCTTTCTTAGAATGGTCAAAGAGGATTAAGCAGTCAGAGAATAAGGATGAAAAATTAAAGAAAAGCCTCATGAACACGCAATATATGAATATAAAATTATAATGAGACATTGTAAGCTTCTCTATCAGAGTTTTTTCTTAAACTGTTGTGCAATATTATAACTTAAAAATGGATCAAGTTTGTACATTCCAGTACTAACATTAAGAAGATTTGGACACTGACTGATTAGAGCAGACTCAATTAAATTCCGTTCCACGAAATCCACACAATTGGTAATGCTTTTTGCCTCATTCCAGTTAATATTGTGATCGCATAAACTTGTATGTAGATACAATGCATTAGACGTTGCCATTCCGCCTGAGTGGAACCGTTGTATGATTTATTACTGTTATACTACTTTGAGGTCTACCTGCAGAAAAGTGAGTACTAAACTTGATTTCAAATTAAAGAAACTTATTCAACAAAGTAACTGGAATAAACACTCCAACCGGGATTTTGTTATAAACCTTTCGGATAGACAGCTTGATAATGACACGATTACTGCATTAGGATATGGCCTGAGCTTTGCCACATCTAACGGTACAAACAATTATGTAGATATTGCTAAAGGTTTCAGCAATCTTGAAAAGTATAGCAATGTCTCAGTTGAAGATATTAATGTGTGCAAAGGTATGATGTATGGCGTTTTACTTAACAATTCTGTTCCTAATTGTCCAAGTCGATTTGTTCATGCGTTCAAAAATCTCAAAAAAGATAGTTCATTACATATTACCAAGGCTGATAAGTCAAATGCAGTAGTTATTATGAATAAAGATGACTGTGTCCGAAAAATGGAGTTACTCCTGGAAGACAGTGATACTTATCTATTGATTAATAGAGATCCTACTGAAAAAGTGATTGCACATTTTAACAAAACTCTTAAAACTGTGTGTAAAGGCGATAAAGAGTTGATATCTAGGCTAACGAGTCGATCCCCCTCTCTTCCTTACATGTATGGTCTTATAAAAACTCATAAGCCATATAATCCGGCAAGGCCGATTATTAGTTCAGTTGGTTCGGCGGCTTATAAACTCTCTAAGTGGTTAGTCAAAGTTTTGTCCCCTATAGTTGGTACTATTTCCAACTCACACTTGACAAACAATGTGGACTTAGTTAATAAGCTATCCACATTGAATTTAAATTTTGATTTTAAACTAATAAGTTTCGATGTGACCTCTTTATTCACTAAAGTACCTGTTGATGATCTGTTAGAATTTCTACGTGAGGAACTGCCTAAATATAATTTGAGCTTGCAGACCAATAAAGTATTGAAACTTATCAAATTGTGTATAAAAGACAATTATTTTAGTTTTAATGGAAAATTTTTCAAACAAACATTTGGAATGGCGATGGGCAATCCCCTTTCCCCAGTTTTAAGCAATTTGTATATGGAATTCTTCGAAACAAAAATCTTATTCAGGATTATCCCGGCTAATGTAGTTTGGTTTAGGTATGTTGATGATATTTTGTGCTTATGGCCGTGCGACAAAGACCAGATAGTTTTTCTTAATGAACTCAATTCTTTGGTACCTTCAATAAAATTCACTTGTGAGACTGAGGAGAATTGTACTCTTCCGTTTTTGGACATTATGATTCATAGTCACTAGAAAGTTCAAATTTAATGTGTATAGGAAACCTACCAACGTGGGGTCGTATGTTCATTTTTATTCGAATCATCATAGTAAAGTTAAACAGGCAGTATTTTCAGGAATGTTTCTACGAGCTTTGAGGGTATGGTGCCCTGAGTGTTTTGATGAAGAGATTGCTAAAATATATGAAATTGGGAAGAGTTTACAATATCCTAAGAGGTTTTTGGACTTCTCGTTTGAACAAGCCAAGCGTACGTTTTATAATCATGTCCCTAAGGTGAAACCAGAAATTATTAACTCATTGGTGGTACCTTATGCGAGTGGACTTGAAAAATTGTCTCTGATTTTTAAGAAACTTAGTATAAATTCGATGTTCACTAATAGTACGATCAAATCCAATTTAATAAAAAACTCCCCTGATACAGCAGGTTGTGTGTATTCGATTCCCTGCAATGATTGTGATTCTGTGTACCTTGGACAAACAGGAAAGTCCTTATAATTGCGGTTGTCACAACATTATTATAGTATTAGAACTGCCTAAACGTCTAATGCATTGTATCTACATACGAGTTTATGCGATCACAATATTAACTGGAATGAGGCAAAAAGCATTACCAATTGTGGGAATTTCGTGGAACGGAATTTAATTGAGTCTGCTCTAATCAGTCAGTGTCCAAATCTTCTTAATGTTAGTACTGGAATGTACAAACTTGATTCATTTTTAAGTTATAATATTGCACAACAGTTTAAGAAAAAACTGTGATAGAGAGGCTTACAATGCCTCATTATTATTTTATATTCATATATTGCGTGTTCATGAGGCTTTTCTCTAATCTTTCATCCTTATTCTCTGACCGCTTAATCCTCTTTGACCATTCTAAGCTAAGCTATACCTGTTTCTGGTTAATGCTTCCCCTAGAGAGTTGGTCAGGTGTCGGCCTGTATATCCTCCCCCTTCTCCCTTCTACTCTAGTCAGACTGGTGTTGACAAAGGCTTTAACAAGCCGAAACGTTCACCTCTTTTCATATTTCTCTGTGGATTTTCCATATATATATATATATATATATCAAACTGAAAACTCACACCCCAGAAGTGACTCGAACCCATACTCCCAGAAGCAACGCAACTGGTATGTACAAGACGCCTTAATCCACTTGACCATCACGACCGGACATAATGAGGTCGTGATGGTCAAGTGGATTAAGGCGTCTTGTACATACCAGTTGCGTTGCTTCTGGGAGTATGGGTTCGAGTCACTTCTGGGGTGTGAGTTTTCAGTTGCATATTGTCCTGGGGACCATTCAGGCTTGTTCGCATATATATATATATATATATATATATATATATATATATATATATATATATATATATATATATATATGTCGTACCTAGTAGCCAGAACGCACTTGTCAGCCTACTATGCAAGGCCCGATTTGCCTAATAAGCCAAGTTTTCATGAATTAATTGTTTTTCGACTACCTAACCTACCTAACCTAACCTAACCTAACTTTTTCTGCTACCTAACCTAACCTAACCTATAGAGATAGGTTAGGTTAGGTTAGGTAGGGTTGGTTAGGTTCGGTCATATATCTACGTTAATTTTAACTCCAATAAAAAAAAATTGTCCTCATACATAATGAAATGGGTAGCTTTATCATGTCATAAGAAAAAAAATAGAGAAAAAATATTAATTCAGGAAAACTTGGCTTATTAGGCAAATTGGGCCTTGCATAGTAGGCTGAGAAGTGAGTTCTGGCTATTAGGTACGACATATATATATATATATATATATATATATATATATATATATATATATATATATATATATATATATATATATATATATATATATATATATATATGTCGTACCTAGTAGCCAGAACTCACTTCTCAGCCTACTATTCAAGGCCCGATTTGCCTAATAAGCCAAGTTTTCCTGAATTAATATATTTACTAAAAAAATTTTCTTATGAAATGATAAAGCAACCCTTTTCTCTATGTATGAGGTCAAATTTTTTTTATTGGAGTTAAAATTAACGTAGATATATGACCGAACCTAACCAACCCTACCTAACCTAACCTAACCTATATTTATAGGTAAGGTTAGGTTAGGTAGCCAAAAAAAGCTAGGTTAGGTTAGGTTAGGTAGGTTAGGTAGACGAAAAAACATTAATTCATGAAAACTTGGCTTATTAGGCAAATCGGGCCTTGAATAGTAGGCTGAGAAGTGCGTTCTGGCTATTAGGTACGACATATATATATATATATATATATATATATATATATATATATATATATATATATATATATATATATATATATATATATATATATATATATATATATATATGTCGTACCTAGTAGCCAGAACAAACTTCTCAGCCTACTATGCAAGGCCCGATTTGCCTAATAAGCCAAGTTTTCATGAAAAAATTGTTTTTCGACTACCTAACCTACCTAACCTAACCTAACTTTTTCGGCTGCCTAACCGAACCTAACCTATAGAGATAGGTTAGGTTAGGTTAGGTAGGGTTGGTTAGGTTCGGTCATATATCTACGTTAATTTTAATTTCAATAAAAAAAAATTGACCTGATACATAATGAAATGGGTAGCTTTATCATTTCACAAGAAAAAAAATAGAGAAAATATATTAATTCAGGAAAACTTGGCTTATTAGGCAAATCGGGCCTTGCATAGTAGGCTCAGAAGTGCGTTCTGGCTACTAGGTACGACATATATATATATACATATATATATATATATATATATATATATATATATATATATATATATATATATATATATATATATATATATATATATATATATATATATATATATATATATATATATATATATATATATATTAAATATGACCGAAAAAGTAAGATTAATAATTCTAACACGAATTTTCTCAATCTTTCGTACATTTCTTTTCACTGTTGGTGGTAATTCAAAAATCAATTCTCCAAAATTCATTTTTATTTCTAGTCTGACGCGACACTTGAGTGCGTTTCGTAAAACTTATTACATTTTCAAAAACTTTAGTTTAAACATACACAATTGAATAAAACTTACACATCTCCGATTTGTCTATATCTACATTTGAGTGAGGTGGATGGGGTGAGGTGGTATTTAATAAGGTATTAATTTCATCAACACAAGACCGAACACGAAACAATGGGTATTGAATAGAAGTGATTGTAGAAAGCCTATTGGTCCATATTTCTTGATGCTTCTATATTGGAGCGGAGTCTTGAGGTGGGTAGAATATAGTTGTGCATTAATTGGCTGTTGATTGCTGGTGTTGACTTCTTGATGTGTAGTGCCTCGCAAACGTCAAGCCGCCTGCTATCGCTGTATCTATCGATGATTTCTGTGTTGTTTACTAGGATTTCTCTGGCGATGGTTTGGTTGTGGGAAGAGATTATATGTTCCTTAATGGAGCCCTGTTGCTTATGTATCGTTAAACGCCTAGAAAGAGATGTTGTTGTCTTGCCTATATACTGGGTTTTTTGGAGCTTACAGTCCCCAACAGGGCATTTGAAGGCATAGACGACGTTGGTCTCTTTTAAAGCGTTCTGTTTTGTGTCTGGAGAGTTTCTCATGAGTAGGCTGGCCGTTTTTCTGGTTTTATAGTAAATCGTCAGTTGTATCCTCTGATTTTTGTCTGTAGGGATAACGTTTCTATTAACAATATCTTTCAGGACCCTTTCCTCCGTTTTATGAGCTGTGGAAAAGAAGTTCCTGTAAAATAGTCTAATAGGGGGTATAGGTGTTGTGTTGGTTGTCTCTTCAGAGGTTGCATGGCGTTTCACTTTCCTTCTTATGATGTCTTCGACGAAACCATTGGAGAAGCCGTTGTTGACTAGGACCTGCCTTACCCTACAGAGTTCTTCGTCGACTTGTTTCCATTCTGAGCTGTGGCTGAGAGCAAGGTCGACATATGCGTTAACAACACTCCTCTTGTACCTATCTGGGCAGTCGCTTTTGGCATTTAGGCACATTCCTATGTTCGTTTCCTTAGTGTAGACTTCAGTGTGGAAACCTCCGCTCTTTTCCATGACTGTTACATCTAGAAAGGGCAGCTTCCCATCCTTTTCCATCTCGTAAGTGAAACGCAGCACGGAACTCCGCTCAAATGCCTCCTTCAGCTCCTGCAGATGTCTGACATCAGGTACCTGTGTAAAAATGTCGTCAACATACCTGCAGTATATGGCCGGTTTCAAGTTCATGTCGACTAAGACTTTTTGCTCGATGGTACCCATGTAGAAGTTTGCAAACAGGACACCTAGGGGAGAACCCATGGCGACCCCATCTACTTGCTTATACATGTGCCCATCCGGGCTCAAGAAGGGTGCCTCTTTAGTACAAGCTTGGAGTAGTTTCCTTAGGATATTTTCTGGTATGTCAAGAGGAGTACAGGCTGGATCACGATACACTCTGTCGGCTATCATCCCGATTGTCTCGTCTACTGGTACGTTGGTGAACAGCGTTTCTACGTCCAACGAGGCTCTTATTCCTGTGGCCCGTGTGCTCCGCAGTAAGTCAACAAATTCCTTTGGCGACTTCAGGCTGAAGGCGCAAGGGACATAAGGAGTCAGCAGGCCATTGAGTCGCTTCGCTAGTCTGTACGTGGGTGTGGGTATCTGGCTAATGATTGGCCGAAGTGGGTTTCCAGGCTTGTGTGTCTTGACATTTCCATACGCATATCCAGGTTTATATTCCCCAATAATCTTTGGCCGGTGGAGTCCTGATTTCTTGGCGTTCACAGTTTCGATTAGTTTGTTGCCCTTTGCTTTCAATTCTTTGAAAATGTAATAAGTTTTATGAAACACACTCAAGTGTCGCGTCAGACTAGAAATAAAAATGAATTTTGGAGAATTGATTTTTGAAATACCACCAACAGTGAAAAGAAATGTACGAAAGATTGAGAAAATTCGTGTTAGAATTATTAATATTACTTTTTCGGTCATATTTAATAATATATGTCTACAGGAAATACTGCTACCAAAATATACTAATATTAAAACGCACGACCCAGCAGCAAGGAATCAAGCCTTCACGATAAAATATCGCCAGGATCTGATTCGTGATCAGATATACAAGGCAGAGAATGAAATCAAAGACAACAAAACGCAACTACTTCATGCTACGAACGAGTGGAGAAATAGCAACCTCGACGAAGATATCCGTACCCGCATTGAACAACACCTCGACATCCTCACAGACCGACATCACTGAAACAAGGATTATCACAGCACTGAAACAAGGATTATCAAGAAACTAACAACGTTATTTGGAGGACCTATGGCAATTCCACGCCCAAGAGATGGCTTCCTGAACCTTGCAGGAATTAACCTCACAGACGACCAAGTCACTCTCCTAAATCTGGGCATAAACTGACACGTTATGTCCAGACCGAGTGAGATGGCCCGGAAAGTGGAGTCGAAATTCTGTTGGACGACATATTCGACCTCGAGACACAAAAGAAGGTCACTACCAAAGATACCTTACAAGCAGAACTTATTGCAGAAGGAGGAAAGAATCGAGGCAATTACAGAAGCACCATACTGTCCCCCGAGCTCAAAGCGGCAGCCAAAAGCCTTCGTGAGAACAAGGAGATAGTTGTCAGGAGAGGTGACAAGTCGCCAATATACGTCATTCTTAAAAAAGACGAATATCTGGTGAAAATGAACCTCATACTCTCTGACCAAACTAAATTCCAAAGGGTAACGAAGGACACTACAGCCGAATTGAAAGCAAAGGTCAACAAACTAATCGAAACTGTGAACGCCAAGAAATCAGGACTCCACCTGCCAAAAATTATTGAGGAATATAAACCTGGATATGCGTATGGAAATGTCAAGACACACAAGCCTGGAAACCAACTTCGGCCAATCATTAGCCAGATACCCACACCCACGTACAGACTTGCGAAGCGACTCAGGAGTCAGTTGAAGGAGTCAACGGCCTGCTGACTCCTTATGTCCCTTGCGCCTTCAGCCTGAAGTCGCCAAAGGAATTTGTTGACTTACTGCGGAGCACACGGGCCACAGGAATAAGAGCCTCGTTGGACGTAGAATCGCTGTTCACCAACGTACCAGTGGACGAGACAATCGGGATGATAGCCGACAGAGTGTATCGTGATCCAGCCTGTACTCCTCTTGACATACCAGAAAATATCCTAAGGAAACTACTCCAAGCTTGTACTAAAGAGGCACCCTTCTTGAGCCCGGATGGGCACATGTATAAGCAAGTAGATGGGGTCGCCATGGGTTCTCCCCTAGGTGTCCTGCTTGCAAACTTCTACATGGGTACCATCGAGCAAAAAGTCTTAGTCGACATGAACTTGAAACCGGCCATATACTGCAGGTATGTTGACGACATTTTTACACAGGTACCTGATGTCAGACATCTGCAGGAGCTGAAGGAGGCATTTGAGCAGAGTTCCGTGCTGCGTTTCACTTACGAGATGGAAAAGGATGGGAAGCTGCCCTTTCTAGATGTAACAGTCATGGAAAAGAGCGGAGGTTTCCACACTGCAGTCTACACTAAGGAAACGAACATAGGAATGTGCCTAAATGCCAAAAGTGACTGCCCAGATAGGTACAAGAGGAGTGTTGTTAACGGATATGTCGACCGTGCTCTCAGCCACAGCTCAGAATGGAAGCAAGTCGACGAAGAACTCTGTAGGGTAAGGCAGGTCCTAGTCAACATTGGCTTCTCCAATGGTTTCGTCGAAGACATCATAAGAAGGAAAGTGAAACGCCATGCAACCTCTGAAGAGACAACCAACACAACACCTATACCCCCTATTAGACTATTTTACAGGAACTTCTTTTCCACAGCTCATAAAACGGAGGAAAGGGTCCTGAAAGATATTGTTAATAGAAACGTTATCCCTACAGACAAAAATCAGAGGATACAACTGACGATTTACTATAAAACCAGAAAAACGGCCAGCCTACTCATGAGAAACTCTCCAGACACAAAACAGAACACTTTAAAAGAGACCAACGTCGTCTATGCCTTCAAATGCCCTCTTGGGGACTGTAAGCTCCAAAAAAACCAGTATATAGGCAAGACAACAACATCTCTTTCCAGGCGTTTAACGATGCATAAGCAACAGGGCTCCATTAAGGAACATATAATCTCTTCCCACAACCAAACCATCGCCAGAGAAATCCTAGTAAACAACACAGAAATCATCGATAGATACAGCGATAGCAGGCGGCTTGACGTTTGCGAGGCACTACACATCAAGAAGTCAACACCAGCAATCAACAGCCAATTAATGCACAACTATATTCTACCCACCTCAAGACTCCGCTCCAATATAGAAGCATCAAGAAATATGGACCAATAGGCTTTCTACAATCACTTCTATTCAATACCCATTGTTCCGTGTTCTGTCTTGTGTTGATGAAATTAATACCTTATTAAATACCACCTCACCCCATCCACCTCACTCAAATGTAGATATAAACAAATCGGAGATGTGTAAGTTCTATTCAGTTCTGTATGTTTAAACTAAAGTCTTTGAAAATGTAATAAGTTTTACGAAACGCACTCAAGTGTCGCGTCAGACTAGAAATATAAATGAATTTTGGAGAATTGATTTTTGAATTACCACCAACAGTGAAAAGAAATGTACGAAAGATTGAGAAAATTCGTGTTAGAATTATTAATCTTACTTTTTCGGTCATATTTAATAATATATGTCTACAGGAAAGACTGCTACCAAAATATACTAATATATATATATATATATATATATATATATATATATATATATATATATATATATATATATATATATTAGTATATTTTGGTATCAGTCTTTCCTGTAGACATATATTATTAAATATGACCGAAAAAGTAAGATTAATAATTCTAACACGAATTTTCTCAATCTTTCGTACATTTCTTTTCACTGTTGGAGGTAAATCAAATATTAAAAGTAAATATACTTTTATTAAAATACTAATATTAAAGCGCACGACCCAGCAGCAAGGAATCAAGCCTTCACGATAAAATATCGCCAGGATCTGATTCGTGATCAGATATACAAGGCAGAGAATGAAATCAAAGACAACAAAACGCAACTACTTCATGCTACAAACGAGTGGAGAAATAGCAACATCGACGAAAGTATCCGTACCCGCATTGAACAACACCTCGACATCCTCACAGACCAACATCACCTCAGCACTGAAACAAGGATTATCAAGAAACTAACAACATTATATGGAGGATCTATGGCAATTCCACGACCAAGAGATGGCTTCCTGAACCTTGCAGGAATTAACCTCACAGAGGACCAAGTCACTCTCCTAAATCTGGGCATAAACTGACACGTTGTGTCCAGACCGAGTGAGATGGCCAGGAAAGTAGAGTTGGAAATTCTGTTGGACGACATATTCGACCTCGAGACACAAAAGAAGGTCACTACCAAAGATACCTTACAAGCAGAACTTATTGCAGAAGGAGGAAAGAATAGAGGCAATTACAGAAGCACCATACTGTCCCCCGAGCTTAAAGCGGCAGCTAAAAGCCTTCGTGAGAACAAGGAGATAGTTGTCAGGAGAGGTGACAAGTCGCCAATATATGTCATTCTTAAAAAAGACGAATATCTGGCGAAAATGAACATCATACTCTCTGACCAAACTAAGTTCCAAAGGGTAACGAAGGACACTACAGCCGAATTAAAAGCAAAGGTCAACAAACTGATCGAAACTGTGAACGCCAAGAAATCCGGACTCCACCTGCCAAAGATCATTGGGGAATATAAACCTGGATATGCGTATGGAAATGTCAAGACACACAAGCCTGGAAACCCACTTCGGCCAATCATTAGCCAGATACCCACACCCACGTACAGACTGGCAAAGCGACTCAACGGCCTGCTGACTCCTTATGTTCCTTGCGCCTTCAGCCTGAAGTCTCTAAAGGAATTTGTTGACTTACTGCGGAGCACACGGGCCACAAGGATAAGAGCCTCGTTGGACGTAGAATCGCTGTTTACCAACGTACCTGTGGACGAGACAATCGGAATGATAGCCGACAGAGTGTATCGTGATCCAGCCTGTACTCCTCTTGACATACCAGATAATATTCTGAGGAAACTACTCCAAGCTTGTACTAAAGAGGCACCTTTCTTGAGCCCGGATGGGCACATGTATAAGCAAGTAGATGGGGTCGCCATGGGTTCTCCCCTAGGTGTCCTGTTTGCAAACTTCTACATGGGTACCATCGAGCAAAAAGTCTTAGTCGACATGAACTTGAAACCGGCCATATACTGCAGGTATGTTGACGACATTTTTACACAGGTACCTGATGTCAGACATCTGCAGGAGCTGAAGGAGGCATTTGAGCAGAGTTCCGTGCTGTGTTTCACTTACGAGATGGAAAAGGATGGGAAGCTGCCCTTTCTAGATGTAACAGTCATGGAAAAGAGCGGAGGTTTCCACACTGCAGTCTACACTAAGGAAACGAACATAGGAATGTGCCTAAATGCCAACAGCGACTGCCCAGACAGGTACAAGAGGAGTGTTGTTAACGCATATGTCGACCGTGCTCTCAGCCACAGCTCAGAATGGAAGCAAGTCGACGAAGAACTCTGTAGGGTAAGGCAGGTCCTAGTCAACAACGGCTTCTCCAATGGTTTCGTCGAAGACATCATAAGAAGGAAAGTGAAAAGCCATGCTACCTCTGAAGAGACAACTAACACAACACCTATACCCCCTATTAGACTATTTTACAGGAACTTCTTTTCCACAGCTCATAAAACGGAGGAAAGGGTCCTGAAAGATATTGTTAATAGAAACGTTATCCCTACAGACAAAAATCAGAGGATACAACTGACGATTTACTATAAAACCAGAAAAACGGCCAGCCTACTCATGAGAAACTCTCCAGACACAAAACAGAATGCTTTAAAAGAGACTAACGTCGTCTATGCCTACAAATGCCCTCTTGGGGACTGTAAGCTCCAAAAAACCCAGTATATAGGCAAGACAACAACATCTCTTTCTAGGCGTTTAACGATGCATAAGCAACAGGGCTCCATTAAGGAACATATAATCTCTTCCCACAACCAAACCATCGCCAGAGAAATCCTAGTAAACAACACAGAAATCATCGATAGATACAGCGATAGCAGGCGGCTTGACGTTTGCGAGGCACTACACATCAAGAAGTCAACACCAGCAATCAACAGCCAATTATTGCACAACTATATTCTACCCACCTCAAGACTCCGCTCCAATATAGAAGCATCAAGAAATATGGACCAATAGGCTTTCTACAAACACTTCTATTCAATACCCATTGTTTCGTGTTCAGTCTTGTGTTGATGAAATTAATACCCTATTAATGTCACCTCTTGTTCTGTCTTGTGTTGATGAAATTAATACCCTATTAATGACACCTCTTGTTCTGTCTTGTGTTGATTAATGCCACATCACCCCTTCCACCTCACTCAAATGTAGATATAAAATCGGAGATGCGTAAGTTCTATTCAGTTGTGTATTTGTAAACTAAAGTCTTTGAAAATGTAATAAGTTTTACAAAACGCGCTCGTGTCGCGACAGACTAGAAATAAAAATGAATTTTGGAGAATTGATTTTTGATTTACCTCCAACAGTGAAAAGAAATGTACGAAAGATTGAGAAAATTCGTGTTAGAATTATTAATCTTACTTTTTCGGTCATATTTAATAATATATATATATATATATATATATATATATATATATATATATATATATATATATATATATATATATATATATATATATATATATATATATGTATATATATATATATATATATATATATATATATATATATATATATATATATATATATATATATATATATATATATATATATATATATATATATATATATATATATATATATATTCCTGTAGACATATATTATTAAATATGACCGAAATAGTAAGATTAATAATTCTAACACGAATTTTCTCGATCTTTCTTACGTTTCTTTTCACTGTTGATGGTAATTCAAAGATCAATTCTCCAAAATTCATTTTTATTTCTAGTCTGACGCGACACTTGAGCGCGTTTCGTAAAACTTATTACATTTTCAAAAACTTTAGTTTACACACATACACACAACTTTAACTGAATAGAGCTTAAACATCTTCAAGTTTTTTATACCTACATTTGGGTGAGGTGACATGTTACAATAGTTTTGGATGAGGTGAAAATAAACTTTTAACACAAGACAGGACACGAAACAATGGGTATTAAAGGTAGGTAACTGCAGAAGGCCTATTTTTATTGCCCCATATTTCTTGATGCTTCTATATTGGAGCGGAGTCTTGAAATGGGTAGAATATAGTTGTGCATTAATTGGTTGTTGATTGCTGGGACCAGCAATCAACAGCCAATTAACTTAAGGACTAACAATTAAGGACCCCCTTCCACTCGTGACATCATACTTGCCAGGGGCGTTTCTCATTGGCTCCCTGTACCACGTCACCATTCTTGACCAATCTGGTGCCACTGACGTCATAACGTCTTGGCGGGAAAACGTAAGGGCCGACGCCATCTTGGCGTCCAAAAGGGCCTAAGCCACTGGCCAAAACACTCTTCTTTTGCTAATTTCTCGCCAACGCGAGAACACCTCATGCTCCCACATATGTCAAATTGTTCCCTGAAACGTAGAGAACGGTCGGGTAAAGTAGATATGACTCTTACAGCTGGCGTGGGAGAAATATAAGGGGGGGGGGGGAACACCGTCACAATATATGTATATATATATATATATATATATATATATATATATATATATATATATATATATATATATATATATATATATATATATATATATATATATATATATAAGAATTTATTATTCTCTTGCATTATATACAAGTCATTCTAATTTTCTTAAATTTCAATATGTAAATAACCTCATATACACGCAATTTGTAAACCCATCTGCATTTTCTAAATTATGGTAAATTTGAGTAATATGACATAAATTAGGGTCAATTAGGGGAAATTTATGACATAAATCAGTCAAATCCATGTCCAAATCAAAATAATGCCAGGAATATTGAGCATAGATTCAGGCAGGTTAAGTACAGGTCATTTAGGTTTATATAGAAAATTAACAGTTATAAAAGAACACGTCGTATTAAAGGTTAGGTAAAAGGTGGTTTGAATTGTGGTAATATGAGGAAAATGCCCAGTCAACACACTTCTAAGAACATATTTACAAAAATCAGCTGTAAACCAGGGTGGGATGCATGTAGGAAATAGACATTAACATCACTCTGACAGTTAGATTTATCTTCGGGTGTGATATGGTTAGTTTCATTGGTTAAATTCAGCATTGGATGCTATAATTAGAGTAAATCGAATGAAATTCATTTAAATTGGGAAGAATTTGGTTAAATTTAAGTTTTGGTGTGTTACGTTGGGTTGGGTTAGGTTAGGTTAGGCTGATTTGGGTTTGGTGGATCGATGCTAGGAAAAACACTTCTGGACATTGGAAATAGCTAGACGGACACAAGACTGTGAAATGATCTTGAGAATTGGGTATGCCATGCGAGGAATAAATGTTGGAAATAGCAAGAGACGGTCACAACACTAACAGTGTGAAATGGTCTTAAGAGTGGGATATGTTATGCTACAACTTGATATTAAAAATTGATGCTAAATCTAGACGGAATAGGTTAAACGTGATTAAATTTAGGGAAATTTGGCATGGGTTGAGCTAAGAATGTGGTAACTATGGATACATTTGGTGGAAATTGACTTAAAATATGTAAAGTTTAGGTGGGACACCTTAAATTTTGTGTAATTTAATAAAATCGAGCTTTAGTTAGTTAACGTTGCGTAAGGCAGGATATGGAATATCTTACTGGCAAATGATCTAGCTTGTTCAGGAAATAGTATAAATTAGCCTATTTGGGTTTGAGTTCTAGGTAGTTCTTGTGATGGATGGACAGAAGTTAGGTACAGTTGTATGTAAATATATGGGTGCATAAGTTTACTTAGTTTAGTTTTTGTTGGGATAAATTTGGGCAAATTAGGGCAAGATAAGTTGAATTTTGGTTGATTTAGTTAAATTTAGGTTCTGTTAGGATACATTTTGGTAGGATATAGTAAATGTACTTAAATTATCATAGATTAAGCACCTGTTAGTTACAGTTTTGTTGGAGTCAATCAAATTTAGGTAAATTCAGCTAGATTTAGATTCTGTTAGGTTGGATTAGGATGATTGGATATTATTGGCATGGGTGGGTAATTATAAGTAAGGCTGGTTTATATAGTTTTTTATTGGTTAAAGGTTGGTGGGAAAAGTCTTTTACTTAAATTTCGTTGGATTTACTGAATTATAATCCATCCTGTACTAACCTAACCCAACATGTCCTAACCTAACCCAACCTGTCTTAACCTAACCCAGTCATGCTTAACCTAACATCACTAAGGGTAAATCCAACTACACAGGTTTTCCTCAATAAATATTGGTGACATAATTGTAGAGGATGTAACAAATATGTGTTGTCGTGTACTCACCTAATTGTACTTGCGGGGGTTGAGCTCTGGCTCTTTGGTCCCGCCTCTCAACCGTCAATCAACTGGTGTACAGATTCCTGAGCCTACTGGGCTCTATCATATCTACATTTGAAACTGTGTATGGAGTCAGTCTCCACCACATCACTTCCTAGTGCATTCCATTTACGAACTACTCTGACACTGAAAAAGTTCTTTCTAATGTCTCTGTGGCTCATTTGGGTACTCAGCTTCCACCTGTGTCCCCTTGTTCGCGTCCCTCCAGTGTTGAATAGTTCATCCTTGTTTACCCGGTCGATTCCCCTGAGGATTTTGTAGGTTGTGATCATGTCCCCCCTTACTCTTCTGTCTTCCAGTGTCGTAAGGTGCATTTCCCGCAGCCTTTCCTCATAACTCATGCCTCTTAGTTCTGGGACTAGTCTAGTAGCATACCTTTGGACTTTTTCCAGCTTCGTCTTGTGCTTGACAAGGTACGGGCTCCATGCTGGGGCCGCATACTCCAGGATTGGTCTTACATATGTTGTGTACAAGATTCTGAATGATTCCTTACACAGGTTCCTGAACGCCGTTCTGATGTTAGCCAGCCTCGCATATGTCGCAGACGTTATTCTCTTTATGTAGGCTTCAGGAGACAGGTTTGGTGTGATATCAACTCCTAGATCTTTCTCTCTGGCTGTTTCATTAAGTACTTCATCTCCTATTCTGAATCCTGTGTCTGGCCTCCTGTTTCCACTGCCTAGTCTCATTACTTTGCATTTACTCGGGTTTAACTTTAACAGCCATTTGTTGGACCATTCACTCAGTCTATCTAGGTCATCTTGTAGCTTCCTACTATCATCCTCTGTTTCAATCCTCCTCATAATTTTTGCATCGTCGGCAAACGTTGAGAGGAACGAATCTATACCCTCTGGGAGATCATTTACATATACCAGAAACAATATAGGTCCAAGGACTGACCCCTGAGGGACTCCACTTGTAACGTCTCGCCAATCTGAGACCTCACCCCTCACACAGACTCGTTGTCTCCTGTTGCTTAGGTACTCCTCTATCCACCGGAGTACCTTCCCTTTCACTCCAGCCTGCGTCTCCAACTTTCGCAATAGCCTCTTGTCTGGCACTGTATCAAAGGCTTTCTGACAATCCAAAAATATGCAGTCTGCCCACCCTTCTCTTTCTTGCCTTATTTTTGTTGCCTGGTCGTAGAATTCAAGTAACCCTGTGAGGCAGGACCTGCCATCCCTGAAACCATGTTGATGCTGTGTTACAAAGTTCCTTCGCTCCAGATGCTCCACTAGTTTTTTTTCGCACAATCTTCTCCATCAGCTTGCATGGTATGCAGGTTAGGGACACAGGCCTGTAGTGCAGTGCCTCCTGTCTATCCCCTTTCTTGTATATCGGGACTACGTTAGCTGCTTTCCAAATATCTGGCAGTTCCCCTGTTGCCAGTGATTTGTTATACACTATGGAGAGTGGTAGGCACAGTTCTCCTGCTCCTTCCTTTAGAACCCAAGGGGAGATTCCATCTGGGCCTATAGCCTTTGTCACATCCAACTCTAGTAAACACTTCCTTACTTCCCCGCTGGTAATCTCAAACTCTTCCAGTGGTTCCTGGTTAGCTATTCCCACACATACCTCTGGAATTTCTCCTTACTCTAAGGTGAAGACCTCCTGGAATTTCTTATTCAATTCCTCACACACTTCCTTGTCATTTGTAGTGAATCCTTCCGCCCATATTCTTAATTTCATAACCTGTTCCTTTACTGTTGTTTTTCTCCTGATGTGGCTATGCAACAATTTAGGCTAAGTCTTTGTCTTTGCCTTGCTTGCGATGTCATTTTCGTATTGTCTTTCTGCCGCTCTTCTCATCCTCATCGTGTGGTGTTTTAATTGTGCAAGTTTTGTAATTGTATATGTTCTAATTGTGTATTTGAGCTAGTTGTGTGTGAATGTATTAATTGTATTAGTCAAAGTTGTGTAAATAGTGTATTTGCGCTAATAGTATATTTATGCATGTTGAGATTTAATTACTAAACAAGAACTTGTGCAATTGTGTTTTGTGCAAATTGTGTATCTGTTTAAGTTCTGTATGTCTTATCTGAAAAAAATTTGCCTTCCTGAGCAAGTGTGAAAGTGTATTTGTTTTTGTGATGTAAGCATTTTGTGAAAGTGATGTTTATGAAATTGTGTAATTTTGTGCAAGTGTATTTAGATTCGTGCAGGCGTATATGCAATTTGTGATATTTTTGCAAATACTATACTTTGTGTACGTGTTGTATTTGTGTGTAAATTATATATTTTGTGTGTAAATCATATGTTTTGTGTCTAAATTATATATTTTGTGTGTAAAATTATGTATTTTGTATATAAATGGTATGTTTTGTGTGTTAATGTTATATTTTGTGTGTGTAAATGGCATATTTTTTTGCAAATTATATATTTTGTGTGTAAATTATATATTTCATGTGTAAATAATATATTTTGCGCATAAATGGCATATTTTGTGTGTAAATGTTGTATTTTGTGTGTAAATTGCATAGTTGTGTGGAAATGTCATACTTTGTGCGTAAATGCAATATTGAGTATAAATGTATGCGATTTATGCTGTGTGTTTTGATTATGTGCATTTTAGGGTAAATATTAGTGTAACATTTAGTGTGTATTGTGATAAAATATTTGCTTATCTTAGTAAGACTTTTATCTTAAATTATTATTTAAACTGAGTTTTATTTCAATGCAACATAACCACACTGGTTTAACCATATGAACAGTATCTAGGTTGGCATTTAATCATGTAGTTACTATATTTTTTTGTGTTTGAAGACATAATGGAAGTTAATAGTTAAGTTAATAATAAAGAAGTTAGATCTTCTTAATAGAAGTTAATTTTTGGCCTTGCTTGAAAATTATTGTTACCTTGTATCAATATGAATTAACAGTACAAAAATGAAAATTTTATTGGGATGAATGAGCTGAATTGAATACTGGAATCTCTCTCTTAATACATTTTATGAAATAATATGTAATAAATTACATCTAACTAAATGGGTAATGTTGTCAAAATCATGCTATTGTCTAGTAATGTATGGGTTGTGGAGTATATGTATGTATGTATGACTCACCTATTTGTACTTGCGGGGGGTTGAGCTCTGGCTCTTTGGTCCCGCCTCTCAACTGTCAATCAACTGGTGTTCAGATTCTTGAGCCTACTGGGTTCCATCATATCTACACTTGAAACTGTGTATGGAGTCAGCCTCCACAACATCACTGCCTAATGCATTCCATTTGTCAACCACTGAGGGTTGTATGTATGTATGTATATATGTATGTATGTATGTAAATCGATAAGGGTTTGATAAATTATTGGATTGGGGGGAGGGGGTATTTCTTGGTATAAAACTTTCAAATCTTTGGGCTCATGGAGTTTTAATGAAAGCTGAAGCTGTGAGATGAGTGAATTGGAAGCGTGTAAGGGAATGGTAATGAGAACTATGCATATTTAAAATAAAATAAAAAAAATTGCCGCTAGCTTGGAGATTTCAGTACAATGTGTAATAGTTCCAATGACCACCACTGTTACGACCACTATGGGCCAGTAACTGGGTTCTTGATATTATAACCACTTTTATAGTATCTTACTCCAAGTCTGTAGTTTGTTTATAAGAACTGGCTATATAGCACAATAAAGAAATAACGGGGGGATAAACAATACATGATTCCCGTCACCACTATAAATATATTAATATTAAAGTATATTTACACTTATGTACAATAGCATCTCTTTGACACAGGACACAAATACTTTAGCAGTGTTCATCAATTCCAGTGCTTCCACAGTCCCAGTACTTTGTCCACTCGTACTAGTGAACACTGGTGAGTCCACCTTCTACATGGGCCCGTCCACCCGCACAGAATCACGATGTGCCTATTCCCAACATTCTCTCTCTAGTTACACACTGGCAAAGTACTTCAGCAACACGCTGACAGGGGTCACAAAACTAACTCATACAGGTGTAGCTAACCCCCTGGCAGAAGCCTCTAGCAGCTTACTAGCAGCGTTTCACGATAGGCACATCACTGTCTTCCGTAACCCTTACTAGCCAATCCCGGATATGCCGATCTTCACCAACACTGCATATACCAGCAGCAACCCGTTCCCGCACTTTCTTATAGTCAATATTGACTTATTAAATAAGAGCATATGTGACATACTAATTTATTGTGAATATTTTAGTTTACCTTGAAAACCTTCATAGAAAACACCGACCTTACCTAAACTTCGTAGTATGTTAAAATAAGCATCTTATTGCTTCGTAATTACAATTATTACTTAACCTATACCTATAATAGGTTAAGTAATAATTGTAATTAAGAAGCAATAAGATGCTTATCTTAACATACTAAGAAGGCTAGGTAAGGTCGATGTTTTCTATGAAGCTTTTCAAGGTAAACTTAAATATTCACAATAAATTAGTATGTCACATATGCACTTATTTTATAAGTCAATATTGACAATAAGAAAGTGCGAGAACGGGTTGACCAGCAGCTAACACACTGTTTAGATCGACAGCGGCTACTTAGTCTTCTTGTAGGACCAAGCTAAGGGCTTGTGGACTGCCCAAGGTAAACTGCCTCCCTCAGTACAACCGCCTCCACATGTCACCTCTGTGGACATAAAATGTCATTAATTAGATGGACAATACACTGGCGAAACCATGAAGTAGCACGCGTTCACCGGGGAGTTGATATTATGCTCGTAGCTAGAACCTAGATGGCGCTGGTCTTGATACGCCACCCACCAGAGGTCATCCACATCGACCTCTCTTCCTGACTAAGTCAGGAAACCAGAGTCATTCGCTGGTACCAGGCCACCACCCAGAGATGGCGTTGTCTACATGGCGCCCAATACTAGGGGAGTTGGAGTGCAGACCCATAGATGGCACTGGAATTGCCACTCCACACTCCAACGATGGTTATCTTGAGGTTATCTTGAGATGATTTCGGGGCTTTAGTGTCCCCGCGGCCCGGTCCTCGACCAGGCCTCCACCCCCAGGAAGCAGCCCGTGACAGCTGACTAACACCCAGGTACCTATTTACTGCTAGGTAACAGGGGAATTCAGGGTGAAAGAAACTTTGCCCATTTGTTTCTGCCTCGTGCGGGAATCGAACCCGCGTCACAGAATTACGAGTCCTGCGCGCTATCCACCAGGCTACGAGGATACTGGTGTCGATACTGTAACATATGCTTTAAGTGTGTATGTTCGTGTTAGGTTAGGTTATGCTGGTTAGGTTTGGTGAGTTAGGCTTAATGAATTTAATATGTTAGCAAAGAACAATAAGCAGGATACAAGTTGATACAAGATCTCATTGCACTGTCTGTGACGTCATAAACCGGTGAACTTAAGCCAATGTGAGATTTCACACCATTCACTAAACTACAATGGAAGGCGGTATTAGGCAAAGCTATGTATTGTTACTCTCTATTATGAACTGCAGTGTAAAACACATTCATAAATTTTAGAAGATATAAGAATATATATAAATATACATTTTTATGTATCAATATTACATACATAAAATATACAAATATACATATATACATTGAACAAATCTTTTGATATGGTAAAGATGAATTAATGTTGCTGTGCAGTATGAGAGGATGTTTTGAGAGATAATACGGTGTGTAAGGGATTATCAGAAAGTAAGGATAAAATGAAATGCCTGAGTGGATTTACAGGGCAGTTTCTTTTTTTTTGAGAATTGTACATGTTTAAAATATATGTATGTTGTTGGTTTGGAGATTTCAAGAGGCATTGTGTCATGATCATAGGAGATGGCCGGTTTCATTAATTCATTCATATGTTTAAACAAGCACTATGGAGTGAGTGTAATGTATCTTTGGCTATACACTAAAAAAATATTAGGTGCAAATATTTAATCTTGGACTAGGGGCACTAACAATCTTTATCACAATTTAAATAGTCTTTACTAGTAACTAAAAAGAATTGGAGCAAATAATTAGGCGAAGAGTAATGTGCACAAGTAGATGAATGTGCATAATAAGGATATATTAATAGGGTCTTCGCACAAATTATCTTCTTACAAATTACGTCTGAATTTGGCTGTTTGTCCGTATGGCCGAAAATGAACGTTATTTGAAAATTAAAATTATTTGCAATTAAATTTTGGATTTTTCCAAAACAGCAAGTTAAGGGTCCTCTGGTATGTTTGGAGGGCAGGAAGTTCTCCTGCCCTCCTAAACATACGTTTAGAAGGTTTCTAAACGTCATAAAAACCGTTAATTGAAAGTTTCTCTCCTAACCTAACCGAGTAAGCCGGAGGACTCAAAACAGAAAACGGAACAGAACGTCACTTTCTTGAGTCGATTTCATTTGAAATTACGTCCAATTTTGGCCATAGTGCTCATATGAGCAGAAACCAACATAATTTTAAGAGGCCGGGTTGCTTCTGCATATCGATGGGTGACATGATTGAAGCGTATAAGTGGATAAACGGGTGTAAAAAGGGTAATAGTAGGGTCTTCTGCAGTTTTATATACGTAGCATGCTTAAAGTGGATGAATCTATGGGAGCATCAATAAGGTATTTATTCAACATTAGGAAAGACGTCGGTAAATATAAGTGTAAATATTGTGATATTTTCTTGCTACTTAAGTGTAGGCCTTCTGCAGTTTTATTTCATAATGACAGTTAATGATTGGTCCAACATGGGCTGGAAATAATTAGAAAATACGTCTTGGTCCCAAAAAGACCTTCTGCAGCTTCATTATTATGTTTAATATACAATCTTTTAACTAGAAATAATCAATCTTTGAAAATTGAATTAAATATTAATAATTGAAAATAATATTAAATATGCAGTAACGGAAAACAGACTGATTGAGGGAGGATTAATACTGTTTGATAACGTCATTAGAAATTAGGGATGGCTGGAATCCCACTTCCCAGGCAACTGTCAACGTCACTTGGGTCACTTAGGGATGACGGAAGAGTGATGTTTAAACTCCACCGGAAAATTTACTATGAATAGAACCTCGCATCTATGACGTTCGCGGCATTAAAGTAGGAGACTGGTTATTTGACAAAAATAAATAATCTTTGAAAATTGAGACAAAAATTAAAGACTCTTTACAAATGAACTGAAAATACCAGGAGGCAGAAGCCGGGAGTCACTGTTCACGGGATAAAACTAGGAGACTTGAACTATGTGTTGGGAAAAGCAAAATATATGGTTACTGTCTTCTTTTATTCTATTCTCCAGCGGTCAACACAGTGTAGCTGGAACACCCTGTATACCGCTCCTCCGTATGCTACAAGCAATGCTGCCCGCACAATGCTCCAAGCGACACAACCCTGTACAATTCTCCAGGCAACACAGCCCGGCACAATGCAAGAGGTAACACAGCCCTGCACAATGCTCCAGGCCACACAGCCCGGCACAATGCTCCAGACAACACAGCCCTGCAAAATGCTCCAGGCCACCCAGTCCTGCACAATGCTCCAGGCAACACAGTCCTGCACAATGATCCAGGCAACACAGCCCTGCACAATGATCCAGGCAACAAATCCCTGCACAATGATCCAGGTAACACAGCCCTGCACAATGCTCCAGGCAACACAGTCCTGCACAATGATCCAGGCAACACAGCCCTGCACAATGATCCAGGCAACACAGCCCTGCACAATGCTCCAGGCGACACAGCCCTGCACAACGATCCAGACAACACAGCCCTACACAAGGCTCCAGGCAACACAGCCCTGCACAATGCTCCAGGCCACACAGTCCTGCACAATGCTCCACGCGACTCAGCCCTGCACAATGCTCCAGACAACACAGCCCTACACAAGGCTCCAGGCAACACAGCACTGCACAATGCTCCAGGGAACACAGCCCTGCACAATGCTCCAGGCGACACAGCCCTGCACAATGCTCCAGGCGACACAGCCCTGCACAATGCTCCAGGCAACACAGCCCTGCACAATGCTCCAGGCAACACAGCCCTGCAAAATGCTAGAGGCCACACAGTCCGGCACAATGCTCCAGGCAACACAGTCCTGCACAATGATCCAGGCCACACGGTGCTGCACAATGCTCCAGGCAACACAGTCCTGCACAATGCTCCAGGCAACACAGTCCTGCACAATGATCCAGGCAACTCAGCCCTCCACAATGCCCCAGGGAACACAGCCCTGCACAATGCTCCAGGCGACACAGCAATGCACAATGCTCCAGGCGACACCGCCCTGCACAATGCTCTAGGCAACACAGCCCTTCACAATGCCCCAGGGAACAAAGCCCTGCACAATGCTCTAGGCAACACAGCCCTGCGATATGCTCCAGGTTACACAACCCTGCACAATGCTCCAGGGAACACAGCCCTGCACAATGCTCCAGGCAACACAACCCTGTACAATGCTCCACGCCACACAGCCCTGTACAATGCTCCAGGCGACACAGCTCTGCACAATGCTCCTGGCGACACAGCAATGCACAATGCTCCAGGCGACACCGCCCTGCACAATGCTCTTGGCAACACAGCCCTTCACAATGCCCCAGGGAACAAAGCCCTGCACAATGCTCCAGGCAACACAGCCCTGCGATATGCTCCAGGTTACACAACCCTGCACAATGCTCCAGGGAACACAGCCCTGCACAATGCTCCAGGCAACACAACCCTGTACAATGCTCCACGCCACACAGCCCTGTACAATGCTCCAGGCGACACAGCTCTGCACAATGCTCCAGGCGAAACAGTCCTGTACAATGCTCCAGGCAACACAGCAATGCATAATGCTCCAGGCGACACAGTCTTGTACAATGCTCCAGGCAACACAGCAATGCACAATGCTCCAGGCCACACAGCCCTGCACAATGCTCCAGGAGACACAGCCCTGCACAATGCTCCAGGGAACACAGCCCTGCACAATGCTCCAGGCAACACAACCCTGTACAATGCTCCAGGTGACACAGCCCTGCACAATGCTCCAGGGAACACAGCCCTGCACAATGCTCCAGGCAACACAACCCTGCACAATGCTCCAGGAGACACAGCCCTGCACAATGCTCCAGGGAACACAGCCCTGCACAATGCTCCAGGCAACACAACCCTGTACAATGCTCCAGGTGACACAGTCCTGTACAATGCTCCAGGCAACACAGCAATGCACAATGCTCCAGGCGACACAGTCCTGTACAATGCTCCAGGCAACACAGCAATGCACAAAGCTCCAGGCCACACAGTCCTGTACAATGCTCCAGGCGACACAGTCTTGTACAATGCTCCAGGCGACACAGCAATGCACAATGCTCCAGGCCACACAGCCCTGCACAATGCTCCAGACGACACAGCCCTGTACAATGCTCCAGATGACACAGCCCTGTACAATGCTCCAGGCCACACAGCCCTGCACAATGCTCCTGGCGACACAGCCCTGCACAATGCTCCAGGCGACACAGCCCTGCACAATGCTCCAGGCGACACAGCAATGCACAATGCTCCAGGCGACACAGCAATGCACAATGCTCCAGGCGACACAGCCCTGCACAATGCTCCAGGGAACACAACCCTGCTCAATGCTCCAGGCGACACAGTCCTGTACAATGCTCCAGGCCACACAGCCCTGCACAATGCTCCAGGCGACACAGCCCTGCATAATGCTCCAAGCGACACAGCCCTGCACAATGCTCCAAGCGACATAGCCCTGCACAATGCTCCTGGCGACACAGCCCTGCACAATGCTCCAGGCGACACAGCCCTTCAAAATGCTCCAGGCCACACAGTCCTGCACAATGCTCCAGGCAACACAGTCCTGCACAATGATCCAGGCAACACAGCCCTGCACAATGATCCAGGCAACACAGCCCTGCACAATGCTCCAGGCAATGCAGCCCTGCACAATGCTCCAGGCCACACAGTCCTGCACAATGCTCCAGGCGACTCAGCCCTGCACAATGCTCCAGACAACACAGCCCTACACAAGGCTCCAGGCAACACAGCCCTGCACAACCCTGCAGGCAACACAGCCCTGCACAATGCTCCAAGCAACACAGCCCTGCACAATGCTCCAGGCCACACAGTCCTGCACAATGCTCCACGCGACTCAGCCCTGCACAATGCTCCAGACAACAAAGCCCTACACAAGGCTCCAGGCAACACAGCACTGCAAAATGCTCCAGGGAACACAGCCCTGCACAATGCTCCAGGCGACACAGCACTGAACAATGCTCCAGGCGACACAGCCCTGCACAATGCTCCAGGCAACACAGCCCTACACAATGCTTCAGGCAACACAGCCCTGCAAAATGCTCCAAGCCACACAGTCCTGCACAATGATCCAGGCAACACAGTGCTGCACAATGATCCAGGCCACACAGTCCTGCACAATGCTCCAGGCAACACAGTCCTGCACAATGATCCAGGCAACACAGTCCTGCACAAGGATCCAGGTAACACAGCCCTGCACAATGCTCCAGGCAACACAGCCCTGCAAAATGCTCCAAGCCACACAGTCCTGCACAATGATCCAGGCCACACAGTCCTGCACAAGGCTCCAGGCAACACAGCCCTCCACAATGCCCCAGGGAACACAGCCATGCACAATGCTCCAGGTGACACAGCAATGCACAATGCTCCTGGCGACACCGCCCTGCACAATGCTCTAGGCAACACAGCCCTTCACAATGCCCCAGGGAACAAAGCCCTGCACAATGCTCTAGGCAACACAGCCCTGCGATATGCTCCAGGTTACACAACCCTGCACAATGCTCCAGGGAACACAGCCCTGCACAATGCTCCAGGCAACACAACCCTGTACAATGCTCCACGCCACACAGCCCTGTACAATGCTCCAGGCGACACAGCTCTGCACAATGCTCCAGGCGACACAGTCCTGTACAATGCTCCAGGCAACACAGCAATGCACAATGCTCCAGGCGACACAGTCCTGTACAATGCTCCAGGCAACACAGCAATGCACAATGCTCCAGGCCTCACAGTCCTGTACAATGCTCCAGGCGACACAGTCTTGTACAATGTTCCAAGCAACACAGCAATGCACAAAGCTCCAGGCCACACAGCCCTGCACAATGCTCCAGGAGACACAGCCCTGCACAATGCTCCAGGCCACACAGTCCTGCACAATGCTCCAGGCGACACAGCAATGCACAATGCTTCAGGCCACACAGCCCCTGCACAATGCTCCAGACGACACAGCCCTGTACAATGCTCCAGATGACACAGCCCTGTACAATGCTCCAGATGACACAGCCCTGTACAATGCTCCAGGCCACACAGCCCTGCACAATGCTCCTGACGACACAGCCCTGCACAATGCTCCAGGCGACACAGCAATGCACAATGCTCCAGGCGACACAGCCCTGCACAATGCTCCAGGGAACACAGCCCTGCTCAATGCTCCAGGCGACACAGTCCTGTAGAATGCTCCAGGCCACACAGCCCTGCACAATGCTCCAGGCGACACAGCCCTGCATAATGCTCCAAGCGACACAGCCCTGCACAGTGCTCCAGGTGACATAGCCCTGCACAACGCTCCTGGCGACACAGCCCTGCACAATGCTCCAGGCAACACAACCCTGCACAATGCTCCAGGCAACACAGCCCTGCACAATGCTCCAGGCCACACAGCCCTGCACAATGCTCCAGGCAACACAGCCCTGCACAATGCTCCAGCCAACACAGCCTTACAAAATGCTCCAGGCCACACAGTCCTGCACAATGCTCTAGGCAACACAGCCCTGCACAATGATCCAAGCAACACAGCCCTGCACAATGCTCCAGGCAACACAGCCCTGCACAATGCTCCAGGCCACTCAGTCCTGCACAATGCTCCATACAACACAGCCCTCCACAAGACTCCAGGCAACACAGCACTGCACAATGCTCCAGGCGACACAGCCCTGCACAATGCTCCTGACAACACAGCCCTGTACAATGCCCCAGACGACACAGCACTGTACAATGCTCCAGGCCACACAGCCCTGCACAATGCTCCAGGCGACACAGCTCTGCACAATGCTCCAGGCGACACAGCCCTGCACAATGCTCCAGGCAACACAGCTCTGCACAATGCTCCAGGCAACACAGCCCTGCACAATGCTCCAGGCAATACAGCCCTCCACAATGCCCCAGGGAACCCAGCCCTGCACCATGCTCCAGGCGACACAGCAATGCACAATGCTCCACGCGACACAGCCCTGCACAATGCTCTAGGCAACACAGCCCTTCACAATGTCCCAGGGAACAAAGCCCTGCACAATGCTCTAGGCAACACAGCCCTGCGATATGCTCCCGGTAACACAACCCTGCACAATGCTCCAGGCGACACAGCCCTGCACAATGCTCCAGGCGACACAGTCCTGCACAATGCTCCAGGCGACACAGCCCTGCACAATGCTCCAGGCGACACAGCACTGCACAATGCTCCAGACGACACAGCCCTGCACAATGCTCCAGGCGACACAGCCCTGCACAATGCTCCAGACGACACAGCCCTGCACAATGCTCCAGGCGACACAGCATTGCACAATGCTCCAGGCGACACAGCCCTGCACAATGCTCCAGACGACACAGCCCTGCACAATGCTCCAGGCGACACTGCCCTGCACAATGCTCCAGGCGACACAGCCCTGCACAATGCTCCAGGCGACACAGCCCTGCACAATGCTCCAGGCAACACAGCCCTGCACAATGCTCCAGGCGACGCAGCAATGCACAATGATCCACGCAACACAGCCCTGCACAATGATCCACGCAACACAGCCCTGCACAATGCCCCAGGGAACAAAGCCCTGCACAATGCTCTAGGCAACACAGCCCTGCGATATGCTCCAGGTTACACAACCCTACACAGTGCTCCAGGCGACACAGCCCAGCACAATGCTCCAGGCAACACAACCCTGCACAATGCTCCAGGCGACACAGCCCTGCACAAAGCTCCAGGCGACACAGCCCTGCACAATGCTCCAGGCGACACAGCCCTGTACAATGCTCCAGATGACACAGCCCTGTACAATGCTCCAGATGACACAGCCCTGTACAATGCTCCAGGCCACACAGCCCTGCACAATGCTCCTGACGACACAGCCCTGCACAATGCTTCAGGCGACACAGCCCTGCACAATGCTCCAGGCGACACAGCAATGCACAATGCTCCAGGCGACACAGCAATGCTCAATGCTCCAGGCGACACAGCCCTGCACAATGCTCCAGGGAACACAGCCCTGCTCAATGCTCCAGGCGACACAGTCCTGTACAATGCTCCAGGCCACACAGCCCTGCACAATGCTCCAGGCGACACAGCCCTGCATAATGCTCCAAGCGACACAGCCCTGCACAATGCTTAGGGCGACATAGCCCTGCACAACGCTCCTGGCGACACAGCCCTGCACAATGCTCCAGGCGACACAGCCTTGCACAATGCTCCAGGCGACACAGCCCTGCACAATGCTCCAGACGACACAGCCCTGCACAATGCTCCAGGCGACACAGCCCTGCACAATGCTCCAGGCCACACAGCCCTGCACAATGCTCCAGGCAACACAGCCCTGCACAATGCTCCAGGCAACACAGCCTTACAAAATGCTCCAGGCCACACAGTCCTGCACAATGCTCCAGGCAACACAGCCCTGCACAATGATCCAGGCAACACAGCTGTGGGATATTTGGGCTTGATTCTGATTAATTAATAATTAAAATAGTAAATTAAATTACGAAGGACCACCCGCTTTTAAAGTAAAGAGGGAAACTGAGAATTTCAGATCATTAGATAAAATTCTAGAGAAAACCAGTGACTATGGATATGACTAGAAAGTATGATCATAAGAATAATTAATAGGTTGTATTATTAAAGAAACAAACCTCAAACACCTACATTGGGGGGTTATTGCTGGAGGTAAGTACGTCCAGGAATCAGTGTGGTTCGTTCACTAATTCAATTAATAATAATCTAATCCTATAAGTAATGCTGAATATAATATTATTCATATAAAGAAGAACATGAATATGAGCATAGTAATGAGTTACAGTAAATCACACATTAATATTAAACATTCTGAATGTATCAAAATTGCAAGAATATGGATTAAAAAGAAATAAGCCTTAGCTTGTAGTAGGTTCCTTTAGATAACCCTGGAAGTCCTCTTAATCTCCAAGTCTGGTACACCGACGAATGGCACGGTTAACATGGAGAAGACAGCCTGAGGAATTCGTTTCTCGAGCTGCAAGATAAATAACTACCAGTAGCAATTGATTTAACTACTCAATTCATATTCAAGATTATTGATATCTACAGATGGAATTCTAATCACCTGTTATTAGGTGTTATCTCGCCGCGTGACGAACAATCACCCCGCTATTATTAAACCTGTAAATGATGCATCAAATAAAGGGTACTTAGCTGTGGGCACTGTATAAGTATTAAGATTGCCGTAATTTCGCATCCCAGGCTCCGGTGAACCTATCCTGGATTGATGCGTTTCAAGCTGGCTGATCACGTGTCGTCAGGAACCAAGTCTAGGGGTCCCTCATTTAACACCAGCACTAGTTGAAGATATTATCTGCAAGGTCGTTCACGCCTCACAGTGGCGGCTTTCATCTGAGGATGAATAACACCTGCCCGATTTGCTGGGCAATGGCGTCCTTTATGAGTACGGTAAGCACAGTTCTGCCTCCTTCCGGCTCTGCACGTGTCCGCGTACCGACTGTGGGGAATGGCGTCCCTCCAACCCACGCCGAGTCGACGTTCATAACACAAATTATTGTCTTGAACATTAATATTTCTCGCATTCGCGCTAGAAACTCTAAAGACTGGACGGGTTTATTATTTAGAGGAACGAAATATTATTATTTAACTATTTAAGAATAGTAAATATATAAGGGAGGGGAATTAATGTCTCCCCATGGCATTCATTGATGACGTTAACACTATCGCGAGGTAGACGCTATGATTCTAACGCTCTATTCGGCTTTTAGTTAGAGAACAATTCGTCTGCAATCAGTTGTCATACAGAATGCTTTAATTATGGAGAATCGTATTTAATTCTCACACAAATTGAATATAATGTGTTTTACTGTAAAGAAATCTGACGCAATACTGGCGTCAGGTGACGTGAGATTCTAGCCTAATGCACAGATGAATTATTAGTACATGAGAATTCTACGAGTTGTTAATTTTACTTACTACAATATTAAGTATGGTTAGTAATAAGTAATGAGAATACAACAATGCTGTATTCGATGTTGGAAATATCCAACATAACTCCGGGGGGGGATTCCCAGGGTCGCAGTGTACTGTGTTGTACTGACCTATCCTGAAGTGATATTAAGATTAATACATTAGTATGTTAGTATGTTAGTACACACATAACGAACGTCCCGGATTTATCAAGGACTTACAAGAATTTGAGTCTTGTTATTCACATGTCAACGGAAACATGTTGTTTGTAGCCTACACAATATTTATAAAATTTAACTCTCCCAATTTAAACTAACAGAATCTACAGTGATGCGATATCTTGAGTCATAGTGACGTGTAATGTTTCGTTACGTGATATCACATCGTAGTATCAGCACAGCTTTCTTAGTGGGAAATGAAGGAAATTCTTCTTCTTCAGAGTTATAATAGGCTCGCAAATTCCGCCTACATTGTTGAGCTGCAGCTCTAGTGGGACGGTTGCTTGGAGGAACAAATTCATTGTCCTCTGAAATTACTGGAGAAACTGGATCTGACTGATATTCTTGTTCAGTCAGTTCTAGGGGAACCAGCTTCTCTAAAGTTTTTAGAGTAGTGTTGCCTTTGCATAAGACCTTAACCACTCTTAGGACACCTTGTCGATCTGGATGAATGGTGACGATTTTTCCTATAGGCCACTAGGACCTTGGTCCATCACTGTCGACTAGTACAAGGTCTCCAGGTTTTAATTGTACCTTATTGTAAGGACTCGAAGCTCCGTAATGGTACTCTCGTAGAGCTGTGAGGTACTCTCGAGTCCACACCTCATTCCACCTGTTGATAACTCTAGAAAGATGCTGGTAGCTTTCCACCAAGTCTCCTCTGGTCACATGGGACGGGTCTACAGGGTCCTCTTCGGCTAAGGGGATGAGAGGGCTCAGTAGACCTCCATGGATCAAGTGAGAGTGGCTCAGTGGTTCTCTCTGGGTGTAATCATCAGACAGGTAGGTGATCGGGCGGTTATTGACTCGCGCCTCGATTTCCACAACAATAGTTTGGAGTTCTGAGTAACTGACTCTTTGTCGGTGTAACGTTTTCCTTAGACATCTTTTGACTGTGCCTACCATTCGCTCATAGAACCCACCTTGCCAAGGGGCTCTTGGTGCTATGAATTTCCAGTGACATTGTCTTCTTTGTAAGACTGATTGCACTTCAGGATGGTTCCAGACTTCTCGCAAACAACTTTCTCCCGCTACAAAATTAGATCCGTTGTCTGATATCATTAATCTAGGACACGATCGACGGGCAGCAAATCTGCGGAAAGCTTGAATGAAAGCTTCAGCACTCATGTCTGGGGTGACCTCTAAGTGCACGCCTCTGGTTGTAGCACAGGTAAAGAGACAAATGTACGCCTTCACTGGTATATTATCTGGGTTACCAGTGAGGAGTAAGGCTCCTGTATAATCTACTCCAGTGGTTTCGAATGGACGAAGATGAACTACTCGCTCTTCTGGGAGTGGAGGAGGTCCTGGGTAAGGACAGACTCTAGCGTCGTATCTCTTACAGATTACACAAGATTTAATAATGGTCTTAACAGTCTGACGACCTTGAGGAAGCCAGTACTTTTGTCTAAGGTCGGTGAGAGTATCTAAAACTCCACTATGTAGGGTACCATATTGATGGTGATGTAAGACAAAAAGTTTAGTTATGATGTGGTGGCGAGGTAAAAGGATTGGGTTCTTAGTGTCTAAGTCTTTGCATGTAGCAAACGTCCTCCACATCGTAGTATGTTATGAGTGTTGACATCGTACCAGATGCCCAGAGTGTGGGAACCGACCTGTGAGATTTATATTTATTTAATTTATATGAATTTATATTTACGTTAATTTATATACTTCGATAGCAATTTGTATAATGTTAAGTGGACTGTATTTCTGCAATAATCTCATAATCTCACAAATCGATCCTCTACACATTAGGGGGGTTATTAAATTAATATATATATATGCAGCCAATCAAACTGCAGAATTAACTACATACATTGAAGAGGTTCCTTATCTTATAGTACAGCAGGTTAGTCCACCAGGTATAACTAGGGTGTAGACACCAAATTATCCTCTTTGAGGTAGCTTCCATATCACCCAGTAACTGGTGCACAAATCTTGCTTCCTCGTCTTGACCTTTAGTTTGAGGCTTCCACGTGCTCTAACCGGTTCACCCTATATAATGACATTAATGGCCACTAATGATAGATAATGGGTTTCGGAAAGAACACTTAACTTGATTTGTTGACAGCGTGTTGACAGATGGTACACCTTTGGTATCCATAACACTACGTCCAAGTAAAATTAACAGGAGCCGTATTTGCTCCCGTGTGCCTCTGGTCTAGTATAAAACAATGGCTGCCCTCCTTCCTCCCTCTGACGCCTGGCTTACATTGTCCACATGTCAGAAAGTGATAGAAGGGTCACATTTACTCTACTTTAATATTGATAATTAAGTTAATTTATATAAGATGTTTTTATAATGGTAAAGTCCAAAGACTAATGTATTTAAGAATAATTCCCACCATAATAGGTGGTGAATTATAATAGTATGTGGTGATGATATCCCGTTTTCTTTAGATGGTAATTCCACTACAAGTTACGTTTTCTATGGGTAACTTGTTTATACAACACAGCTATTATCTGTATGATTATTAAATGGTGTCGGATTTTCCGACATAATTCCCCAGGGGCTGCTCACGGGTCGAAGTCCTAATTAGAACAGACGAACACCGATACTCCTCCTTCGAATTATTACATTAATTTGATGTTAGTAGTTAGTAATCACACATTTGTGTGTCTGTTTGTACAGGACGGATGTCCCGTACTAGAGTTGTAGGGGTTAGAAGTCTAATGCGATTTCATTTCCCTGTCAACTCTTGAAAGGCTAATATTCAAGCCTTATTACATATTATTTAACCAAGAAGACTGGATGTGATCAAGTACTACAGTCAAGTATGATTCAGGGACTGCAGTGAGATCAGTGACATTAGATATAACTTGAAGTTTCTTCAGGTAACTGGTCACTGATATATAAACACTGAGGCCCATGGAATACATCTTGATTAAATAATAAATGTATCAAATCAGTCATCAGATTTATTGGGGTTTTAATTTAGTTAATTGATTCAGAAGATTGAATAGCTCATCATTAAAGTAAAGTATGGTTCTGAGACTGCAGTGGGTTCAGTGACATTGGTCGCAGTGACTTGTAGCTGTTTTAGGCTACTGTTCACTGATTTGCCACTGAGGCCTCATGAACTCATCTTCAGCTTCAAATGATGATACTAACATCAACCTCTGTTGGTATAGTCAGCTGTAATCTCCTTAGTATAATGCTACTGGAGAAATATAATCAGCTGACAAATTAAGATCTCTACTGGTATTGTTTATCTGCAGGCATAGGTCTCCTCAGGCTTGATACTGGGCCTGAGAGTAATTTACCTCCTGCAGAGTTTAACATGGTTATACCCTGATATTTAGTAGGGCTACCGATGAATCGATGGCAATAGTCTGTCCCTACAAGGAGATCGAAGTCGGTGAGGTGATCAGACTTAATATTATCTGCCAATTTTATTCCTCTATTTCTCAGGAATTTGGCTGTTGCTCTCAGACCTTGAACTTGTAGGTCTACTGGTATTTTGTCCACCACAATGGCTTGTACTCGACAGACGTACCTGCCTAAACGTACTGATGGTTGTACCACCTGGTAGACTTGAGGTCCTGCATCTGTTACGAACCCTGAGATGTTGAATGACATCTGGGCTACAGGCCTTAATTGTAATTCATCTGCCAACCTTTTAGTGATATATGTTCTCTGGGATCCTTGGTCAAACAACCCACGGGTATGGACCTTGGCCCTCTTATTCAGGATGGTAATTTGGGCAGTAGGCAAAGTCGTATTACCTTTAGACTTTGCCGATTGGACACTCTTTGTTTGTTGCACCTTGCAGTACTGTACTGTGGTGGGAATGCTATCTTCCACCTTGGGTCTTGAATACGTTAATTTCGTATATTTGCACAGTGCTGCATGGTGCCTACCTCTTCTACACCTGTTACAGGTGTTGAATTGGGTATCACAATAGTCTATGTTGTGTGACTTGAGACACCTCGAACATCTCCCTAATTCCTGGAGTCGCTCAATACGAGTGTCTCTGGTTGGATAATTAGCACAACGGTATGTTGAATGTTTCTTTTTGCAGAACATACATGTCCCCCAGCCTACTGCACGTTTGGAAGTTACCGGTTTGGGTGAACTAGTAACAGTAGGCTTGGAGGATGCTGCTGCATTGTCAGATTTTCTGCAACTTGATGTTTGAGTAATTGGTTGATGTTTATTTGGGGTAGTTGTTTTACCCTTTAATTGACTCTTATTTTCTATTTCTGAAGGCTTGCAAGAGGCTTTAACTTCCTCATTTGCTCGTCGTTTGTTTATGATGGAATGTAAACCTTCAGTGGTGTCCTGTACTGTCAGGATGGTGTTATGTTGATGTGCATATAATTCATCTAGTATATCGCTGGACAATTTTCGTTGAAGGACTACTTTGGTCATCCATTCACTAGTAGTTATATCAACCTTAAGTCTGAATGTTCTTAGTAGTGACTCGAACTCCATGCTGAAGGATTGTAATGAGTCAGCAGTCTGATCAGGTTGAGGTAAATCCAGCAATTGTAGTACTAGATGTATGACAATTTTCTCATTGCCAGCATTATACCTAGGAGGCTGGACTGGGAAATTAGTGCTGTTGCTATTTTCATTTACATTTTCTACTACTGGTTCAGCTTCACCTCTAGTTTGGAGGCATGTTAACTTAGTAGCTTCAGGTATTGGGTTTTCAGAAACCACAGAGACTGTGGATAAATTGTCTGAAAACTGCTTAATTTCTGGTGGTATATTATTGGGTGAAGCTGTAGTGGGTGAAGCTTTATCCTTGTTGATTAAAGGATCTAATCTGGCTTTACATTTATTCTCAAAAAGATCCAGATCATCCATAACATTATCTACTTTATTTGATGTACTTGCTATTTGTTCTGATTCAATTATCCTGTGTAAATGTTCCAACCTGCCTTGAGTTTCTTCTTCATATTGTGCAAGGTCAGACAGGAATGGTTCCACATCTTCAACTACTATGTCGTCGTCGTGGACCTGATTTTGGTAAGATTTCCTATTTGCTTTCAATATATGCAATTGGGTTTGAATCTGCAACAGTGGTATTTTCAACCGATGATAATTAATTACAGGTTCATATAACAACTGTTCATATTGGTTGAGATCTCTTGTCAGTTGGCGTTTGCTTGCTATTAAAGCACGCTTTGCTTTCTGTGGATTAGTCATGGTGACTTGTTAATTGAGCACCACTGGCTCATAAATTGTGAGCAAGTACTAATGGTAGCCTAGGGTTAAATTCTGCACTCACTAGGCAATAATCCTACCTCTACTAGAGGTTAGCACTTAAAATTAATACACATTATATATATACAATCATCCACACTAATGATTTGAGTGATAAACCAGTGTCACTGGAAGTACCTTTAGGTTAGCTCTTCTATATCACCCCAGGATGGTAGAGACACTAATTAATCACTCAAAGGTGTAATGATCATAAGTAAATTATTATATATACAACTCAATTCGAGTTGATAAAAATTACACCCAAAATAGGGTCTGGACCATTCATTAATGGTGTTAGGTTGATCAATATAGTACAACTGACTATGGTAATAATGGGACTAGGATGAACGATAATAGTTCAACTAGTCAATGGTTAATATCCTACCCTGATGTGGGTTGGCAATTAGTAAATATTATACTGTGATCACTAGTGCAATATATTAAATAATTCTCTATTTTGGAGAAATAATATACACAATTATTGATAATAGCCTCTTAATTAGCCTCTATGAAACTTCTAATATTATCTAGAAGTATTAAATATTATTAGTGACCTCGCGAAATAAACTCCACAAAATTCGTAGATAATCTCTCGCGAAATGTAACACCACGAAATCCGTGAACAATATCGCGAGGACACAGCCACTAATTTGGCTGGCTTCAATATTAGCGCTGTCATTTCACGAAATAACACGCCACCAAATATCTGTGGGTGTGCATGAAACCGCTGATGAGGCCGATCTGAACTGAGCGGGGCTCGTGAGCTCCCACGAGGCAACGCCGCTATCTTTGACTGCTGGCTTTTGTTTAAATCACACTGCACTAGTATATTTAATGAATCCACTGGTTAACTGGTTCATCCGGTACTAAGATGACCAAATGTGGGTTCAAAGGACCAAATATTCCGGTTCCGAAGGTCCAAATAATGTGGGAACCGACCTGTGAGATTTATATTTATTTAATTTATATGAATTTATATTTACGTTAATTTATATACTTCGATAGCAATTTGTATAATGTTAAGTGGACTGTATTTCTGCAATAATCTCATAATCTCACAAATCGATCCTCTACACATTAGGGGGGTTATTAAATTAATATATATGCAGCCAATCAAACTGCAGAATTAACTACATACATTGAAGATGTTCCTTATCTTATAGTACAGCAGGTTAGTCCACCAGGTATAACTAGGGTGTAGACACCAAATTATCCTCTTTGAGGTAGCTTCCATATCACCCAGTAACTGGTGCACAAATCTTGCTTCCTCGTCTTGACCTTTAGTTTGAGGCTTCCACGTGCTCTAACTGGTTCACCCTATATAATGACATTAATGGCCACTAATGATAGATAATGGGTTTCGGAAAGAACACTTAACTTGATTTGTTGACAGCGTGTTGACAGATGGTACACCTTTGGTATCCATAACACTACGTCCAAGTAAAATTAACAGGAGCCGTATTTGCTCCCGTGTGCCTCTGGTCTAGTATAAAACAATGGCTGCCCTCCTTCCTCCCTCTGACGCCTGGCTTACATTGTCCACATGTCAGAAAGTGATAGAAGGGTCACATTTTCTCTACTTTAATATTGATAATTAAGTTAATTTATATAAGATGTTTTTATAATGGTAAAGTCCAAAGACTAATGTATTTAAGAATAATTCCCACCATAATAGGTGGTGAATTATAATAGTATGTGGTGATGATATCCCGTTTTCTTTAGATGGTAATTCCACTACAAGTTACGTTTTCTATGGGTAACTTGTTTATACAACACAGCTATTATCTGTATGATTATTAAATGGTGTCGGATTTTCCGACACAGAGACTTAGTGAGTTTATCCGGAAGATTCTCAAATTCGCTTCCGTAAGTCTCTTGCTGCGCCCGCTTAATCCAATAGTGAACAGGATTGGGAAATTTGTGTCGAATCCCTACTTTAGAGAGAAAATCAAACACGTGTGCAGTCACTCGTAACAATTTGCTTAAATTAGAATAATGATGAGGATTAATGGCTAATGTTCGCTGAGGCTCTGGTTCCTTCATGGGAGCGGCGATACTGGTCACTATGACTTGTGGCTTTTGTTTGGGCCACTGACCGCCAACAAGCCATGAAGGTCCGTTGAACCACAAAGAAGATTTGACAAGTTGTTTTAATGTCAATCCTCTTGATAAATAATCGGCAGGATTGTCCTTAGTAGGGACATGTCTAAACTTATAACCTGCGGATAAATCATGAATCTCCCTGACGCGATTACTGACGTAAGGAGTCTTGTTGTTATTGTTTCTTACCCATTGTAAGACTGCCTCGTTGTCTGACCACACTACAATCTCACCAAAGTGGATATTACTGAGTGTCTTTGTCAGGCAATGGGCCAACCTTACTCCCACTAGCAATGCAGTCAACTCCATCTGAGGTAAGGATCTCTTCTTGATGGGAGTAATTCTTGCTTTTGATGTGAGTAAAATTGATTGAGCACTGTTAACTAAATAGGCTACTGCGCCATATGCTTTGCCAGAGGCATCGCAAAAAACGTGCAAATTGGTGGGTAAGTTTGGTCCTGAAGCATTACGTGGAAATTTCAAAACACCTAACTGATTAAAATCCGTTGAGAGTATTTGCCATTTAGCTTGTAACTCATCATGAACGGATCATCCCATCCCATATGTTGTTGCCAGCACTCCTGCATTAGGAGTTTGCCCCTTATTAATATAGGACTAAGTAGGCCTAAAGGGTCAAATGGTTGACTGACAAATGAGAGCAGTGTTCTCATGGTAAGGGTTGAGTTATCAGTTTGCACTGACTTGACATTCATCTCGTTAGTGTTGGTGTTCCATTCCACGCCTAGAACCTTTAATTTACTGGGTACCTGATAATCGGGAAATTCTTTCTCAATTAACTGGTTAAGCAGTTTATTATTTGAGGCCCATGACTGTAGAGGCATATTAGCTCCTAACAGTTCACGGTTAGCCTCATGGTAGATTTCTACCAGATCAGCTTGATCATTAGTTGTCCCCTGGAAATTGTCGACATATAAGTTGTCGCTAATGGTTGCCTTATAAGGGCTGTCTGATTTCCTCAAATGCGTGTCTAATGTTGCTTGCAAAAGAAACGGTGAGGATGTAGCACCAAATAATACAGAGGCGAAACGATAGGTGATCATTTCACTGTTAGGATCCAGTGGATCCTTGTACCAGAGGAATTTTGTATAGTCACGATCTTCCTCCTGCAATCCTACTCGAAGAAAGGCTTTGCTGATGTCAGCAGTGTAGGCAAAAATGCCTGTGCGAAATCGTAACAATACGTCATGTAGCCTTTGTGTTAGGCTAGGTCCCGTTTGGAGACATTCATTTAGAGACACACTATTAGGCTTTACTTTAGCACTGCAATTAAAGACAATACGAATAGGTGTTGTCAGTGAGTCTTTCACCACAGCATGGTGAGGTAAATAATGACCTGTTTTTCGGTCATCGTGTTCAACAACTTCAATGAACTTATTGTCAAGTTGTTGTTGGATAAGTTGGTGATACATGGTTAGTTTGTCTGGCTGCTTCTGCAGTCGTGTTAATTGAGTCCGCAATTGTGAGGCTGCCATAAAATAATTCACTGAAAGTTGGGGATGATCTAACTTCCATGGAAGTCTTACCCAGTATTGTTTATTTGAGTAGACAACTGTATCCAGATATTGCTGGTAAGTCCATGTATCATCAGGACTTGGTTGCTCAGGGATGATGCCTAACGTATCTAAATCCCACAAACGATGTATTGGTGGGTCAGACTCAATGTCCTCGGCTATTTCCCTGAAGCGTAGGGGTGACTGCTCTAAGCCTAGTCACGCCACAATTACATTATTGGTTTGTTGGTTTGTGGGCGCTGGACCTTGTCTGAAAAGCACGGGTCCTGTGAGCAATTTGCCACCTGCGGACGACAACAAATTCATACCATGTTGCCTAGTGCATCCAGTGATAAATTTGTAGTAATGATCCGCGCCTATTAATATTCCAATATCTGTGAGACAATCGGAATTTATTTTATGATCCGCTAGCCTCATGCGGTTTCGCTTAAGGTGTCTCGCTGTGCGAGTTAATCCTGTGACCTGCAGGTCCGTAGGAATCTTATCCACTACCACCGCATGGATTGGGCTAGCAGAGGATCCTAGTCTAACTAGTAATTTAACTACCTTGTAGTCACGTGGTCCACTATTTGATAGGAAACCAGAAATGTTTAACTTCACACTTTTGGTAGGTTTTAAATTTAAATCATCTACCAACTGTTGTGTGATGAAGGTTTTTTGGGAACCTTGGTCAAAGAGACCTCTACTGTTAATTCTAGATCTTCGGTTTATTAATTTAAGCTGAGCGGTAGGCAAGGTAGTACTGTTGCCTGACTCAGTAGCGAGGACATTCACTTCGTGATGTACTTTACAATATTGCACTGCAGTAGAATTAGTAAAATTCTCTCCAGTGGTCATAGTTGGTGTAGGAGATTTCCTACATAAGGCGTAGTGGTGTACACCCTGGTTACAACGGTTGCAAGTACGTAGTGGTACTGCACATTTCTTGGGATCATGAGAACCCATACATTTAGTGCATTTGTGCAATTCCTGTAACCTTTTAACTCTAGCATTATACGTAGGATAAGCTGAGCATTGGGAAGTGGTGTGTTCCTGATTGCAGAACAGACACTTTCTTCGATTAATAGACTTAGTCTCTTTAGTAGACAAGTCATGAGTTATCTCTGAAGGAGATACTGAGTAGGTACCTACATTTCCACTTCTTTTCCTGGTGGATGGAGTAGGTTTGGATTTATATTTATTAGACTTACTTGGAGTCTGTTTAGGTTTGACTGAAATATCAGTATTAATTGGTTTGGACTCAGGTTTAATTTTGTCATGAGTCTTTAACCTATTAACTGTGATCCTCAACCCCTCGAAAATCTGATCGAGAGTAAGAAACTCAGTATTATAATGTGAGCAGAGCTCTGTCAAGACGTTTCGAGGTAATTTCCTCTGTAACAATAGCTTGATAGACCATTCAGAACTAGATATATTAACCTTGGTACCTAAGGCCTTCACTAGAGACTCTACTTCTAGTCTGAAGCTTTGAAGTGACTCTGGTCTACTGTTTGGTGCATTCAGATCTAGCAAGTGATAATAAAGGGTAGCTATACTTAACTCTTTGTTGCAATAGTTTAACTTCAGGAGTTTTATAGCTTCCTCATAATTACTCTCATTAAGATTAAGGTTATGTATGACCTTTTTAGCCTCTCCTGTGAGAAGACTGAGTAGGTATGAAAATTTAGAAACTTTGTCTAGAGACTGTTTCTTATGGATGTGAACTTCAAAAGAAGTCCAAAAATTGTCCCAATTTTCTGTATCTAATCCCGAAAAGGTGGGCAAGTCTAGAGTAGGTAAACGAACATCAGGTAAGTGATTATTGAAGTGAGACCCAGTGTTGCTGGCATTGGATCCAGACTGTTTGGCTAATTTAGATTTTATCATGAGTCTCCTCTTCATACTGGGAGATGTCGGTTACTATTTGACTTACTTCATCAGGATCAATTTCTACAGTATTTAGCAGAGCAAGATAAGATTGAACTGCAGTTCTGACTTGATCAAATTTCAGATCAGCCAATCTAACTGTTGACTCTAAGTGATAAGAGTCAATGGGATTATCTTTAGTTAAGTCATCAGCCTTATTAATTAATCTGGTCAAGTGACCTTTAAGGCCAATGTAGGTTCTCCTCAATTGTTCAGGAGTAGCCATGTTGGGCTTAGGTTCAAACTTCAGTGTTAGGGTATGTATTACTAATGAAGCTTGGATACTTGTTCATTAGTGAACAGGTAACATTAATTGTAGCCTAAATTAAGGTGACTACTTTATATTTTACCTCACTTGAGGTTGAATGTACCTACCTACCTAACAAGAAATAGCTAGATATTTTGTGTACTGTCTGAACTTCACCATTAATTCTCGTCCGGTTAGCTCATCCTTATCACCATCAGAGTTAATGGAGATAATCCAGCAATACACAAAATGATGTATACAAGTGAAATATTATGGAGACACTCCAATCAGAGTTATCTCAAAAATTTATCCCACCCTATAGAGGGTCAGCACAAATAGTGTAATATATACACAACACTGACTAGTTTTAGATCTAGTCGTAATAATTCCTAACTAAGAACTATAAAATTATTTAGTCTGGGCTTGTACCAAATTCAGCACAATCTCAGCCTAAATTCTACCTAATAACATGGGTAAAGATTATTGTGGTGCAATAAGGTAAATATAGTTGTGCTGTATTTTTGTTTTGTTTTTTGTTTTATAAGAGTGCTCTTGCACACACAGGTGGACAATTATGTACAGTTAAGTTTGGCTTGCTAGCCACAGCCTTTTGTGATGGTTGATGGTGTTAATTAACTTGTCAACCACATGCAACCTAGATTCCCCTGACAAATGTACACCGTCTCTGGTCAGGTTCTGTCTGTAAGGTCTGGCTGTAAATTGGATATATGTGGCATCCAATCTCACTCGTTTTTTCAGCCTGAAATTTATGTACTTAGCAGCTCTCAGGTAGTATTCCGGAGTTACTCCCCAACGATTATCTTGGCTTGGTTGGCGAGGCTCCACTAATGTGAATACTACTGATTCACATATGAGCTTGAAAGAAGAAATTATGTTTTTGAGGTGTTTGATCACCTCGGCTGGATGACGAGTGGGGTGGATGTCATTACCACCTAAGTATATGATGGTTAGGTGGTGAGGCCACTCTAACGCAGGTGTTAGGGTGGTGTTATTGTAAAAGTTATGAGCTGTTGCTCCTGGTGACCTAAAGATTCGCACCTCGGTGTGAGGTATAGGTCTAAGTGTTGTGGGTAATTGGCTATGACCCACTAAAGCTACTTTATACATGAGGTAAAGGTAGCAATATGTTAGTGTGATCTAGGCTAACTGATGTGTTACAATGTTAGTTGACACAATTAATTAAATAGTTAGTCTAGCTTCTATCACACAAGGATTAGTTATTAATGGTTAATATTTTAATTATAAATTTAATGCCTATCCGGTTCGAAAAGGACCATAATGTGGGATATTTGGGCTTGATTCTGATTAATTAATAATTAAAATAGTAAATTAAATTACGAAGGACCACCCGCTTTTAAAGTAAAGAGGGAAACTGAGAATTTCAGATCATTAGATAAAATTCTAGAGAAAACCAGTGACTATGGATATGACTAGAAAGTATGATCATAAGAATAATTAATGGGCTGTATTATTAAAGAAACAAACCTCAAACACCTACATTGGGGGTTATTGCTGGAGGTAAGTACGTCCAGGAATCAGTGTGGTTCGTTCACTAATTCAATTAATAATAATCTAATCCTATAAATAATGCTGAATATAATATTATTCATATAAAGAAGAACATGAATATGAGCATAGTAATGAGTTACAGTAAATCACACATTAATATTAAACATTCTGAATGTATCAAAATTGCAAGAATATGGATTAAAAAGAAATAAGCCTTAGCTTGTAGTAGGTTCCTTTAGATAACCCTGGAAGTCCTCTTAATCTCCAAGTCTGGTACACCGACGAATGGCACGGTTAACATGGAGAAGACAGCCTGAGGAATTCGTTTCTCGAGCTGCAAGATAAATAACTACCAGTAGCAATTGATTTAACTACTCAATTCATATTCAAGATTATTGATATCTACAGATGGAATTCTAATCACCTGTTATTAGGTGTTATCTCGCCGCGTGACGAACAATCACCCCGCTATTATTAAACCTGTAAATGATGCATCAAATAAAGGGTACTTAGCTGTGGGCACTGTATAAGTATTAAGATTGCCGTAATTTCGCATCCCAGGCTCCGGTGAACCTATCCTGGATTGATGCGTTTCAAGCTGGCTGATCACGTGTCGTCAGGAACCAAGTCTAGGGGTCCCTCATTTAACACCAGCACTAGTTGAAGATATTATCTGCAAGGTCGTTCACGCCTCACAGTGGCGGCTTTCATCTGAGGATGAATAACACCTGCCCGATTTGCTGGGCAATGGCGTCCTTTATGAGTACGGTAAGCACAGTTCTGCCTCCTTCCGGCTCTGCACGTGTCCGCGTACCGACTGTGGGGAATGGCGTCCCTCCAACCCACGCCGAGTCGACGTTCATAACACAAATTATTGTCTTGAACATTAATATTTCTCGCATTCGCGCTAGAAACTCTAAAGACTGGACGGGTTTATTATTTAGAGGAACGAAATATTATTATTTAACTATTTAAGAATAGTAAATATATTTTAGGGAGAGGAATTAATGTCTCCCCATGGCATTCATTGATGACGTTAACACTATCGCGAGGTAGACGCTATGATTCTAACGCTCTATTCGGCTTTTAGTTAGAGAACAATTCGTCTGCAATCAGTTGTCATACAGAATGCTTTAATTATGGAGAATCGTATTTAATTCTCACACAAATTGAATATAATGTGTTTTACTGTAAAGAAATCTGACGCAATACTGGCGTCAGGTGACGTGAGAATTCTAGCCTAATGCACAGATGAATTATTAGTACATGAGAATTCTACGAGTTGTTAATTTTACTTACTACAATATTAAGTATGGTTAGTAATAAGTAATGAGAATACAACAATGCTGTATTCGATGTTGGAAATATCCAACAACAGCCCTGCACAATGCTCCAGGCAACACAGCCCTGCACAATGCTCCAGGCCACTCAGTCCTGCACAATGCTCCATACAACACAGCCCTACACAAGGCTCCAGGCAACACAGCACTGCACAATGCTCCAGGCGACACAGCCCTGCACAATGCTCCTGAAAACACAGCCCTGTACAATGCCCCAGACGACACAGCACTGTACAATGCTCCAGGCCACACAGCCCTGCACAATGCTCCAGGCGACACAGCCCTGCACAATGCTCCAGGCGACACAGCCCTGCACAATGCTCCAGGCAACACAGCTCTGCACAATGCTCCAGGCAACACAGCCCTGCACAATGCTCCAGGCAATACAGCCCTCCACAATGCCCCAGGGAACCCAGCCCTGCACAATGCTCCAGGCGACACAGCAATGCACAATGCTCCACGCGACACAGCCCTGCACAATGATCTAGGCAACACAGCCCTTCACAATGTCCCAGGGAACAAAGGCCTGCACAATGCTCTAGGCAACACAGCCCTGCGATATGCTCCCGGTTACACAACCCTGCACAATGCTCCAGGCGACACAGCCCTGCACAATGCTCCAGGCGACACAGTCCTGCACAATGCTCCAGGCGACACAGCCCTGCACAATGCTCCAGGCGACACAGCACTGCACAATGCTCCAGACGACACAGCCCTGCACAATGCTCCAGGCGACACAGCCCTGCACAATGCTCCAGACGACACAGCCCTGCACAATGCTCCAGGCGACACAGCATTGCACAATGCTCCAGACGCTACAGCCCTGCACAATGCTCCAGGCGGCACAGCCCTGCACTATGCTCCAGGCGACACAGCCCTGCACAATGCTCCAGGCGACACAGCCCTGCACAATGCTCCAGGCGACACAGCCCTGCACAATGTTCCAGGCGACACAGCCCTGCACAATGCTCCAGGCAACACAGCCCTGCACAATGCTCCAGGCGACACAGCAATGCACAATGATCCACGCGACACAGCCCTGCACAATGCTCCAGGCAACACAGCCCTGCACAATGCCCCAGGGAACAAAGCCCTGCACAATGCTCTAGGCAACACAACCCTGCGATATGCTCCAGGTTACAAAACCCTACACAGTGCTCCAGGCGACACAGCCCTGCACAATGCTCCAGGCAACACAACCCTGCACAATGCTCCAGGCGACACAGCCCTGCACAAAGCTCCAGGCGACACAGCCCTGCACAATGCTCCAGGCGACACAGCCCTGCACAATGCTCCAGGCAACACAACCCTGCACAATGCTCCAGGCGACACAGCCCTGCACAAAGCTCCAGGCGACACAGCCCTGCACAATGCTCCAGGCGACACAACCCTGTACAATGCCCCAGGGAACAAAGCCCTGCACATTGCTCCAGGCGACACAGTCTTGTACAATGCTCCAGGCGACACAACCCTGCACAATGCTCCAGGCGACACAGCCCTGCACTATGCTCCAGGCGACACAACCCTGCACAATGCTCCAGGCGACACAGACTTGTACAATGCTCCAGGCGACACAACCCTGCACAATGCTCCAGGCGACACAGCCCTGCACAATGCTTCAAGCGATACACCCCTGCACAATGCTCCAGGCGACACAGCCCTGCACAATGCTCCAGGCGACCCAGCCCTGCACAATGCTCCAGGCGACGCAGCCCTGTACAATGCTCCAAGCGACACAGCCCTGCACAATGCTTCAAGCGATACACCCCTGCACAATGCTCCAAGCGACACAGACCTGCACAATGCTCCAGGCGACACAGCCCTGCACAATGCTTCAGGCGATACACCCCTGCACAATGCTCCAGGCGACACAGCCCTGCACAATACTCCAGGCGACACAACCCTGCACATTGCTCCAGGCGACACAGTCTTGTACAATGCTCCAGGCGACAAACCCCTGCACAATGCTCCAGGCGACACAGCCCTGCACAATGCTCCAGGCGACATAGCCCTGCACAATGCTCCAGACGACACAGCCCTGCACTATGCTCTGGGCGACACAGCCCTGCACAATGCTCCAGGCGATACAGCCCTGCACAATGCTCCAGGCGACACAGCCCTGCACAAAGCTCCAGGCGACACAACCCTGCACAATGCTCCAGGCGACACAGCCCTGCACAAAGCTCCAGGCGACACAGCCCTGCACAATGCTCCAGGCGACACAGCCCTGTACAATGCCCCAGGGAACAAAGCCCTGCACATTGCTCCAGGCGACACAAACTTGTACAATGCTCCAGGCGACACAACCCTGCACAATGCTCCAGGCGACACAGCCCTGCACAATACTCCAGGCGACACAACCCTGTACAATGCTCCAGGCGACAAAGCCCTGCACAATAATCCAGGCGACACAGCCCTTCACAATGCTCCAAGCGATACACCCCTGCATAATGCTCCAAGCGACACAACCCTGCACAATGCTTCAGCCGACACAGCCCTGCACAATGCTCCAGGCGACACAGCCCTGCACAATGCTCCAGGCGACACAGCCCTGCACAATTCTCTAGGCAACACAGCCCTGCACAATGCTCCAGGCAACACAGCCCTGCACAATGCTCCAGGCAATACAGCCCTCCACAATGCCCCAGGGAACACAGCCCTGCACAATGCTCCAGGCGACACAGCCCTGCACAATGCTCCAGGCGACATAGCCCTGCACAATGCTCAAGGAGACACAGTCCTGCACAATGCTCCAGGCCACACAGTCCTGCACAATGCTCCAGGCGACACAGCAATGAACAATGCTCCAGGCGACACAGCAATGAACAATGCTCCAGACGACACAGCCCTGTACAATGCTCCAGATGACACAGCCCTGTACAATGCTCCAGATGACAAAGCCCTGTACAATGCTCCAGGCGACACAGTCCTGTACAATGCTCCAGGCCACACAGCCCTGCACAATGCTCCAGGCGACACAGCCCTGCATAATGCTCCAGGCGACACAGCCCTGCACAATGCTCCAGGCGACACAGCCCTGCACAATGCTCCAGACGACACAGCCCTGCACAATGCTCCAGGCGACACAGCCCTGCACAATGCTCCAGGCAACACAACCCTGTACAATGCTCCAGGCAACACAGCCCTGCACAATGCTCCAGGCCACACAGCCCTGCACAATGCTCCAGGCAACACAGCCCTGCACAATGCTCCAGGCAACACAGCCTTACAAAATGCTCCAGGCCACACAGTCCTGCACAATGCTCCATACAACACAGCCCTACAGAAGGCTCCAGGCAACACAGCACTGCACAATGCTCCAGGCGACACAGCCCTGCACAATGCTCCTGACAACACAGCCCTGTACAATGCCCCAGACGAACAGCCTTACAAAATGCTCCAGACCACACAGTCCTGCACAATGCTCCAGGCAACACAGCCCTGCACAATGATCCAGGCAACACAGCCCTGCACATTGCTCCAGGCAACACAGCCCTGCACAATGCTCCAGGCCACTCAGTCCTGCACAATGCTCCATACAACACAGCCCTACAGAAGGCTCCAGGCAACACAGCACTGCACAATGCTCCAGGCGACACAGCCCTGCACAATGCTCCTGACAACACAGCCCTGTACAATGCCCCAGACGACACAGCACTGTACAATGCTCCAGGCCACACAGCCCTGCACAATGCTCCAGGCGACACAGCCCTGCACAATGCTCCAGGCGACACAGCCCTGCACAATGCTCCAGGCAACACAGCTCTGCACAATGCTCCAGGCAACACAGCCCTGCACAATGCTCCAGGCAATACAGCCCTCCACAATGCTCCAGGGAACCCAGCCCTGCACAATGCTCCAGGCGACACAACAATGCACAATGCTCCACCGGCACAGCCCTGCACAATGCTCTAGGCAACACAGCCCTTCACAATGTCACAGGGAACAAAGCCCTGCACAATGCTCTAGGCAACACAGCCCTGCGATATGCTCCCGGTTACACAACCCTGCACAATGCTCCAGGCGACACAGCCCTGCACAATGCTCCAGGCGACACAGTCCTGCACAATGCCCCAGGCGACACAGCCCTGCACAATGCTCCAGGCGACACAGCACTGCACAATGCTCCAGACGACACAGCCCTGCACAATGCTCCAGGCGACACAGCCCTGCACAATGCTCCAGACGACACAGCCCTGCACAATGCTCCAGGCGACACAGCCCTGCACAATGCTCCAGGCAACACAGCTCTGCACAATGCTCCAGGCAACACAGCCCTGCACAATGCTCCAGGCAATACAGCCCTCCACAATGCTCCAGGGAACCCAGCCCTGCACAATGCTCCAGGCGACACAACAATGCACAATGCTCCACCGGCACAGCCCTGCACAATGCTCTAGGCAACACAGCCCTTCACAATGCCACAGGGAACAAAGCCCTGCACAATGCTCTAGGCAACACAGCCCTTCACAATGCCCCAGGGAACAAAGCCCTGCACATTGCTCCAGGCGACACAGTCTTGTACAATGCTCCATGCGACACAGCCCTGCATAATGCTCCAGGCGACACAGCCCTGCACTATTCTCCAGGCGACACAACCCTGCACAATGCTCCAGGCGACACAGTCTTGTACAATGCTCCAGGCGACACAACCCTGCACAATGCTCCAGGCGACACAGCCCTGCACAATGCTTCAAGCGATACACCCCTGCACAATGCTCCAAGCGACACAGCCCTGCACAATGCTCCAGGCGACACAGCCCTGCACAATGCTTCAAGCGATACATCCCTGCACAATGCTCCAGGCGACACAGCCCTGCACAATACTCCAGGCGACACAACCCTGCACATTGCTCCAGGCGACACAGTCTTGTACAATGCTCGAGGCGACACACCCCTGCACAATGCTCCAGGCGACACAGCCCTGCACAATGCTCCAGGCGACATAGCCCTGCACAATGCTCCAGGCGACACAGCCCTGCACTATGCTCTGGGCGACACAGCCCTGCACAATGCTCCAGGCGACAGAGCCCTGAACAATACTCCAGGCGACACAACCCTGTACAATGCTCCAGGCGACAAAGCCCTGCACAATAATCCAGGCGACACAGCCCTTCACAATGCTCCAAGCGATACACCCCTGCATAATGCTCCAAGCGACAGAACCCTGCACAATGCTCCAGCCGACACAGCCCTGCACAATGCTCCAGGCGACACAGCCCTGCACAATGCTCCAGGCGACACAGCCCTGCACAATGCTCTAGGCAACACAGCCCTGCACAATGCTCCAGGCAACACAGCCCTGCACAATGCTCCAGGCAATACAGCCCTCCACAATGCCCCAGGGAACACAGCCCTGCACAATCCTCCAGGCGACACAGCCCTGCACAATGCTCCAGGCGACATAGCCCTGCACAATGCTCCAGGAGACACAGCCCTGCACAATGCTCCAGGCCACACAGTCCTGCACAATGCTCCAGGCGACACAGCAATGAACAATGCTCCAGGCCACACAGCCCTGCACAATGCTCCAGACGACACAGCCCTGTACAATGCTCCAGATGACACAGCCCTGTACAATGCTCCAGGCGACACAGCCCTGCATAATGCTCCAGGCGACACAGCCCTGCACAATACTCCAGGCGACATAGCCCTGCACAACGCTCCTGGCGACACAGCCCTGCACAATGCTCCAGGCGACACAGCCCTGCACAATGCTCCAGGCGACACAGCCCTGCACAATGCTCCAGACGACACAGCCCTGCACAATGCTCCAGGCGACACAGCCCTGCACAATGCTCCAGGCAACACAACCCTGTACAATGCTCCAGGCAACACAGCCCTGCACAATGCTCCATGCCACACAGCCCTGCACAATGCTCCAGGCAACACAGCCCTGCACAATGCTCCAGGCAACACAGCCTTACAAAATGCTCCAGGCCACACAGTCCTGCACAATGCTCCAGGCAACACAGCCCTACACAATGATTCAGGCAACACAGCCCTGCACATTGCTCCAGGCAACACAGCCCTGCACAATGCTCCAGGCCACTCAGTCCTGCACAATACTCTATACAACACAGCCCTACAGAAGGCTCTAGGCAACACAGCACTGCACAATGCTCCAGGCGACACAGCCCTGCACAATGCTCCTGACAACACAGCCCTGTACAATGCCCCAGACGACACAGCACTGTACAATGCTCCAGGCCACACAGCCCTGCACAATGCTCCAGGCGACACAGCCCTGCACAATGCTCCAGGCGACACAGCCCTGCACAATGCTCCAGGCAACACAGCTCTGCATAATGCTCCAGGCAACACAGCCCTGCACAATGCTCCAGGCAATACAGCCCTCCACAATGCTCCAGGGAACCCAGCCCTGCACAATGCTCCAGGCGACACAACAATGCACAATGCTCCACCGACACAGCCCTGCACAATGCTCTAGGCAACACAGCCCTTCACAATGTCACAGGGAACAAAGCCCTGCACAATGCTCTAGGCAACACAGCCCTGCGATATGCTCCCGGTTACAAAACCCTGCACAATGCTCCAGGCGACACAGCCCTGCACAATGCTCCAGGCGACTCAGTCCTGCACAATGCCCCAGGCGACACAGCCCTGCACAATGCTCCAGGCGACACAGCACTGCACAATGCTCCAGACAACACAGCCCTGCACAATGCTCCAGGCGACACAGCCCTGCACAATGCTCCAGACGACACAGCCCTGCACAATGCTCCAGGCGACACAGCCCTGCACAATGCTCCAGGCAACACAGCTCTGCACAATGCTCCAGGCAACACAGCCCTGCACAATGCTCCAGGCAATACAGCCCTCCACAATGCTCCAGGGAACCCAGCCCTGCACAATGCTCCAGGCGACACAACAATGCACAATGCTCCACCGGCACAGCCCTGCACAATACTCTAGGCAACACAGCCCTTCACAATGTCACAGGGAACAAAGCCCTGCACAATGCTCTAGGCAACACAGCCCTGCGATATGCTCCCGGTTACACAACCCTGCACAATGCTCAGGACGACACAGCCCTGCACAATGCTCCAGGCGGCACAGCCCTGCACTATGCTCCAGGCGACACAGCCCTGCACTATGCTCCAGGCGACACAGCCCTGCACAATGCTCCAGGCGACACAGCCCTGCACAATGCTCCAGGAAACACAGCCCTGCACAATGCCCCAGGGAACAAAGCCCTGCACAATGCTCTAGGCAACACAGCCCTGCGATATGCTCCAGGTTACACAACTCTACACAGTGCTCCAGGTGACACAGCCCTGCACAATGCTCCAGGCATCACAACCCTGCACAATGCTCCAGGCGACATAGCCCTGCACAATGCTCCAGGCGACACAGCCCTGCACAAAGCTCCAGGCGACACAGCCCTGTACAATGCCCCAGGGAACAAAGCCCTGCACATTGCTCCAGGCGACACAGTGTTGTACAATGCTCCAGGCGACACAGCCCTGCATAATGCTCCAGGCGACACAGCCCTGCACTATTCTCCAGGCGACACAACCCTGCACAATGCTCCAGGCGACACAGTCTTGTACAATGCTCCAGGCGACACAACCCTGCACAATGCTCCAGGCGACACAGCCCTGCACAATGCTTCAAGCGATACACCCCTGCACAATGCTCCAAGCGACACAGCCCTGCACAATGCTCCAGGCGTCACAGCCCTGCACAATGCTTCAAGCGATACATCCCTGCACAATGCTCCAGGCGACACAGCCCTGCACAATACTCCAGGCGACACAACCCTGCACATTGCTCCAGGCGACACAGTCTTGTACAATGCTCCAGGCGACACACCCCTGCACAATGCTCCAGGCGACACAGCCCTGCACAATGCTCCAGGCGACATAGCCCTGCACAATGCTCCAGGCGACACAGCCCTGCACTATGCTATGGGCGACACATCCCTGCACAATGCTCCAGGCGACACAGCCTTGTACAATGCTCCAGGCGACACAGCCCTGCACAATACTCCAGGCGACACAGCCCTTCACAATGCTCCAAGCGATACACCCCTGCATAATGCTCCAGGCGACACAACCCTGCACAATGCTCCAGCCGACACAGCCCTGCACAATGCTCCAGGCGACACAGCCCTGCACAATGCTCCAGGCGACACAGCCCTGCACAATGCTCCAGGCAACACAACCCTGTACAATGCTCCAGGCAACACAGCCTTACAAAATGCTCCAGGCCACACAGTCCTGCACAATGCTCCAGGCAACACAGCCCTACACAATAATTCAGGCAACACAGCCCTGCACATTGCTCCAGGCAACACAGCCCTGCACAATGCTCCAGGCCACTCAGTCCTGCACAATGCTCTATACAACACAGCCCTACAGAAGGCTCTAGGCAACACAGCACTGCACAATGCTCCAGGCGACACAGCCCTGCACAATGCTCCTGACAACACAGCCCTGTACAATGCCCAAGACGACACAGCACTGTAAAATGCTCCAGGCCACACAGCCCTGCACAATGCTCCAGGCGACACAGCCCTGCACAATGCTCCAGGCGACACAGCCCTGCACAATGCTCCAGGCAACACAGCCCTGCACAATGCTCCAGGCAATACAGCCCTCCACAATGCTCCAGGGAACCCAGCCCTGCACAATGCTCCAGGCGACACAACAATGCACAATGCTCCACCGGCACAGCCCTGCACAATGCTCTAGGCAACACAGCCCTTCACAATGTCACAGGGAACAAAGCCCTGCACAATGCTCTAGGCAACACAGCCCTGCGATATGCTCCCGGTTACACAACCCTGCACAATGCTCCAGGCGACACAGCCCTGCACAATGCTCCAGGCGACTCAGTCCTGCACAATGCCCCAGGCGACACAGCCCTGCACAATGCTCCAGGCGACACAGCACTGCACAATGCTCCAGACGACACAGCCCTGCACAATGCTCCAGGCGACACAGCCCTGCACAATGCTCCAGACGACACAGCCCTGCACAATGCTCCAGGCGACACAGCCCTGCACAATGCTCCAGGCAACACAGCTCTGCACAATGCTCCAGGCAACACAGCCCTGCACAATGCTCCAGGCAATACAGCCCTCCACAATGCTCCAGGGAACCCAGCCCTGCACAATGCTCCAGGCGACACAACAATGCACAATGCTCCACCGGCACAGCCCTGCACAATGCTCTAGGCAACACAGCCCTTCACAATGTCACAGGGAACAAAGCCCTGCACAATGCTCTAGGCAACACAGCCCTGCGATATGCTCCCGGTTACACAACCCTGCACAATGCTCCAGACGACACAGCCCTGCACAATGCTCCAGGCGGCACAGCCCTGCACTATGCTCCAGGCGACACAGCCCTGCACTATGCTCCAGGCGACACAGCCCTGCACAATGCTCCAGGCGACACAGCCCTGCACAATGCTCCAGGAAACACAGCCCTGCACAATGCCCCAGGGAACAAAGCCCTGCACAATGCTCTAGGCAACACAGCCCTGCGATATGCTCCAGGTTATACAACCCTACACAGTGCTCCAGGTGACACAGCCCTGCACAATGCTCCAGGCAACACAACCCTGCACAATGCTCCAGGCGACATAACCCTGCACAATGCTCCAGGCGACACAGCCCTGCACAAAGCTCCAGGCGACACAGCCCTGTACAATGCCCCAGGGAACAAAGCCCTGCACATTGCTCCAGGCGACACAGTCTTGTACAATGCTCCAGGCGACACAACCCTGCACAATGCTCCAGGCGACACAGCCCTGCACAATGCTTCAAGCGATACACCCCTGCACAATGCTCCAAGCGACACAGCCCTGCACAATGCTCCAGGCGACACAGCCCTGCACAATGCTTCAAGCGATACATCCCTGCACAATGCTCCAGGCGACACAGCCCTGCACAATACTCCAGGCGACACAACCCTGCACAATGCTCCAGTCGACACAGCCCTGCACAATGCTCCAGGCGACATAGCCCTGCACAATGCTCCAGGCGACACAGCCCTGCACAAAGCTCCAGGCGACACAGCCCTGTACAATGCCCCAGGGAACAAAGCCCTGCACATTGCTCCAGGCGACACAGTGTTGTACAATGCTCCAGGCGACACAGCCCTGCATAATGCTCCAGGCGACACAGCCCTGCACTATTCTCCAGGCGACACAACCCTGCACAATGCTCCAGGCGACACAGTCTTGTACAATGCTCCAGGCGACACAACCCTGCACAATGCTCCAGGCGACACAGCCCTGCACAATGCTTCAAGCGATACACCCCTGCACAATGCTCCAAGCGACACAGCCCTGCACAATGCTCCAGGCGTCACAGCCCTGCACAATGCTTCAAGCGATACATCCCTGCACAATGCTCCAGGCGACACAGCCCTGCACAATACTCCAGGCGACACAACCCTGCACATTGCTCCAGGCGACACAGTCTTGTACAATGCTCCAGGCGACACACCCCTGCACAATGCTCCAGGCGACACAGCCCTGCACAATGCTCCAGGCGACATAGCCCTACACAATGCTCCAGGCGACACAGCCCTGCACTATGCTATGGGCGACACATCCCTGCACAATGCTCCAGGCGACACAGCCCTGTACAATGCTCCAGGCGACACAGCCCTGCACAATACTCCAGGCGACACAGCCCTTCACAATGCTCCAAGCGATACACCCCTGCATAATGCTCCAGGCGACACAACCCTGCACAATGCTCCAGCCGACACAGCCCTGCACAATGCTCCAGGCGACACAGCCCTGCACAATGCTCCAGGCGACACAGCCCTGCACAATGCTCCAGGCAACACAACCCTGTACAATGCTCCAGGCAACACAGCCCTGCACAATGCTCCATGCCACACAGCCCTGCACAATGCTCCAGGCAACACAGCCCTGCACAATGCTCCAGGCAACACAGCCTTACAAAATGCTCCAGGCCACACAGTCCTGCACAATGCTCCAGGCAACACAGCCCTACACAATGATTCAGGCAACACAGCCCTGCACATTGCTCCAGGCAACACAGCCCTGCACAATGCTCCAGGCCACTCAGTCCTGCACAATGCTCTATACAACACAGCCCTACAGAAGGCTCTAGGCAACACAGCACTGCACAATGCTCCAGGCGACACAGCCCTGCACAATGCTCCTGACAACACAGCCCTGTACAATGCCCCAGACGACACAACACTGTACAATGCTCCAGGCCACACAGCCCTGCACAATGCTCCAGGCGACACAGCCCTGCACAATGCTCCAGGCGACACAGCCCTGCACAATGCTCCAGGCAACACAGCTCTGCATAATGCTCCAGGCAACACAGCCCTGCACAATGCTCCAGGCAATACAGCCCTCCACAATGCTCCAGGGAACCCAGCCCTGCACAATGCTCCAGGCGACACAACAATGCACAATGCTCCACCGGCACAGCCCTGCACAATGCTCTAGGCAACACAGCCCTTCACAATGTCACAGGGAACAAAGCCCTGCACAATGCTCTAGGCAACACAGCCCTGCGATATGCTCCCGGTTACACAACCCTGCACAATGCTCCAGGCGACACAGCCCTGCACAATGCTCCAGGCGACTCAGTTCTGCACAATGCCCCAGGCGACACAGCCCTGCACAATGCTCCAGGCGACACAGCACTGCACAATGCTCCAGACGACACAGCCCTGCACAATGCTCCAGGCGACACAGCCCTGCACAATGCTCCAGACGACACAGCCCTGCACAATGCTCCAGGCGACACAGCCCTGCACAATGCTCCAGGCAACACAGCTCTGCACAATGCTCCAGGCAACACAGCCCTGCACAATGCTCCAGGCAATACAGCCCTCCACAATGCTCCAGGGAACCCAGCCCTGCACAATGCTCCAGGCGACACAACAATGCACAATGCTCCACCGGCACAGCCCTGCACAATGCTCTAGGCAACACAGCCCTTCACAATGTCACAGGGAACAAAGCCCTGCACAATGCTCTAGGCAACACAGCCCTGCGATATGCTCCCGGTTACACAACCCTGCACAATGCTCCAGACGACACAGCCCTGCACAATGCTCCAGGCGGCACAGCCCTGCACTATGCTCCAGGCGACACAGCCCTGCACTATGCTCCAGGCGACACAGCCCTGCACAATGCTCCAGGCGACACAGCCCTGCACAATGCTCCAGGAAACACAGCCCTGCACAATGCCCCAGGGAACAAAGCCCTGCACAATGCTCTAGGCAACACAGCCCTGCGATATGCTCCAGGTTACACAACCCTACACAGTGCTCCAGGTGACACAGCCCTGCACAATGCTCCAGGCAACACAACCCTGCACAATGCTCCAGGCGACATAGCCCTGCACAATGCTCCAGGCGACACAGCCCTGCACAAAGCTCCAGGCGACACAGCCCTGTACAATGCCCCAGGGAACAAAGCCCTGCACATTGCTCCAGGCGACACAGTCTTGTACAATGCTCCAGGCGACACAACCCTGCACAATGCTCCAGGCGACACAGCCCTGCACAATGCTTCAAGCGATACACCCCTGCACAATGCTCTAAGCGACACAGCCCTGCACAATGCTCCAGGCGACACAGCCCTGCACAATGCTTCAAGCGATACATCCCTGCACAATGCTCCAGGCGACACAGCCCTGCAAAATACTCCAGGCGACACAATCCTGCACATTGCTCCAGGCGACACAGTCTTGTACAATGCTCCAGGCGACACACCCCTGCACAATGCTCCAGGCGACACAGCCCTGCACAATGCTCCAGGCGACATAGCCCTGCACAATGCTCCAGGCGACACAGCCCTGCACTATGCTATGGGCGACACATCCCTGCACAATGCTCCAGGCGACACATCCCTGTACAATGCTCCAGGCGACACAGCCCTGCACAATACTCCAGGCGACACAGCCCTTCACAATGCTCCAAGCGATACACCCCTGCATAATGCTCCAGGCGACACAACCCTGCACAATGCTCCAGCCGACACAGCCCTGCACAATGCTCCAGGCGACACAGCCCTGCACAATGCTCCAGGCGACACAGCCCTGCACAATGCTCCAGGCAACACAGCCCTGCACAATGCTCCAGGCAACACAGCCCTGCACAATGCTCCAGGCAATACAGCCCTCCACAATGTCCCAGGGAACACAGCCCTGCACAATGCTCCAGGCGACACAGCCCTGCACAATGCTCCAGGCGACACAGCCCTGCACAATGCTCCAGGCAACACAACCCTGTACAATGCTCCAGGCAACACAGCCCTGCACAATGCTCCATGCCACACAGCCCTGCACAATGCTCCAGGCAACACAGCCCTGCACAATGCTCCAGGCAACACAGCCTTACAAAATGCTCCAGGCCACACAGTCCTGCACAATGCTCCAGGCAACACAGCCGTACACAATGATTCAGGCAACACAGCCCTGCACATTGCTCCAGGCAACACAGCCCTGCACAATGCTCCAGGCCACTCAGTCCTGCACAATACTCTATACAACACAGCCCTACAGAAGGCTCTAGGCAACACAGCACTGCACAATGCTCCAGGCGACACAGCCCTGCACAATGCTCCTGACAACACAGCCCTGTACAATGCCCCAGACGACACAGCACTGTACAATGCTCCAGGCCACACAGCCCTGCACAATGCTCCAGGCGACACAGCCCTGCACAATGCTCCAGGCGACACAGCCCTGCACAATGCTCCAGGCAACACAGCTCTGCATAATGCTCCAGGCAACACAGCCCTGCACAATGCTCCAGGCAATACAGCCCTCCACAATGCTCCAGGGAACCCAGCCCTGCACAATGCTCCAGGCGACACAACAATGCACAATGCTCCACCGACACAGCCCTGCACAATGCTCTAGGCAACACAGCCCTTCACAATGTCACAGGGAACAAAGCCCTGCACAATGCTCTAGGCAACACAGCCCTGCGATATGCTCCCGGTTACAAAACCCTGCACAATGCTCCAGGCGACACAGCCCTGCACAATGCTCCAGGCGACTCAGTCCTGCACAATGCCCCAGGCGACACAGCCCTGCACAATGCTCCAGGCGACACAGCACTGCACAATGCTCCAGACGACACAGCCCTGCACAATGCTCCAGGCGACACAGCCCTGCACAATGCTCCAGACGACACAGCCCTGCACAATGCTCCAGGCGACACAGCCCTGCACAATGCTCCAGGCAACACAGCTCTGCACAATGCTCCAGGCAACACAGCCCTGCACAATGCTCCAGGCAATACAGCCCTCCACAATGCTCCAGGGAACCCAGCCCTGCACAATGCTCCAGGCGACACAACAATGCACAATGCTCCACCGGCACAGCCCTGCACAATACTCTAGGCAACACAGCCCTTCACAATGTCACAGGGAACAAAGCCCTGCACAATGCTCTAGGCAACACAGCCCTGCGATATGCTCCCGGTTACACAACCCTGCACAATGCTCCAGACGACACAGCCCTGCACAATGCTCCAGGCGGCACAGCCCTGCACTATGCTCCAGGCGACACAGCCCTGCACTATGCTCCAGGCGACACAGCCCTGCACAATGCTCCAGGCGACACAGCCCTGCACAATGCTCCAGGAAACACAGCCCTGCACAATGCCCCAGGGAACAAAGCCCTGCACAATGCTCTAGGCAACACAGCCCTGCGATATGCTCCAGGTTACACAACTCTACACAGTGCTCCAGGTGACACAGCCCTGCACAATGCTCCAGGCAACACAACCCTGCACAATGCTCCAGGCGACATAGCCCTGCACAATGCTCCAGGCGACACAGCCCTGCACAAAGCTCCAGGCGACACAGCCCTGTACAATGCCCCAGGGAACAAAGCCCTGCACATTGCTCCAGGCGACACAGTGTTGTACAATGCTCCAGGCGACACAGCCCTGCATAATGCTCCAGGCGACACAGCCCTGCACTATTCTCCAGGCGACACAACCCTGCACAATGCTCCAGGCGACACAGTCTTGTACAATGCTCCAGGCGACACAACCCTGCACAATGCTCCAGGCGACACAGCCCTGCACAATGCTTCAAGCGATACACCCCTGCACAATGCTCCAAGCGACACAGCCCTGCACAATGCTCCAGGCGTCACAGCCCTGCACAATGCTTCAAGCGATACATCCCTGCACAATGCTCCAGGCGACACAGCCCTGCACAATACTCCAGGCGACACAACCCTGCACATTGCTCCAGGCGACACAGTCTTGTACAATGCTCCAGGCGACACACCCCTGCACAATGCTCCAGGCGACACAGCCCTGCACAATGCTCCAGGCGACATAGCCCTGCACAATGCTCCAGGCGACACAGCCCTGCACTATGCTATGGGCGACACATCCCTGCACAATGCTCCAGGCGACACAGCCCTGTACAATGCTCCAGGCGACACAGCCCTGCACAATACTCCAGGCGACACAGCCCTTCACAATGCTCCAAGCGATACACCCCTGCATAATGCTCCAGGCGACACAACCCTGCACAATGCTCCAGCCGACACAGCCCTGCACAATGCTCCAGGCGACACAGCCCTGCACAATGCTCCAGGCGACACAGCCCTGCACAATGCTCCAGGCAACACAACCCTGTACAATGCTCCAGGCAACACAGCCTTACAAAATGCTCCAGGCCACACAGTCCTGCACAATGCTCCAGGCAACACAGCCCTACACAATAATTCAGGCAACACAGCCCTGCACATTGCTCCAGGCAACACAGCCCTGCACAATGCTCCAGGCCACTCAGTCCTGCACAATGCTCTATACAACACAGCCCTACAGAAGGCTCTAGGCAACACAGCACTGCACAATGCTCCAGGCGACACAGCCCTGCACAATGCTCCTGACAACACAGCCCTGTACAATGCCCCAGACGACACAGCACTGTAAAATGCTCCAGGCCACACAGCCCTGCACAATGCTCCAGGCGACACAGCCCTGCACAATGCTCCAGGCGACACAGCCCTGCACAATGCTCCAGGCAACACAGCCCTGCACAATGCTCCAGGCAATACAGCCCTCCACAATGTTCCAGGGAACCCAGCCCTGCACAATGCTCCAGGCGACACAACAATGCACAATGCTCCACCGGCACAGCCCTGCACAATGCTCTAGGCAACACAGCCCTTCACAATGTCACAGGGAACAAAGCCCTGCACAATGCTCTAGGCAACACAGCCCTGCGATATGCTCCCGGTTACACAACCCTGCACAATGCTCCAGGCGACACAGCCCTGCACAATGCTCCAGGCGACTCAGTCCTGCACAATGCCCCAGGCGACACAGCCCTGCACAATGCTCCAGGCGACACAGCACTGCACAATGCTCCAGACGACACAGCCCTGCACAATGCTCCAGGCGACACAGCCCTGCACAATGCTCCAGACGACACAGCCCTGCACAATGCTCCAGGCGACACAGCCCTGCACAATGCTCCAGGCAACACAGCTCTGCACAATGCTCCAGGCAACACAGCCCTGCACAATGCTCCAGGCAATACAGCCCTCCACAATGCTCCAGGGAACCCAGCCCTGCACAATGCTCCAGGCGACACAACAATGCACAATGCTCCACCGGCACAGCCCTGCACAATGCTCTAGGCAACACAGCCCTTCACAATGTCACAGGGAACAAAGCCCTGCACAATGCTCTAGGCAACACAGCCCTGCGATATGCTCCCGGTTACACAACCCTGCACAATGCTCCAGACGACACAGCCCTGCACAATGCTCCAGGCGGCACAGCCCTGCACTATGCTCCAGGCGACACAGCCCTGCACTATGCTCCAGGCGACACAGCCCTGCACAATGCTCCAGGCGACACAGCCCTGCACAATGCTCCAGGAAACACAGCCCTGCACAATGCCCCAGGGAACAAAGCCCTGCACAATGCTCTAGGCAACACAGCCCTGCGATATGCTCCAGGTTACACAACCCTACACAGTGCTCCAGGTGACACAGCCCTGCACAATGCTCCAGGCAACACAACCCTGCACAATGCTCCAGGCGACATAGCCCTGCACAATGCTCCAGGCGACACAGCCCTGCACAAAGCTCCAGGCGACACAGCCCTGTACAATGCCCCAGGGAACAAAGCCCTGCACATTGCTCCAGGCGACACAGTCTTGTACAATGCTCCAGGCGACACAACCCTGCACAATGCTCCAGGCGACACAGCCCTGCACAATGCTTCAAGCGATACACCCCTGCACAATGCTCCAAGCGACACAGCCCTGCACAATGCTCCAGGCGACACAGCCCTGCACAATGCTTCAAGCGATACATCCCTGCACAATGCTCCAGGCGACACAGCCCTGCACAATACTCCAGGCGACACAACCCTGCACAATGCTCCAGGCGACACAGCCCTGCACAATGCTCCAGGCGACATAGCCCTGCACAATGCTCCAGGCGACACAGCCCTGCACAAAGCTCCAGGCGACACAGCCCTGTACAATGCCCCAGGGAACAAAGCCCTGCACATTGCTCCAGGCGACACAGTGTTGTACAATGCTCCAGGCGACACAGCCCTGCATAATGCTCCAGGCGACACAGCCCTGCACTATTCTCCAGGCGACACAACCCTGCACAATGCTCCAGGCGACACGGTCTTGTACAATGCTCCAGGCGACACAACCCTGCACAATGCTCCAGGCGACACAGCCCTGCACAATGCTTCAAGCGATACACCCCTGCACAATGCTCCAAGCGACACAGCCCTGCACAATGCTCCAGGCGTCACAGCCCTGCACAATGCTTCAAGCGATACATCCCTGCACAATGCTCCAGGCGACACAGCCCTGCACAATACTCCAGGCGACACAACCCTGCACATTGCTCCAGGCGACACAGTCTTGTACAATGCTCCAGGCGACACACCCCTGCACAATGCTCCAGGCGACACAGCCCTGCACAATGCTCCAGGCGACATAGCCCTACACAATGCTCCAGGCGACACAGCCCTGCACTATGCTATGGGCGACACATCCCTGCACAATGCTCCAGGCGACACAGCCCTGTACAATGCTCCAGGCGACACAGCCCTGCACAATACTCCAGGCGACACAGCCCTTCACAATGCTCCAAGCGATACACCCCTGCATAATGCTCCAGGCACCACAACCCTGCACAATGCTCCAGCCGACACAGCCCTGCACAATGCTCCAGGCGACACAGCCCTGCACAATGCTCCAGGCGACACAGCCCTGCACAATGCTCCAGGCAACACAACCCTGTACAATGCTCCAGGCAACACAGCCCTGCACAATGCTCCATGCCACACAGCCCTGCACAATGCTCCAGGCAACACAGCCCTGCACAATGCTCCAGGCAACACAGCCTTACAAAATGCTCCAGGCCACACAGTCCTGCACAATGCTCCAGGCAACACAGCCCTACACAATGATTCAGGCAACACAGCATTGCACATTGCTCCAGGCAACACAGCCCTGCACAATGCTCCAGGCCACTCAGTCCTGCACAATGCTCTATACAACACAGCCCTACAGAAGGCTCTAGGCAACACAGCACTGCACAATGCTCCAGGCGACACAGCCCTGCACAATGCTCCTGACAACACAGCCCTGTACAATGCCCCAGACGACACAGCACTGTACAATGCTCCAGGCCACACAGCCCTGCACAATGCTCCAGGCGACACAGCCCTGCACAATGCTCCAGGCGACACAGCCCTGCACAATGCTCCAGGCAACACAGCTCTGCATAATGCTCCAGGCAACACAGCCCTGCACAATGCTCCAGGCAATACAGCCCTCCACAATGCTCCAGGGAACCCAGCCCTGCACAATGCTCCAGGCGACACAACAATGCACAATGCTCCACCGGCACAGCCCTGCACAATGCTCTAGGCAACACAGCCCTTCACAATGTCACAGGGAACAAAGCCCTGCACAATGCTCTAGGCAACACAGCCCTGCGATATGCTCCCGGTTACACAACCCTGCACAATGCTCCAGGCGACACAGCCCTGCACAATGCTCCAGGCGACTCAGTCCTGCACAATGCCCCAGGCGACACAGCCCTGCACAATGCTCCAGGCGACACAGCACTGCACAATGCTCCAGACGACACAGCCCTGCACAATGCTCCAGGCGACACAGCCCTGCACAATGCTCCAGACGACACAGCCCTGCACAATGCTCCAGGCGACACAGCCCTGCACAATGCTCCAGGCAACACAGCTCTGCACAATGCTCCAGGCAACACAGCCCTGCACAATGCTCCAGGCAATACAGCCCTCCACAATGCTCCAGGGAACCCAGCCCTGCACAATGCTCCAGGCGACACAACAATGCACAATGCTCCACCGGCACAGCCCTGCACAATGCTCTAGGCAACACAGCCCTTCACAATGTCACAGGGAACAAAGCCCTGCACAATGCTCTAGGCAACACAGCCCTGCGATATGCTCCCGGTTACACAACCCTGCACAATGCTCCAGACGACACAGCCCTGCACAATGCTCCAGGCGGCACAGCCCTGCACTATGCTCCAGGCGACACAGCCCTGCACTATGCTCCAGGCGACACAGCCCTGCACAATGCTCCAGGCGACACAGCCCTGCACAATGCTCCAGGAAACACAGCCCTGCACAATGCCCCAGGGAACAAAGCCCTGCACAATGCTCTAGGCAACACAGCCCTGCGATATGCTCCAGGTTACACAACCCTACACAGTGCTCCAGGTGACACAGCCCTGCACAATGCTCCAGGCAACACAACCCTGCACAATGCTCCAGGCGACATAGCCCTGCACAATGCTCCAGGCGACACAGCCCTGCACAAAGCTCCAGGCGACACAGCCCTGTACAATGCCCCAGGGAACAAAGCCCTGCACATTGCTCCAGGCGACACAGTCTTGTACAATGCTCCAGGCGACACAACCCTGCACAATGCTCCAGGCGACACAGCCCTGCACAATGCTTCAAGCGATACACCCCTGCACAATGCTCCAAGCGACACAGCCCTGCACAATGCTCCAGGCGACACAGCCCTGCACAATGCTTCAAGCGATACATCCCTGCACAATGCTCCAGGCGACACAGCCCTGCACAATACTCCAGGCGACACAACCCTGCACATTGCTCCAGGCGACACAGTCTTGTACAATGCTCCAGGCGACACACCCCTGCACAATGCTCCAGGCGACACAGCCCTGCACAATGCTCCAGGCGACATAGCCCTGCACAATGCTCCAGGCGACACAGCCCTGCACTATGCTATGGGCGACACATCCCTGCACAATGCTCCAGGCGACACAGCCCTGTACAATGCTCCAGGCGACACAGCCCTGCACAATACTCCAGGCGACACAGCCCTTCACAATGCTCCAAGCGATACACCCCTGCATAATGCTCCAGGCGACACAACCCTGCACAATGCTCCAGCCGACACAGCCCTGCACAATGCTCCAGGCGACACAGCCCTGCACAATGCTCCAGGCGACACAGCCCTGCACAATGCTCCAGGCAACACAGCCCTGCACAATGCTCCAGGCAACACAGCCCTGCACAATGCTCCAGGCAATACAGCCCTCCACAATGTCCCAGGGAACACAGCCCTGCACAATGCTCCAGGCGACACAGCCCTGCACAATGCTCCAGGCGACACAGCCCTGCACAATGCTCCAGGCGACACAGGCCTGTGCAATGCTCCAGGCGACACAGCCCTGCACAATGCTCCAGGCGACACAGCCCTGCACAATGCTACAAGCGACACAGCCCTGCGCAATGCTCCAGGCGACACAGCCCTGCACAATGCTACAGGCGACACAGCCCTGCACAATGCTCCAGGCGACACAGCCCTGCACAATGCTCCAGGCGACACAGCCCTGCACAATGCTCCAGGCAACACAGCCCTGCACAATGCTCCAGGCAACAAAGCCCTGCACAATGCTCCAGGCAATACAGCCCTCCACAATGCCCCAGGGCACACAGCCCTGCACAATGCTCCAGGCGACACAGCCCTGCACAATGCTCCAGGCGACACAGCCCTGCACAATGCTCCAGGTGACACAGCCCTGCACAATGCTCCAGGCGACACAGCCCTGCACAATGCTCCAGGCAACACAGCCCTGCACAATGCTCCAGGCAACAAAGCCCTGCACAATGCTCCAGGCAATACAGCCCTCCACAATGCCCCAGGGCACACAGCCCTGCACAATGCTCCAGGCGACACAGCCCTGCACAATGCTCCAGGCGACACAGCCCTGCACAATGCTCCAGGTGACACAGCCCTGCACAATGCTCCAGGCGACACAGCCCTGCACAATGCTCCAGGCGACACAGCCCTGCACAATGCTCCAGGCGACACAGCCCTGCACAATGTTCCAGGCGACACAGCCCTGCACAATGCTACAAGCGACACAGCCCTGCGCAATGCTCCAGGCGACACAGCCCTGCACAATCCTACAGGCGACACAGCCCTGCACAATGCTACAGGCTACACAGCCCTGCACAATGCTCCAGGCGACACAGCTGGCCACATATACTCCCCCGACACATTAACCTTAAATACCGTCTTCAGAGACCATTACTGAGAATGCCGGAGATAAAAATAAAATAATTATATAAAACCAGCTTGGCTCAATTTCTCTGGCACCAGCTCACTCGCTCGTTTCATAGAGACTTTTAGGAAAAAAATACGGAAAATTTCCTCCGAGTTCCAATATCCTTTCCGTCATGAGAAGCAGCGGAACAAGGAACTGTGATTGGTCGTAACACTCACTCACTCCGGTGCCTGACCAATGGCGCTCCAGCAGTATTTCGGCAGTGTGGGCTCCTCTTCGGGATATGAACCCGTGCACCCCGCAAGTTAGAGGCAATTGGGTCGTCTGGTGAGGCTGGAAGTGGTCTCGCAACACCTGCTGGTCCCCGGTGGCCCCCTGGTGGCTCCCGGTGGCCCCTGGTTGCCCCCTTTTGGCCCCTGGTGACATCCGGTGGCCCTCAGTGGCCACCTGGTGGCCCCTGGTGGCCACTGGAGTCCCTTGGTGGCCCCTGGTGGCCCCCAGTGGCCCCCCCCCCCGGGGGCTCCCTCATCACGGCTCTCATTTAACACAAGACAAATATTTTACGGTGTATTTACCTGTAAAAACATAATGGCTTAAAAGTACTCAAATGATGGGAAATATTGTGGAGCATTAATAGAAGGGACATTATACACAGAATAAATGCATATAGCTGTACTTATGAAAGTTGTGCTTCAGCTCTTGGCTCCCACCTCTCAACATGTAATCGACTGGCGTACAATTTAGTTCTGTGTTTCAAGATATGAACTACATGGGTGAACATCATAATGCAGAATTGCTTTGACACGGGGCACACGAGGTCATGAATGACTTCTTATTGAGAGTGATGACGAAACATTCATGCTAACTTGCCCTATACTTGATGGTGTTCCCAGCACCCAGCAACTGTCATGGTGAGCTTAGAAACTATTGAGCTTTAGTGGATGATTGTCTTGATCCAACAATACATAATTGTTTTGGACTAACACGGTCCAATAGATTCTTATCCTTTCATGAAAACAACCACCTTGGAAATTATCATGATCATTTTAATCCTGTATATTCAATATGCTGCCAACATCTGTCTTCTCTTCACCCAGAGAACACCAGCATCTGAGTCCCCATCAGTCTCAACACCTGATGACTGCAGAACCAAGCTTGAAGGGTAGGCTGTGACCGGTCCATAGAGCCTGTAGGCGTAAAGTAGTCTTTAATATTCTGGTGTGAACAAGATTTGATGATTTATATATATTAAAAATCATAATTTAGAGTAAGTGAATATGAAATTTTCCACAAACGTAAAATGTAATGGTTCAAGTAAGTAAGTAAGTAATTATCAAAAGAAGGCACCAAACCGGGAAGGCTATGTAGCACCATCAAATGCGCAAAATAATCAGAGGGCGCTAAATATCACCAAGGATGCCAATACGAGAACAAAAACGCATAAGGCGAACGATATCAAAAGTATCCGAGTCACCAAGAATTCTATCGAGGGACAAGTGACCGCGAGGGGCGGTCGGAAAGCAAGACACACGCTTGTCCTGGAAGTCAGGACATTCAAGGACATGCACGACCGTAAGAGGGACAATGCAACTAGGACAATAAGGAGCAGGGCGGCGCTCCATCAAGTGACCATGGGTTAAGCGAGTATGGCCAATACGCAACCTCGCCAGAGCTGTTTCCCACCGCCGGTTACGGTGGAAGGAGGACGGCCACGAGGAAACACAACATTTAAGAGTACGTAGCTTGTTACCAGTAACAGACAACTAAGAAGCCTGCCAACGGGTAAGGACTGAGGAATAGATAACCGGGTAAAAGTCAGAATACGGAATGCCTTTACGAGAGTTGGGACAAGAGCGGACAGCTTCCTTGGCGGCAGCATCCGCACGCTCATTTAAAGACACACCAATATGGCTGGGAACCCAACAAAACTCAACCGACTTAAATTTACTGTGAACAAGAAACAGCCAATGCTGGATCTCGACAACTACTGGATGAACCGGATTAAAGGACCCGAGAGCCATGAGGGCACTACGAGAGTCAACAACAACTACAAAGGAAGACTGACAACAAGAAAGCAGGAGACGAAGAGCATAGAGAATAGCATAAAGTTCCGCTGTAAAGATGCTAGTCTCCGGAGGTAAGCGACACATATAAGTGCGATCAGGAAAAACAACAGAGTAGCCAACACCGTCCGCTGACTTAGACCCATCGGTGAAGACAGAAACGGAACGGGAGTGAGAAGAAAAGTGCTCGAGGAAAAGGCATTTTAGAACCGTAGGAGGGGTAAAAGCTTTAGTGATACGGGTCAAGGATGTACAAAACCGCGGAAGAGGGACCCTCCACGGGGGCAAAGAAGGAACAACACGAGGAGAAACATCAGAAATACGAACGGAAAGAGAATCCTGTAGGCGAGATAACCGGACAGAAAGAGGGAGGTGGTGAAGAGGAACCGGAACCGCAGGAGGGGTAAAAGTTAAAGCACGACAGAGGCGAGAGGAAGGATGTTGCAAGGACCGCGCAAGATAGCGAAGACAGTAGCGATCACGGCGGTCCTGGAGAGACAGGAAGCCAGTGTCAACATACAAGCTAAGGATGGGAGTCGAACGAAAGGCACCAGAACTGAGGCGCAACCCAGTATGGTGCAAAGCATCAAGACGGCGAAGAGTAGAAGGAGAAGCAGACGAGTAAGCAGGGCAACCATAATCGAGCTTAGACAGGACGAGAGAGGAATGTAAAGCAAGGAGAGTGCGCCTATCTGCCCCCCAAGAAGTATGGGACAAGACCCGAAGGAGGGTAAGGGCCTTAGAGCACTCAACACGGAGGTAAGAGATATGGGGAGACCAAGACAAACGAGTGTCAAGGAATAACCCCAAAAGCTTCGCGGAATCTTTGTATTCAAGGGGATGACCATAATGTGACAAAGAGGGACGAAGAACAACCCGTTTCCGCGTAAAAGTCATCGCACAAGTCTTAGAAGTAGAGAACTTGAAGCCATGATCGGTGGCCCAAGACGACACGGCATCAATCGCAAGTTGAAGCCGGCGCTGAAGGAGAGGCGAATCATCACCCTGACAGCAAAGGGTAAGATCATCGACATAGAGGGCGGAGAAGACTCCAGAAGGAAGAGAGGAAAGAAGACCATTGAGGGCAACCAGAAAAAGAGTAGTGCTCAGGACACTACCCTGGGGCACACCTTCGTATTGCTGAAAAGAGGCAGAGAGAGCGGTACCAAGGCGCACCCGAAAGGAACGACGAGAGAGGAAGCTGCGGAGAAAGAGAAGGAGATGACCACGAAGGCCAAAAGAATGAAGTTGAGATAGGATATGATAACGCCAAGTGGTGTCGTAAGCCTTTTCCAGGTCAAAAAGGGCGGCAACAACGGAGGTCTTCGCAGCAAAAGCAGTACGAATATAGACCTCCAAGTTCACCAGGACATCTGTCGTGCTGCGGCACTTGCGGAAACCAAATTGAGAAGGGGAGAGGAGGTGATGGTGTTCCAAGAACCACATCAGACGAACGTTAACCATACGTTCAAAGAGTTTGCAGACACAACTTGTGAGAGCAATAGGGCGAAAGTCCTTAGGGGAAGTACCCAGAGACCCCGGTTTGTGAACAGGGAGGACAACGGCATCGAGCCAGTCCTCAGGGACTGACGACGACTCCCAGATCCGATTATACAGACTCAGTAAATACTGAGACGTGCACGGAGGGAGATGGCGAAGCATCTCATAATGAATACCATCGGAGCCCGCCGCCGTAGAACCGCAGAGGGCCAGGGCAGAACGAAGTTCAGAGAGATAGAAGGGATCATTATAGGGAAGCTGAAGATGAGTGCAGAAATCTAAAGGACGAGACTCAAGGACAGGTTTACGAAGAAGGAAAGATTGGGGAAGATGAAGACCAGAGCTAACAGAAGAAAAGTGGGAACCCAGTTCGGAAGCGACCTGCAACGGGTCCGCCACAAGAGTATCATGGAGGTGAAGGACCGGTGAAACATCGGGAACGAACTTATCCGCTATCTTGCGGATACGCTTCCAGATCTGGGTCAGAGGGGTTTCGGACGTAATTGTTGAGACATAAGATGCCCAACATTCACGTTTAGCCGTACGGATGGCCCTACGGGCCACCGCACTCGCTTTCCGAAAGAAAAGAAAAGAATCGGTCGTCTGCCTACGGCGGTGCCTCTTCCAGGCTGCACGCTTACAGCGGACAGCCCGAGCACAGTCCGCATTCCACCAGGGAACGCACTTCCGTGGACCCCGAGAGGAAGAGTGAGGAATAGAGCGGAGGGCAGCGTTGAAGACAGTGTCATGAAAAAGGAGGAGAGCGCGAGAGAGAGGCAGAAGGGAGAGGTCAGAGAGAGCAGCACTGAGGGTAAATAGGGTCCAGTCCGCCTTAGCAAACTGCCACCTAGGGAAACAGAGGGAAGGGCGAAAAGAGAAAAAGGAAACAAGGATGGGGAAATGATCACTTCCATGGAGGTCATCAAGAACCTGCCACGTGAAATCTAAGTAAAGAGAAGAAGAGCAGAGAGAAAGATCAAGACAAGAAAGGGTGCGAGTCCAAGAGTCCAAATGAGTGGGCTCACCAGAATTCAGAAGAGACAGGGAAGAAGAGAGGAGAAACGGCTCAAGAAGGCGACCCCGGGTATTCGTCAGAACGTCACCCCAAAGAGAATGACGACAATTGAAGTCACCCAGCAGGAGCACAGGCTCCGGCAAGGAGTCTAGGAGGTGTTTCAAATCAGGGAGAGAGAGCGGGACACTCGGGGGGAGATAAATGAAACAAACTGTGTACCATTTCCCCACAAAGACACGAGCAGCAGAACAATGGAGAGGCAAAGGAAAAAGTAAAGGAACAAAAGGAACATCAGCATGAATCAAGAGAGCAGAAGAATTAGAAGCCCCAGGAATGGCTGGGGGTGGGGGGGGGGAGAGAAAGGAATAGCCACGAAAACGACCAGGACGAGCACCAAGCATCAACTCCTGGAGACAGACACAAAGGGGCGAAAACCGCGAAATCAGAAGTTGGAGTTCGAGGAAATTGGCGTAATAACCTCGAACGTTCCATTGAAGAATGGACAACGACGAGAAGAGAAAAGACAAAAACAGAGAACAAGGAAGAAACAAAGGCGAAAGAGCAACAGAGTACGTTAAAGAATATCAGGGTCGGGATCAGGGTCAGCAAAGTCAGGGTTAGGGGGCATGGGTAAACTGAGCAAAGACGGAGGGAAGGAAACGGGAGAACAGATCAGAGGTGGGTGGGCGGGGTCCGGAGGAGGAGGAGGAGGAAGAGGAGGAGACAATGGAGAGAAGCAGTCAAGGACAGCAGCAGGAAGAGGGGGAGTAGAAAGAGGGGAGCGCACCCCAGCAAGAGCAGCAACCGAAAGGGAAGCAGAGGCCAAAGAAACCTCCATAGCAGGAACACGGGGCACAATCACTGAAACGGGAGGGGAAGGAGCAACAGAGCCAGAAGTAGGAGCTGAGGAAGAAAGCGAAGCCTTCTTACCCGCCGGGGAGGAGGAAGGAGAGGAGCCAGGCTTACGCTTCTGACTTAAAGAGACTGGTGTCCCAGCAACTACGTACCGGGCAACGGATTCCAGTGTCTCAACAGGAGAAGCTGAACGAGAGCACACACGACGGCCGTTAGGAGAGCGATGGACATCCGCCTGCACCGACAGGCGGCGGGGAGAGCCGATAGATGGAGGAAGAGGATGGGAAGGAGGAACGGAGGGACCCGAGGAAGAAGACACAGGAGACATGACAGACCGGGTAGAAAGAAGGGGAACCCCAGACAGAGGACCAGGAGGGGGACCCCTCGGGACAGAACACAAAGGGACAGAGGAGGGGGCAGTGGGCGTATCAGGGTCCAAGGCCCGGAAACGGTTGTGAGTCTGAGGAAGGGGGGAGGGACGAGGAGAGGAAGAGCGCAACACGCGAGCATAAGAGATGTTAGTATAAGGCGGGAGCCGGCGAACCTGGCGCCTCGCCTCAGGAAAAGATAAACGCTCCCGGTGCTTCAAGTTGAGGACGGCTGCCTCACGCTTGTAATGGACACAGGCACGGGAGAAGGTAGGATGGGCCTCACCGCAGTTGAGGCAGCGAGCTTGGGGAGAAGTGCACTCCAACTTAGAGTGACCTTCACCCCACACAAGGGACAGAGAGAGACAGTCCCAGAGCAGCGGAGGGCACCATGCCCAAACCTCCAGCACTTGTTACAAAGTCGAGGAGAAGGAATATACTCCTGGACAGAGCACCTAGCACCAGCAAGAATGACAGAGGATGGAAGGGTCCTACCATCAAAGGTGATCTTCACAACGCGAAGGGGTTGACGGCGACGACCACGAGGGGGACGAGTAAACGAGTCAACCTGGAGGACAGAATGGCCCTGGGCATCAAGGATATGCCGAATATCATCGTGGCAATCCTGCAGATTCCGAACACGGGTTGCAACATGGGGTGGGAGGAGAATAGTGCCAACGCTGGCATTCATCTGAACGTTCTTGGAGACCCGAACAGGGATCTCGGCAAGGCAAGATAAGGCAGCCAAGCGGGAAGCTGCATCCTGAGAAAGAGCAGCAACGACACGTGTACCGAGACGAGTGGGGTTGAAAGTAACAGACGCATCCACGTAATCTACAAGATGTCGATGGAGGGAGAAATCGTCAGGAGGCGCAGAATCAAGAGGGAGATCAAAGTATTTGGCCCATGAAGCCGGACCAAACAAGGCCTGATATGCATCAGCACGGGAAGGAATCGAGCGAGTGCGGCTGGGGCGCGATCGGCGTTGAGAATCCCTAGAGAGAGAGGGGTCAAAAGGCGCAGTAGTCACAACGAGAGACTTAGCCGCACCAGGGGACGAAGTGGTCACCACCGGGGGCTGGAGGCTCGACCCAACCACAGAGGAGGGAGGGGAGCTGGGGGAAGAAGTCAGGACGGTCAAAGGAGGAGCAAGGTCAGGGCCCAATGCAGCGGGAGCTACAGAGCCTGGTCTTCCAATACAGGCCGACTCGGGGGCTTGGTCGCCCACCCCACGAGCCTGAGAGGGTACAACGGAAACATTCAACGACATAGAGACGAAGAGAAAGAAATTCATCCACGAATGTGCCCCCATACGCACCATGGAGCCACAATTAGAGGCAGGACACCCAACATGAAGCTATCGCCGATCATACCGTGGCCCCCTAGGGGTGCGTCGTGAGTATACGCCCCACAAACGCCATCTTAAGAACTGTCAGTCCGTCGAGATCGGGTTCAGCGACGAAAGGGGGATTGACAATAAAAGGTTCCCCTCGCTCGAGACGTTGGGTACTACAGTTCTACGGGTGCAAGAGTATGCCTCCTCAAGCACCCGGGTGTCAAAATAGAAGAAGTCCAAAGAAATAATCCAAAAGAAGCAAAAGGTCGGCAGGAAACGACAAGCAGATAGGAGAAGAGGGGGGAGAAAAACGAAACATAAGGAAAAGGAAAAGTGATCCGGCACAATTAGAGAAGACAGCAGCAGGAGTGCAAGGCCAGAAAAGGACAGAGGACTGCCCCACGGAGCATCACACTCCGGCAGCCGTCCACCAAGCCCCCTCACGACGCCAACGGGCCGAATGGGGAGGGGGTGTAATGGTTCAAAAATTGTTCTTGGCAGCTTTTAACCAAAAGTAACCAATCAAAAGTGACCAATCAGAGAGGACTTGGTTTGAACGCGCCAATCGTGGGAACCAAATTTGTGCGCGACTCAGGGGCAAAGGGACATTTAGATGCACTGGACCAAATGACAATTGCAATGACAAACGCGAGTGACCGAAGGGAAAGTTATAGGAACACCTGTTTACCGTCACTGGGCTCACTGTCACTTTGTTTTCTGTCCCTGTGCTCACTGTCCCTGTGCTCACAGTCACTGTGTTCACTATCTCTGTTCACTGTCACTGTGTTCACTTTCACTGTTGTTACGGAAAAATGACGAATAGAGAAGTAGCTATTCGGGCAGCTGGAATGCCACACACATTAAACAAAAAAAAAGTAAAAACAAAGTAAATAAAACTGCTATGTATCTCTTTTCGGTGAGGTAGCTGCAGGATAAAGTACAAAGAAAGAAAAAAACTTACATATTTTAATATAACAAAAAATGACTAACAATTTACAAGAAATAAAAATAGTTCCCCTATGACTTGGCTGAATACAATGCCCAAAAATAAAAAGCAAACAAACAAGTTAACGTTACGTTACAAATAAACAATAAATGGTGCTGGAATACTCTATACAAGACTGTGTAAATCTACCACTACACAGGGTAGTGTGGAAGCAGGTGTAGCAGGTATGAACAATGAGAGTATTCTGCTTGGTAGTGGCTGGCTGGCTGCTATATATACGCAGGCTTGACTGTGCAGGTGTGTCGATAATTGCCAGCCAGCAGACGCAAACTAGCAAAGTACTTGTTGACCGGTGAGGGGCGCTGGGCCTAGCAGACGCCAGGTGTCCTGGGGTACTAGGGTGTAGAGAGTGATGGAATCTTGTCTAGACGTATATATTTGTTGTTGCTCTTGCTGTTAATTAATTCGTTATTCCTGAACATGCAGACGTGTTGTGGTTGAACAGGGATTGAAGGAATAGGCTAAATCTCTTTTCCTTGGGAGATTCTTGTGACAGCTCTCCCCCGAAGCCTGTTCCTATTGCCTGTTCGACTGCAGTGGAGGGTAGAGTTGAAGTGGAAGAGTTCACCTCTTGGACTCGGGAGAGCGCGTCGGCGACGACGTTGTCCGAGCCCTTGATAAAAAAGATGTTGATGTTGTAATTTTGCAGATACAGGGCCCAGCGAAGCAAACGCTGGTTGGAGAACTGGGCCTGCTGCAGAAACCGGAGAGGATTATGGTCCGAATAGATGTTGATGGGCCTGTAACCTTGTAAGTACGGTTCATAATGTTGTATACATAGGATGACTGCCCGTAACTCCTTCTCAATGGTGCTGTAGTTCCTTTGATGGGGTTTCAACTTGTATCTGACCGGAAGGATTTCCTCGCCGCGATGCTGCATGAGAACACCTCCATTGCCGGTGCTACTGCTGTCGCCATTGAGGACGAAGTGCTTTGTAACATCTGGCGAGGCGGGAATAGGATTAGTACACATTAGAGTCTTCAATTGTTCAAATGTAACTGATTGGGAACGTGTCCAAACTTATCATTGTTTAAGGCTGGTCAGGTTAATGAGAGGTGTTGCCACTGAACTGAATTTTTTACAGAATCTACTATAATATGACGTCTAGGAAGCATATGAGCTGCTACCTTGTGGTAGGTTGAGGGTAATGCTGTATTGCTTGTAGATGGACATCTAGTGGAGCTAGGCTCACACTGCCTATAACATGACCTAGGTAGGGTACTTTACCTTTGGAGAAGGTGCACTTGCCCAATTTAATGGTGAGGCCGGCTTTGAGGAGCTTGCTGAACAGCCGTTACAGCTGGAGCTGACGATCGTTCCAGGTGGTGGTTGCTACAACGATGTCATTCAAATAGGCATAGGTGTTCTCAAGGCCTTGGATGACGATGTTGACAGCTCTCTGAAAAGTGGCCGGGGGCATTACACAGTCTAAAGGGAAGTCGCTCTTACCTAAAGAGGCCAAAGGGAGTGGTGAAGGCAGAAATCTCGTTAGCTGACGGAGCACCGTCAGGCTAATTTGGTAGTAGCCCATCAGCAGGTCAATCTGTCAGAGATGAGTTGCATTACCGATGGGGACAAGGATATTGTCGATTCGTGCCAAGGGGTAGGAGTCTTTGATGGTGACTGCATTTAACTTGCGAAAATCAGTACATAACCTTACCTTGCCCTGTGGCTTTGGCACCATGATGTAGGGTGAGGGCCACGGGGTCTCACAAGGTGTAGCCAGCCCATGGTCGAGGAGGTACTGTATTTCAGCAAACATCGCCTCTTTCTTCTGCTGGCTGATGCGGTAATATGGGTGGCGTATAGGCATCGTACCAGGAAGTAGCTTGATGTGTTGTACTACTGTATACTCCTAGGACATCTTTGAACAACTCGAGGTGATGTTTGAAGACTTTGGTGAGAGGAGCACTGTGTGAATCCTGAAAATAATTTGGAAGACCTTTTAGGATTTCCGAGTTGAGGAGCACAGAATCAGAGTCAGTGTATTTGGGAGGAGAAGCAGGGTAAGTCTCACTGTGAATAAAGGGATCCTTGAAGGTGGAGATTAACACAGTGGGAGATTTACCTTGATACTGCTTCAAGAGGCTGATGTGGCACAGCTGGGTCTTCCGCCTCCTATCTGGAGTCTCTAGAACGTAGGTGTAATTGTTCCGATATTCCATGATGCGGTAGGGACCTGAGAATTTGCTTTAAAAAGGAGAACCTGGGATAGGAAAATATGCTAGAACGAAGTCTCCCACATTGAACTTCTTTATTTTACTCTGTTTGTCAAAATGCGTCTTCATTTTAATCCGAGAATTGGTTAAATTGCTGCTGGCGAACTTATGCACTATTTCAAGAATGCGCCTCAAGTTTTGAAGGAACTGGGGCACATTAAGAGAATCACTGAAGATGTTAGAATGTAGCGAGTCTTTAAAGGCTTCGGGTGGGGGGGGGGTGTAATTTGATGGTCTGATGACTACGTTCTAGGCATCCCTGTGAAGCAGGATGATAGGGGCTGGACAGTACCCGAGTTATGTGAAATTCCTCCAAAGTTTTCTTGAAGAGGTCACTGGTGAAGCTGGTGCCACAATCACTCTGTATTTCCCTAGGAAATCCATACTGGGTGAAGATCTTCAGGAGCTGTATTATAACTGTAGCAGCTGCAATATTCTTAACGGGAACTGCTATGGGAAACCTTGTAGTTGGACATAGGATAGTGATGATATACATGTTGCCCGAACTGGTCCTGGGTAAAGGACCAACACAGTCAATTATAAGTTTACTGAAGAGCTCTGAAGGCACTGGGATTGGAATCAGATGTGCCTTGGGTATAGGAATGTTCGGTGTTCCTGGCATCTGACACGTGAGGCAAGAATTCACAAATGATTTTACATCTCGAACCATACCTGGCCAGTAGTAGTCCTGTTTCAGGGCGTTTTAGGACTTGTAAAAGCCGTAATGTGAGAGTGTGCCATGAGCCAGACGCAAGATATCTGGCTGTATACTGGTGGGAACTACCAGCTGGTTGACGTTAGCCCAATCGTCGTCGTCCTTCAATTTGCTGGCTTTATATCGGCGGTAGAGCACTTGGTCCTCCACAAAGAACCCAGGGATACTGTCAGATTGTGTCTCAGCCTGAAAGAATAAAGATGTTAAGGAATGATCTGGAATGATAAGGTTAAGGATGTTAAGGAGATGATAAATGAAGTACTTTAGGAAATTCCTGTTTCAATTTTCCTCCCTGGTCTGACACTGTCACACTTTTAATCACGTGTTTATTTTTCGTGATTTACACACACACACACACACACACACACACACACACCGCACCAATCATTGGTGCGGTGGTCATGGTACTGTGTACGTTTAGGGGTGATCCTGGACGGCATGGGTTCGAATCCTGGCCGGGTCAAAGAGTTCTTAGTGATACATATATATATATATATATATATATATATATATATATATATATATATATATATATATATATATATATATATATATATATATATATATATGTATATGTCGTACCTAGTAGCCAGAAAAAACTTCTCAGCCTACTATACAAGGCCCGATTTGCCTAATAAGCCAAGTTTTCATGAATAAGCTCTCTGCAACTTACTGAACTCCAGCATGGTGAGATTCAATGGGAGGCCCTGAGAACCTTGAGGGACAGCTGGAGCAGCTGGTTGCGGGTGTGCGGCTTGTGCGCGTGTCGTCACCAGGACAGGATGAAAACTGTCCTCAGAATCGTCACTGGATTGGACCTCTTCTGCAACAAATTTCATGATAAGATTTTCCACAGACGAGTCACATACCTGGGGTTCTTCTGTGATGATGAGGTTCGAAGGTTGTAGGTCTTCTGCCAAGTCGTTGCCCAGGAGAAGTTGAACTCCTGGCATGGGGAGAGGCTTTTCCCGGATGGCGACTTGGACTTCACCTTGAATAAACAAACAATCCAGGTGGACTCTTGCAAGTGGGTATGGAGTAGTTGCAGTGAGGTCGGTGATTAGGACGGTCTCTCCAGTGTAGGTGACCTTGGGTACAGCTGACTTGAGAAGTATTGATTGTAGAGCAGCTGTGTCCCTCAAGATATTCACTTTGAAACTTCCCTCCGAATCTCCACCGCTGGCAGAGACAGTTCCGGGGTATAGGTGTCTGTTGAAGAGGGAGAGATCAGTGGATGAAACATGAATATTCATAACAGGCTTACGTTGTTTAAAAGGAGGCGATTTGGGTTTGTGGGTTTCACAGATGCCCTTGTTTTGGGACTTATCACACTTTTCTGTGGTATGTCTATAGAGTCTGCAATATCAGCAATACAATGAGGAATTCACATTACTAGTACTCATTTTTGCAGCACTAGACCAAGATGTCTTACTAGGCGGTGTGTCGAATGGTATTCTGTGAATGAGACTGTAGGAGTCAGCTTACTGCGCACATTTAGTAAAGTTGTTTTTTTCTTTGTCGGCAATGTAGAGACGTATAGGAGTAGGCACACGATGAAGGAATTGTTCCACCAAGATGAGATCGGCAAAGGAGGTAACTTGGGCTGCTTCCAGCCACTTCATAAAATACCTTATCTTGTTATTAGCAAACTCTACGTAAGTATTAGCACTGGATTTAAGGTAGTCCCTAAACTTCCGTCTATAGTTTTCTAAGGATAGGAGGTAGGCATCAAGTACTGTTTCAATACCCTGTAGTCCATTACATAAGTCATAGTACTGAGGGTTAGGGCGGCTCTACCTGTCAAATGAGACTTGATAAGTACAGACCACTGATCTTGAGGCCAGCTGAGCTGGTTAACTAGATCCTCAAATGAAGTAAAGAATGCATCTACCTTTGTCTCGACAAACGATGGCATTAACTTAATTGCATGAGAAAAATTGAAACGTACCTGGAGTTTAGCTTCTGTTTCCTGGCGTTGGGTGGTGTGTGTGTGGTTTCAAGGTCCCCTGAAGGAGTTACTCTTTCTGAAGATGTATTAATATACGAAAGTACTTTAGGAAATTCCTGTTTCAATTTTCCTCCCTGGTCTGACACTGTCACACTTTTAATCACGTGTTTATTTTTCGTGATTTACACACACACACACACACACACACACACACACACACACACACACACACACAGACACACACACACACACACCGCACCAATCATTGGTGCGGAGGTCACGGTACTGTGTACGTTTAGGGGTGATCCTGGACGGCATGGGTTCGAATCCTGGCCGGGTCAAAGAGTTCTTAGTGATATATATATATATATATATATATATATATATATATATATATATATATATATATATATATATATATATATATATATATGTCGTACCTAGTAGCCAGAAAAAACTTCTCAGCCTACTATACAAGGCCCGATTTGCCTAATAAGCCAAGTTTTCATGAATTAATGTTTTTTCGACTACCTAACCTACCTAACCTAACCTAACCTAACTTTTTCGGCTGCCTAACCTAACCTAACCTATGAAGATAGGTTAGGTTAGGTAGGGTTGGTTAGGTTCGGTCATATATCTACGTTAATTTTAACTCCAATTAAAAGCAATTGACCTCATACATAATGAAATGGGTAGCTTTATCATTTCATAAGAAAAAAACAGAGAAAATATATTAATTCAGGAAAATTTGGCTTATTAGGCAAATCGGGCCTTGCATAATAGGCTGAGAAGTGCGTTCTGGCTACTAGGTACCTATAGCCAGAACGCACTTCTCGGCCTACTACGCAAGGCCCGATTTGCCTAATAAGCCTAGTTTTCCTGAATTAATATATTTTCTCTAATTTTTTCTTATGAAATGATAAAGCTACCCATTTCATTATGTATGAGGTCAATTTTTTTTTATTGGAGTTAAAATTAACGTAGATATATGACCGAACCTAACCATCCCTACCTAACCTAACCTAACCTATCTTTATAGGTTAGGTTAGGTTAGGTAGCCGAAAAAGTTAGGTTAGGTTAGGTAGGTTAGGTAGTCGAAAAAACATTAATTCATGAAAACTTGGCTTATTAGGCAAATCGGGCCTTGCATAGTAGGCTGAGAAGTGAGTTTTGGCTACTAGGTACGACATATATATATATATATATATATATATATATATATATATATATATATATATATATATATATATATATATATATATATATATATATATATATATATATATAACTCAAAACTCACACCCCAGAAGTGACTCGAACCCATACTGCCAGGAGCAACACAACTGGTATGTACAGGACACCTTAATTCACTCGACCATCACGACCAGACATAAAGAGGTGATAGCCGAAGCTATTTTGAACCACCCCCCCCCCCCGCCGGCACTCGGATGGTAATCTTGGGCATAGTATTTTATCAAATCACCTCATTCTTTTGGGCACACGTGAGGAACACAAATGCGAACAAGCCTGAATGGTCCCCAGGACTATATGCAATTGAAAACTCACACTCCAGAAGTGACTCGAACCCATACTGCCAGGAGCAATGCAACTGGTATGTACAGGACGCCTTAATCCACTCGACCATCACCACCGGACATAAAGAGGTGATAGCTGAAGCTATTTGAACCCCCCCCCCCTCCGCCGGCACTCGGATGGTAATCTTAGGTATAGTATTTTATAAAATCACCTCATTCTTTGGGGCACACGTGAGGAACACAAATGCGAGCAAGCCTGAATGGTCCCCAGGACTATATGCAACTGAAAACTCACATCCTGGATGTGACTCGAACCCATACTGCCAGGAGCAACGCAGCTGGTATGTACTGGACACCTTAATCCACTCGACCATCATGACCGGACATAAGGAGGTGATAGCCGAAGCTATTTGAAAAACACCCCCCACCCCTCCGCCGGCACTCGGTGGGTAATCTTGGGCATAGTATTTTTCCAAATGACCTCATTCTTTGGGCCACATGTGAGGAACACAAATGCGATTAAGATGGTTTAAGGTGTCCTGTACATACCAGTTGCGTTGCTCCTGGCAGTATTTATAGACAAAACATGTCATTTACATACAAAATATGTCAGTTCCACACAAAAGTATACCTTTTACACAAATATTGCATGTACACACAAAGTATAACATTTTCACAAAGTATGGTATTTGCACAAATATAGCAAATTGTTTAAACATTTAGACAGTCAAAAATGCCATTTCACTAAAATTACATCATATCACAAACATAATTTTCACAAAATACCCACACATTGTTGCATAAACTAAAATACACTTTCCCATTTGCACATAATGATCTATTTTTTTTATTACATATACGGAACTTACACAAAATACACAATTCGCACAAAAAAATGCAGTCGTACCAGTTCCACTTCAGCAGATTAAAAACACAACTTGCATAAATACACTGTTTGAACAAAACGATTGTAAAACACGGACAATTATTTCACAAATTGTGTAATTATTACAAATCATTACACACTTTGCTCAATTAATACAAGCAAACTTGCTATATAATTACAAACTCGCGCAATGACAATCAATACACAACAGGTGTAAATACACAATTCGTCCACTTACAATCACACAGCATGTGCAATTAATACTCAACTTGCATAAATATTATGCATCTTTCATAATTATTATTACATGACCTGCATAAATGCAATCAAAATACATATCCAGTACAAATACATACAATACATAACTAGCCCAAATATGTAAATACGCAACTAGCACAAATGCAAAATTCACACAAATACAATTACAACATATGCACAATTAATACACAACTTGCACAAAATATAATCAATACACAACTAACCCAAATATGAACACAACTACTCAATTCCACATATACACATACAAAACATGCACAATTATTACACAACTTGTACAAACAATGCACAATTTGTAGGAATATAATTAATACATAATTGCAATCATCATACGACTTATGCAAAATGCAGAATCTGCACAATTAATACACAACTTGCACAAGTATAATAATTGTGCTATTTGCACAGTTACAATCAATACCAATTAGGCAAAAACAATATACAATTTGCATTATATTTTTTTCTAAGTATGTTTTGGTCATCATTTATAATATGCCGAGTTTAACTGACCTCCCAAGTCAGAATTTCACATGAATGAATGGCAAGTCTGACATCCTATGAGATCAATATCAAAACACATTTACCATAAATGTTTCAAAATTACGAACCCAAACAAAGGGTTCATCTCTCCTTTGCAACTTGTAAAGTGGAGCGGCTATAGTAGAGAATCCAGCAATAAATGAACGATAAAATCATACTGCAGTACAAGGCGGAAAATCACACGCATCAATAATTTTTTATTCATTCAATGTAATGCCTGAAGGTGCAACTGTATAGCCTAGGAAATTAATCTTCGCCTTTAAAAATGAATATTTTGCAAGTTTTATTTTTGAATTAGCTTCTGCGAGCTTTGTGAGTACTTTCACAAGATTCTGAAAATGAATTTAAACATCTTGCGACATGATTATGAGATCAAGGTAAACTAGAAGAGTACTTCCTGTCAATCTACGAAATAGATTCGTCATGAGCTGTGAAAAGGTTATTGGACTACTCTGTAAACCAAATGGCATTCTTTTGAAATGAAAATGACCATTGGGAGTACTAAAGGCTGTCAACTGTTTACTTTCCTTCTTCAGGGGGGATTTGCCAGAATCCCTGCAACAAATCTAACGTTGAGAATACTTTGTTTCGACCAATACTTTGCAGCAAATCATTTAGGACTGGAAGTTGGAAACGATCAGGTATAGTTACTCTGTTAAGCTTGTGATAATCGATTACAGGTCTCCAAGTCCCATCTCGCTTTGGTACAAGAATCAATGGGGCTTTCCATGGCAAATTACTCGACTCAATTACATCACTCTGTAACATTTCCTCTATGAGTCTATCAGCTTCTGCTCTCTGAGAATGAGGTAGACAGTAAGCTGGTACATAAATAGGCATTGTTCCTTGTTCAAGAGGAATTTTATGCATAATAAGAGGAGTGAGACCTAACTTTTCTCTTGGTAGAGCAACAACAGCTCTATTCATGTTCAAAATTTCCAAAAGCTGAACCAAAAAGTCAGGGAAATCAGTAGGACTAAGGTGTAGTGCTTGCACCTCTGGCTGAGACCATGTTCTTTTGATGTGAGAGTACAAACAGTACTCTCCATGGAGAGTACTGTTTGTACTGTAAACCATGGAGACATCATTCACCACTCGCACCGGTAACGAGTAATGGGCAAAATCTACAACATGGGTGCCAGACTGGAGATGGATGTCGGTATTACTAGTGTTTGCAATATACAGTGTAATGGTACCATCCTTCACTGTGTGCCAGGAGGGTTCAACAAACATGCCGTTAACTTTACACGTATCACTTTCCGCAATAACATCCGAAAACTCAGGACTCCCTGAATATTAACTCTTACTCTGGTGAGAGAATGAGAGTGCAGCACAGTGTCTGTAGCCGTGGAACCACTAACTTCAGAGATGGAAGCTTCCAGATGAGCGAGACAACGAGAATCCAATAGGGCGTCCCCTTCCAGAAAGTCTTGGTACTCACTCTCCTTAACAACTGCACAACTACGATGCTTCAATGGAGTGCCCGTATTCTCGGCTGATATGGAATGAACATTTTGAGCTCCAGCAGTCTGTGATCGATTATCATAATTAGATGTTGTATTATGGCTGGGCTGGGAGTTGTAATTACGAGAGTTTTGATAATGTCTAGGATGTTGTGCGCCTCGTCAAAACTGACTATGGGAATTACTAGGTGGGGATGTCCTTTGCCTAGCTCAATAATCTGCAGTGTGGTGACCAACTTGTTTATGGTACTTGCAACATGGGAGCCTAGAACTATTAGATTGACGAGGGGACTGAGAGAATTGTCTAGAGGGATGATGATCTAGGAGCGGACGAACAGTCCCGTGCATGGTGGTTAGTATTGCCACAATGCCAACATGAGTGAGTGGGTGGTTGTGGGCTATGGCGTTTCGCCAACTTATGAGGAGGAGAACTGGACTGCGGGCTACGACCATGGGTGCTGTTCTGCAACCAAGAGTTTTGAGAGTTTGTGGGAGGATGCTGAGGGCTTGTTACTACATTCACAGTGTCAGAGGATGGCAACAGTTGAGCACTTCGGGGAGCTAGTTTATCGGCAGCATTGTTAATAGCCTCAAACACTTCACCAATTTAATTTTTAACTCCAACCTTTTGTTGCTTGATGATCGGTTTTGTATGCTCTGGGGCAAAATTAATTAAAGTCCCAAATGCTATCATCTTGACCATGGCCTGGTGGGTTATTGTCTTGTCCTTCTCAACCCATGAAGAACTAAGCATGGCAGTCTCCAAAGCATACAGATATTGATCGAGACGGCTCGTAGACACATTAAACGATTCACCAGGCTGCATGGTGGCATTTGCAATTTACTTTACTAACCAATACGGGTCGAGGTCTACTTGATTAACAAAGTGCCGGTGAAAGAAATCCTTAAATTCTGACCATGACTGGAGGCTAACAATGGCTTTCTCGTCTACAACAAAACGTGCATCACCCTTGGTTTTGTCAATGGCTGACCGAGCAATTGCCAAATATTCGGCATCAGTAGGCTCAGAAAAACAGGCCTTGGTTTTTGCCCCAACCTTGCTAAACCAGGACTCTAACAAGTGGGATTCGCCAGCAAAAAGAGGAATAGCCATTTCCTGAGCTGACCTCTGGACAGGAGCACAAGCAATTGCTCCATTGGAGGCAGAAGAAGTTGCAACAGTGGAAGGCATAATGGCAGAAATAAAATTATTAAATTGGGCTAGGCAACAAAATAATTCAAAACAAGCAAAATTGAAAATTAAATTTACAATCTGATATGAAAATGGCTGGAATTAGATGTATATAAATTTATTAAACCAGGCTAAGCACTGCAAATTAAATTACAAAACTGTTAAGTGCAATTGCAATTTTGATGAAAAATAATAAAACACAACAAGGGGCAATACAGGAAATATGGATTTAGCACAGAAACTGGACACAGGTGTATATATAAATTGGTATGGTAAGAATTATAATATGAAATGTTGAAAGAATAAATTTCAAATTAAACTTAACATGAATGCTATGTACTACACACAGTACTAAAGTACTACTAGTACTACACATATTGCTAAAGTCCAACTCGGGAAAGTGTATTAAGGACTGGAGGAATTAAGAGAAATGTATATTTTGCAATTCCTTAACTGCTACTAAAATGCAATTCTTTAACTGCTACTAAAACAAGGATTCCTTACTTCTCTGGACTTGAAATTACTAATAACACTCTAGTAGCACAATTAATACTCAATGAAATTACTATGAGAAGCAGGAATGTTAAAAATGACTCAGAGAAACTGTGGGTGGAGTATGTAACCAGCTTCAATATTTAACAAGTCACTGAATAGTTAATACATGTGATGTTGTGGATATTATTACGTAAATCACTGTTAGAACATGGCACAGGAAGGCTCATCTATCAATTACTTATCTCGGGGGTGCAATTCTTGAGAATCACCAGTAGCCAAAATAGGAAGAAACGTCGTGAAGGTGCGTGAAGAGCACATGCAGGGTTTGTTTACAAGTGGTGCAGCAGCAGGCAGTGCTCCTAGCGGCCGTGCACGAAGCTCTTCTGGGACCCTGCACTGAAATTGATGTTAGGGCGCGACGATAAATGCTAAACGACGATATCGATGGCGGTGGAGGAAGCACGATTTGCTAGGCAGGTGTTCACAGCAAAATGATGTAGCAGGAGGCTGTTGTGATGGTGAGAGGAGGCAAGGTGGCAGGGTGTGTGAGCTGGTGGCGACACGTAGTCAGACAATTGCAGTCCACCAATTATTCTCAAATAACTGTACAACACACACACGATGATCAGTTGATCCTTGCGACGATGACTAACGGCGATTGCAGTAGCTAGAACACTCACAAGGCTTAATGCTGTCGGCTTGAGTGAGGATTGGGTGGTGGCACAGGTTCCAAAACGGCGCGGGAAATTCAAAAATAGCTGGCGGCGAATTACTCTCCCCCTCACTGATGAAATTTCGTTCTCTCTTGCAATATACCGATTTACTGCTGAAAAAGTCGACCTAGAGTAGTTGCTGATGATAGGAACCCGGATTGGCACAATAATTGATGAATATTGATGAGTGGGTGGCGGTGGCGGCGGCGGCGGTGGCGGTGGCGGCGGCGGCGGCTGGCGGCTGGAAACACGTGGCAATGTGGGTACTTGAATTATCGATGCCCAGAAAATTAATTCTGGATCCCACTGCTGCTACCAGTATTGTTTACCTTCATCGATATGTATGGTTCTTGTTGGGTTGTAGGGACAAATACCTTATAAATGTGATCACTTAGGGATAAGTGATCACATATGATCACTTCAGCAGTTTATTGTGTAAGGTAACGAGGTAAATGTCTGGCCCACCGAGGTCCTACCTAACTCTGAGGTCTGTGAGATACTGACTGGTCACCGGACGGGTAGTCCCAGCTCTCTGTACAGAATGACGTCAGAGGCTTACTTGATTGTGATTGGCTATCCCCAACCGTCGTACAATTTGAGTACTAACACCTGGTTTGTCCCTGTGGGTCACTGATGAGTACCTGGTGGGTCCCTGTGTGTTACTGGTGGATCCCTGGTGGGTCCCTGTGGGTCCCTGGTGGGTCCCTGTGAGTCCCCAGTGGGTCCCTGTTGATCCCTGGTGGGTCCCTGTGGATCCTTGTGGGTCCCTGGTGGATCCCCTGTGGATCTCTGGTGGGTTCCTGTAGGTCCCTGGTAGATCCTTGTGGGTCCTTGGTAGGTCCCTGTAGGTCCCTGGTGGGTCCCTGGTGGGCCCCTGGTGGGTCCCTGTGGGTTCCCTGGCGAGTCCCTGGTGGGTCCCTGTGGATCCCTGGTGGGTCCCTGTGGGTCCTTGGTGGGTCCCTGTGGATCCCTGTGGGTCCCTGGTGGATCCCCTGTGGATCCCTGGCGGGTCCCTGTGGGTCCTTGGTGTGTCACTGGTGGATCTCTGTGGGTCCCTGGTGAGTCCCTGGTGGGTTCCTGTGGGTCTCTGGTGGGTTCCTGTGGGTCTTTGGTGGGTCCCTGGTGGGTCCCTGTGGGTCCCTAGTGGGCCCCTGGTGGGTCCCTGGTGGGTCCCTGGTGGGTCCCTAGTGGGCCCCTGGTGGGTCCCTGGTGGGTCCCTGTGGGTCCCTGGTGGGTCCCTGGTGGGTTCCTGTGGGTCCCTGTGGGTCCCTGTGGGTCCCTGGTGGGTTGTAGATTACAGCCACAACCACTTTCTCACCATCCAATGAAATGGTTCCAACAATGCAGTCCCTGTAGTTGTTTACCACCTCCAATGAAATCCCCTCAAAGATCCAGATTCCCTTCAAAGACCCAGGTTCCCTTCAAAGATCCAGGTTCTCTTTACCAGCAGTGCTATTCCACCTCCTCCTCTCTGTAGTCTTTCGCTTCTCATTATTTGATTTCCCTTTGGAAATATCACATTGTTAATCATACTAGATAGTTTGGTCTCTACTGATGCTATTACATCAGGGTCTGTTTCCTCAGTCCTTTCTTTCAGTTCATCTGCTTTATTTCGACAATGCCGACAATCCATCGGCATTGGTGTACCAGATCTTCAGTCTTTATTTTTTTTTATTATTGTATTGTCCACTGTCTAGTTACCAGCCTAAGTATGGGGGAAAATGTGGGAGTAAGTCTGGAGGGAGATGGATTTTAGACTTCTGGCAGGCTCGGCCTGAGGGAGGATCTGGAGATGCTCTGGTTGTCTGTTCCTTCTCAGGTCTAGGAGCTGAGTCCTTCTACCTTGTGTGTGCGTGTTTACTATTTGTGCTTGCAGATTCGAGCTATTAGCGTTTGGACTAATTGTGTACTCACCTAGTTGTGCTTGCAGGGGACGAGCTCCGGCTGTTTACTCCCGCCTCTCAGCTGTCAATCAGCTGGTATACAGATTCATGAGCCTATTGGACTCTATCATATCAGCATTTGAAACTGTTTTTGGAGTCTGCCTTCTCCACATCACTTCCTAATGCATTCCATTTATTAACTACCCAGACATTAAAAAAGTTCTGTCTAATGCCTCTAGGCTCATTTGGGTACTCTAGTTCTACATGTGTCCCCTTGTGCGTGTGCCCCCTGTATTAAATAAATTGTCTTTATCTACACTATCAGTTTCTCTGATAATCTTGTAAGTGGTAATCATGTCTTTCCTAACTCTTCTGTCTTCCAGCGAGGAGGTTTAGTTCCCGTAGTCTCTCCTTGTAGCTTATACCCTTCAGCTCGGGTACTAATCTGGTTGGATATCTCTGAACCTTCTTCAATTTAGTCTTACTCTTAATGAGATATGGACTCCATGCTGGATACTGCATACTCATGGATCGGTCTGATAAAAGGTTCTGAATGATTCTTTACTCAAGTTTCTGAAGGCGGTTCTTATGTTGGCCAATCATATCCTCATGCTGTGGGCTTCAAGGAACAGGTCTGGCGTGATATATACCCCAAGGTCTTCCTCACTATCTGATTATTGAAGAATTTAATTTCCCAAATGGTATACTTGTATCTGGCCTCCTGCTATCCTGGCCTATCGTCATTACTTGGTTTACTCAAGTTAAACTCTAACTGCCATTTGTTGGACAATTCCTTCAGTTTGTTCAGGTCATCATGAAGCCTCATGCTGTCCTTCTCTGTCTTGATCCTTCTCATAATTTTGGAATCATCAGCAAACTTTGAGAGGAATGAGTCTATTCCTTCTGGATGATGATTTACGTATATCAGAAACTGGATAGATCCGAATACTGAACCCTGTGGATCTCCTCTGTTGACTTCATGCCATTCTGAGGTCTCACCCCTCACCGTAACACTCTGCTTCCTATTGCTTAGGTATTCCCTTATCCACTGGAGCACCCTACCAGTTACTCCTGCTTGTTTCTACAGCTTATGTACCAGCCTCTTATGGAGTACTGTGTCAAAGGTGTTCCGACAGTCCAAGAAAGTGCAGTTTGCCCATCCTTCTCTTTCTTGCTTTATCTTTGTCACCTGGTCGTAGAATTATATTAAACATGAGAGGCAAGATTTACCATCCCTGAACCCATGTTGGTGGTGTGTCAAGAATTCCCTTCTCTCCAGATATGTTCCTTTTTTTTGCTCACGATCTTCTCCATCACCTTGCATGCTTTATGAGATAGGGACACGGGCCTGTAGTTCAGTGCTTCTTGCCTGTTATCTTTTTTGTATATTGGGACTACATTAGCCGTCTTCCTTATTTTGGGTAGGTCTCCCGTCTCCACTGACACTATGGAGAGTGGCAAGCAAAGTACTTATGCACACTCTTTCAGTACCCAAGGTGAGATTCCGACCAGAACAACAGCTATTCTCACGTCCAGATCCAACAGATCTGGACATGATGCCGATGCCGATCCAAACAGATGATCCAACAGATGCCGCTTACCCTCATTTCCTGTAATTTTGAACCCTTCCAAGGACTCCTGATATACAGCCACCTCTCTTAGTTCAGGGACTTCCAGAGCTCGTTCTATTGTGAAGACATCCTTGAATCTCTTGTTCTCACACGCCACTTTGTTATTCTTTGTGTACCTGTCCTCACATATTCTCACTTTTATCATATGTTCATTCACTGTTGTTTTCCTCCTGCTGTGGCTGTGAAGCAGTTTTGATTCGGTCTTGGTTTTATTTGCTATATAATTTTCATATTGTCTCTCTGCTTCTTGTCTCACACTGATATACTCATTCCTGGCTCTCTGGTATCGCTCTCTGCTCTTTGGTGATCTGTTATTTCTGTAGTTCCTCCACGCTTTTTTGTTTAGTTCCTTTGCTGCCATTCATGCTCTATTATACTATGGATTCCTCTTGTGCTTCTCATATTTTTTTCATTTCGGGCCGGGATAAACTTGTTTACTGGTTCCTGACACTTTTGGATGACATAATACATCATGTCTTATACAGACGTAGCTCTGAATTCTGTGCCCCATGATATTTATCAGGAATTTCCTCATCTCTGCATAATTTTCCTTTCGGTACGCCAGCTCTTTGCTTTCAAGCTTTTTTTCTTCTGGGGAAATTACTCCTAACTTTACCAGGTACTAGTAGAGGGGCTGGTCCCAAACCTGCACACAAAAATAACACCACATGAGACCAGAAGGCATGGCAGGATCTGCAGAATACCCCCATTGAAGAGCAGAGGTGCAACACTTACTCTGAGAGAGAACTCTGTCAACATCAGAGGCCCAAGACTGTTCAACACGCTTCCACCACACATAAGAGGCATAACTGGCCGACCCTTCACAGTGTTCAGGAGAGAGCTTAATAATTATCTCCAACGGGTACCTGATGAACCAGGCTATGACTCATACGTCAGGCTGCGAGCAGCCGCGTCCAACAGCCTGATTGACCAGTCCAGCAACGAGGAAGCCTGGTCGAGGACTGGGTCGTGGGGACGACAAACCCCGAAATCATCTCAAAGTAACCTCAAGGTACTCAAATATTAGTACACTGTGATCACTCACTTCCCAAGGAGGCTTTAACTTAACTTCCCTTGTATCTGACTCATTCAGGGTGAATATCAGAGCAAGTCTAGCTGGTTCGTATTCTCCTCTCATTCCTGATGGTCCCTTGACATGTTGGCATAGAACGTTTCTTATTGCCACATCCAGCAGCTTAGCTCTCTATGTGTCTGGTCCTCCATGTGGGCTTCTGCTCTCCCAATCTATCTACAGGTGGTTGAAGTCTCTCATGATTAGCAGTCTGGATCCATTCCTGCAAGTTCAAAAGCCGCTCTCTCTATTATATTGATGGTAGCCCTATTGTTTTAATCATATTCCTGTCTGAGTCTTCTGTCATTTGGTAGGAGGTTATATATGACTACTACTATTAGTTTTTGTCCTCCAATTGCTATAATACCTCTTATGTAGTCACTAAACCCTTCACAGCCCTGGATAACTATCTCCTCAAAAGTCCAGTCTTTTCTTATCAGCAGAGCTACTACTCTGCCTCCACCACTTCCATCCCTCTCTTTCCCTACTACATAGTATTCCTGTGGAAACACTCCATTTCTTATGGCTTTAGTAAGTTTTGTTTCTGTGAGTGATATTATGTCTAGGTTTTCTTCTTATGACCTTGCTCAAAGTTCACTTGCTTTATTTGCAATCCCATCTATGTTTGAGTACATTGCCTTGTAGCTCACTTTATTCTGTTCATTTTCGTTTTCTCTCCTTGGTGGCTTCCTGCTGGTACGTGTGTGTGTGTGTGTGTGTGTGTGTGTGTGTGTGTGTGTGTGTGTGTGTGTGTGTGTGTGTGTGTATGTGTGTGTGTGTGTGTGTGTGTGTGTGTGTGTGTGTGTGTGTGTGTGTGTGTGTGTGTGTGTGTGTGTGTGTGTGTGTGTTAGTGTGTGTATGTGTATTCACCTAGTTGTGCTTGTGGGGGTTGAGCTCTGCTCTTTCGGCCCGCCTCTCAACTGTCAATCAACTGTTTACTAACAACTTTTTTTCTTCTCAAACCACACACAAACACACACACCCCAGGAAGCAGCCCGTGACAGTTGACTAACTCCCAGGTACCTATTTACTGCTAGGTAACAGTGGCATTCAGGGTGAAAGAAACTTTGCCCATTTGTTTCTGCCTCGTGCGGGAATCGAACCCGCGCCACAGAATTACGAGTCCTGCGCGCTATCCACCAGGCTACGAGGCCCCCAACGTGTGTGTGTGTGTGTGTGTGTGTGTGTACTCACCTAGTTGTGCTTGCGGGGGTTGAGCTCTGGCTCTTTGGTCCCGCCTCTCAACTGTCAATCAACAGGTGTACAGGTTCCTGAGCCTATTGGGCTCGATCATATCTACACTTGAAACTGTGTATGGAGTCAGCCTCCACCACATCACTTCCTAATGCATTCCATTTGTCAACCACTCTGACACTAAAAAAGTTCTTTCTAATATCTCTGTGGCTCATTTGGGCACTTAGTTTCCACCTGTGTCCCCTAGTGCGTGTGCCCCTTGTGTTAAACAGCCTGTCTTTAGCAACCCTGTCAATTCCCTTGAGGATCTTGAATGTGGTGATCATGTCCCCCCTAACTCTTCTGTCTTCCAACGATGTGAGGTTTAATTCCCGTAGTCTCTCCTCGTAGCTCATACCTCTCAGCTCGGGTACTAGTCTGGTGGCAAACCTTTGAACCTTTTCCATTTTAGTCTTATGCTTGACTAGATATAGACTCCATGCTGGTGCCGCATACTCCAGGATTGGTCTGACATATGTGGTATATAATGTTCTGAAAGATTCCTTACACAAGTTTCTAAAGGCCGTTCTTATGTTAGCCAACCTGGCATATGATGATGATGTTATCCTCTTGATGTGAGCATCAGGGGACAGATCTGGCGTGATATCAACCCCCAGGTCTTTCTCTCTCTCTCGGACTCTTGAAGTATTTCATCTCCCAAGTGATACCTTGTATCTGGTCTCCTGCTTCCTCCCACTATCTTCATTACATTACATTTGCTTGGATTAAACTCTAACAGCCATTTGTTCGACCATTCCTGCAGCTTGTCCAGGTCTTCTTGAAGCCTCAAGCTGTCCTCCTCTGTCTTAATCCTTCTCATAATTTTGGCGTCGTCAGCAAACATTGAGAGGAATGAGTCTATACCCTCTGGGAGATCATTTACGTATATCAGAAACAGGATAGGTCCAAGTACAGAGCCCTGTGGGACTCCACTGGTGACTTCACGCCAGTCTGAGGTCTCACCCCTCACTGTAACTCTCTGCTTCCTATTGTTTAGGTACTCCCTTATCCACTGGAGCGCCCTACCAGTTACTCCTGCCTGTTTCTCTAGCTTATGCATCAACCTTTTATGGGGTACTGTGTCAAAGGCTTTCCGACAGTCCAAAAAAATGCAGTCCGCCCACCCTTCTCTTTCTTGTTTAATCTTTGTCACCTGATCGTAGAATTCTATCAATCCTGTAAGGCAAGATTTACCCTCCCTGAACCCATGTTGATGGGTTGTCACGAAGTCTCTTCTCTCCAGATGTGTTACTAGGTTTTTTCTCACAATCTTCTCCCTCACCTTGCATGGTATACAAGTTAAGGACACTGGCCTGTAGTTCAGTGCCTCTTGTCTGTCACCCTTTTTGTATATTGGTACTACATTAGCAGTCTTCCATATTTCTGGTAGGTCCCCCGTTTCCAGTGACCTACTATACACTATGGAGAGTGGTAGGCAAAGTGCTCCTGCACACTCTTTCAATACCCATGGCGAGATTCCATCCGGCCCAACAGCTTTTCTCACATCCAGCTCCAATAGGTGCTTCTTGACCTCATCTCTTGTAATTTCGAACCTATCCAAGGTCACCTGGTTTGCTGCCACCTCTTCTAGCGCCGCGACATCTCCCTGTTCTATTGTAAAGACCTCCTGGAACCTTTTGTTGAGTTCTTCACACACCTCTTTGTCATTCTCTGTGTACCTGTCCTAGCCCACCCTAAGTTTCATCACCTGTTCCTTCACTGTTGTCTTCCTCCTTATGTGACTGTGTAGTAGCTTGGGTTCGGTCTTGGCTTTATTAGCTATATCATTTTCATACCTTTTCTCAGCTGCTCTTCTCACATTGACATACTCGTTCCTGGTTCTCTGGTATCTCTCTCTACTTTGTGGTGTTCTGTTATTACGGAAGTTCCTCCATGCCCTTTTGTTTTGCTCCTTTGCTTTCATACATTCCCTATTAAACCACGGATTCTTCCTTTGCTTCTCTGTTTTTTCCTGTCGGGCTGGGACAAACCTGCTTACAGCCTCCTGACATTTTTGGGTGACATAGTCCATCATGTCTTGTACGGACTTGGTTCCGAGTTGTGTGTCCCAATGTATATCCCATAGGAATTTATTCATTTCCTCATAGTTTCCCTTTCGGTACGCCAGCCCTTTGGTTCCCAGTTCTTTTTGGGGGTGATAATTCCTAACTCAACCAGGTACTCAAGCTCAATACACTGTGATCACTTATTCCCAAGGGGACTTCCAACTTAACTTCCCTTATATCCGACTCATTTAGGGTAAATATCAGATCAAGCAAGGCTGGTTCATCCCCTCCTCTCATTCTTGTCGGTCCCTTGACGTGTTGACTTAGAAAGTTTCTTGTTGCCACATCCAGCAGCTTAGCTCTCCATGTGTCTGGGCCTCCATGTGGGTCTCTGTTCCCCCAATCTATCTTCCCATGGTTGAAGTCTCCCATGATTAGAAGTCTGGATCCGTTCCTGCTAGCCACAGAAGCTGCTCTCTCTATTATATTGATGGTGGCCAAGTTGTTTCTATCATATTCCTGTCTGGGTCTTCTGTCATTTGGTGGGGGGTTATATATGACTACTATTATAATTTTCTGTCCTCCAGTTGCTATGGTGCCTGATATGTAGTCACTGAAACCTTCACAGTTCTGAATTACCATCTCTTCGAAACTCCAACCTTCTCTTAGTGGCAGAGCTACCCCACCTCCTCCTCTCCCTTCTCTCTCTTTCCTCACTACATAGTAGCCCTGTGGATACACTGCGTTTGTTATGATTTTCGTTAACTTTGTTTCTGTGAGTGCTATTAGGTCTGGGTTTTCTTCTAGTGCCCATTCTCCAAGTTCACTTGTTTTATTTGAAATCCCGTCTATGTTAGTGTACATCGCCTTGAAGCTCACTTTTTCTGTTCATTTTCATGTCCCTTTCTTGGCAAGCATTCTGCTGGTGTGGGAAGCTGTTCCATGGGTGAGAGGATCTGTGAGGTGGTTTGCAGGGTCTCATAGGATTTTGGGGTGGGGGGTGGGGGTTTAAGGGAAGGAGGAACAGGTAGGGGGGACATGGAGGATACGCAGTGAGGGGGGAGGACGGATAGGGAGAGTATGGGATGAAGGGGGAGGGGGGTCAGGGGGAAAAAGGTGGGAGGGGGGACATGATGGGAATGGGGAAGGGGTGTGTGTGTGTGTGTGTGCGTGTGTGTGTGTGTGTGTGTGTGTGTGTGTGTGTGTGTACTCACCTATTTGTGCTTGCGGGGGTTGAGCATTGTCTCTTTGGTCCCGCCTCTCAACAGTCAATCAACTGGTGTACAGATTCCTGAGCCTACTGAGCTCTATCATATCTACATTTGAAACTGTGTATGGAGTCAGCCTCCACCACATCACTTCCTAGTGCATTCCATTCACTACCTACTCTGACACTGAAAAAATTCTTTCTAATGTCTCTGTTGCTCATTTGGGTACTAAGTTTTCACCTGTGTCCCCTTGTGTGAGTGTGTGTGTGTGTGTGTGTGTGTACTCACCTAGTTGTGTGTGTGTGTGTGTCTGTGTGTGTACTCACCTATTGTACTCACCTATTTGTGCTTGTGGGGGTTCAGCTTTGGCTCTTTAGTCCCCCCTCTCAACTGTTAATCAACTGGTGTTCAGATTCCTGAGCCTACTGGGCTCTATCATATCTACATTTGAAACTGTGTATAAAGTCAGCCTCCACCACATCACTGCCTAATGCATTCCATCCGTTAACTACTCTGACACTGAAAAAGTTCCGTCTAACGTCCTTGTGGCTCATGTGGGTACTCAGTTTCCACCTGTGTCCCCTTGTTCACGTCCCGCCAGTGTTGAATAGTTTATCCTTGTTTTCTCTGTTCTATTCCCCTGAGGATTTTGTAGGTTGTGATCATGTCTCCCCCTTACTCTTCTCTCTTCCAGTGTCGTAAGGTGCATTTCCCGCAGCCTTTCCTCGTAACTCATGCCTCTTAGTTCTGGGACTAGTCTACTTGCATACCTTTGGACTTTTTCCAACTTCGTCTTGGGCTTGACAAGGTACGGGCTCCATGCTGGGGCCGCATTCTCCAGGATTGGTCTTACATTTGTGGTGTACAAGATTCTGAATGATTCCTTACACAGGTTCCTGAACGCTGTTCTGATGTTAGCCAGGCTCGCATATGCCGCAGACGTTATTCTTTTTATGTGGGCTTCAGGAGACAGGTTTGGTGTGATATCAACTCCTAGATCTTTCTCTCTGTTCGTTTCATTAAGTACTTCATCTCCTATTCTGTATCCTGTGTCTGGCCTCCTGTTTCCACTACCTAGTTTCATTACTTTGCTTTTACTCGGGTTGAATTTCTACAGCCATTTGTTGGACCATTCACTCAGTATGTCTAGGTGATCTTGTAGTATCCTACTATCATCCTTTGTTTCAATCCTCCTCATAATTTTTGCATCATCGGCAAACATTGAGAGAAACGATTCTATACCCTCTGGGAGATCATTTACATATATCAGAAACAGTATAGGTCCAAGGACTGACCCCTGCGGGACTCCACTTGTAACGTCTCGACAATCTGAGACCTCACCCCTCACACTGACTCATTGTCTTCTGTTGGTTAGGTACTCCTTTATCCAATGGAGTACCTTCCCTTTCACTCCAGCCTGCATCTCTAGCTTTTTCACTAGCCTCTTGTGTGGTACTGTATCAAAGGCTTTCTGACAATCGAAAAATGTGCAGTCTGCCCACCCTTCTCTTTCTTGCCTTATTTTTGTTGCCTGGTCGTAGAATTTCAGTAACCCTATGAGGCAGGACCTGCTATCCCTGAACCCATGTTGAAGCTGTGTTACAAAGTTCTTTCGCTCCAGATGTTCCACTAGCTTTCTTCGCACAATCTACCCCATCAGCTTGCATGGTATGTAGGTTAGGGACACTGGCCTGTAGTTCAGTGCCTCCTGTCTATCCCCTTTCTTGTATATCGGGACTACGTTAGCTGCTTTCCAAATATCTGGCAGTTCTCCTGTTGCCAGTGATTTGTTATACACTATGGAGAGTGGTAGGCACAGTTCTTTTGCTCCTTCCTTTAGTATCCAAGGGGAGATTCCATATGGGCCTATAGCCTTTGTCACATCGCAGTGACATGTGTGTGTGTGTGTGTGTGTGTGTGTGTGTGTGTGTGTGTGTGTGTGTGTGTGTGTGTGTGTGTGTGTGTGTGTGTGTGTGTGTGTGTGTGTGTGTGTGTATACTCACCTATTTGTGCTTGCGGGGGTTAAGCTTTGGCTCTTTGGTCCCGCCTCTCAACCGTCAATCAACTGATGTACAGGTTCCTGAGCCTACTGGGCTCTATCATATCTACATTTGAAACAGTGTATGGAGTCAGCCTCCACCACATCACTTCCTAGTGCATTCCATTTACTAACTACTCTGACACTGAAAAGGTCCTGCTAATGTCTCTGTGGCTCATTTGGGTACTCAGCTTCCACCTGTGTCCCCTTGTTCGTGTGCCACACGTGTTAAATAATCCATCCTTGCCTACCCTGTATTATGAGGTTGTTGTTGTTGGTTGTCCTTCCTTACGGACAACCCAACCCAAAAATCCGGAGAGCGCTTATTTTGACCAGGAGATCACCCTGGGCGCTTCTGGCACTTGGAGAGGGGCTCAGCGTCACATTCTTAGGGGATGCGGCTCCAACACTTGCCTCATTGTCACGTGAACACACCCACTCGAGCCGCCGTGACTCCACACTCTCTCCTTATGTGGTATGATCTCCTCAATCCCTTTTTCTGAAACATTACTCTGTACTACCGTGTCCACAGCTATGGTTCTTGGTCCTTTCCCTTTCTCTCTCTCTCTCTCTCTCTTTTCTACTTTCTGGGAAGCCTCACTAGGACAAGGGTAAACACCTTCTAGTTATAACATTTAATATACAGAGAACGTATACAAACATTCACAAGATACAATAATAACTCCAACGCTCTATGCTATTGCAATCATATTGCATCCAATCCCATCGGGACTCTATCAGCTGCTTATCTCAAGTAGTAGTCCAACTCCTGGCTCGCCACTTATGCTATCAACCTCATTAGGTGGGTTAAATCTTGTCATATACTACGGTACTATCAGCCCTAGAACATATGTATATATCTCTGGAGGTAATTCAGCCCACAGTTATAACTCTATAAACTTCAGCATAAGTAAATGATAATCAATCACCCTATCACATGTCCTAGAACATATATATAAATATACACGAATGTACACAAGGAAATCTAGCCTATGGCTGTAACACTATAAACAATAATATAAATGTTTCTTGATATAAAAATGTTCAGTCACCCACCATCCACTGCGTCTTGCACGCCAATGACACTCAAACGCTCTACAGACTCTCCATAAGTAATGACTAAGAACCTCTTCTCTACAAACAGAGGATCTCCACCCTGAACACCTTCGGGTCTTTAAAGAATTGTCTACCAGGGTCCTCCACAGCTCTTCCGGCTGCTACACCATGAAGCCTTCCTTAACAACAATGGTGCTTCACCACTGGAATCACAGAAGCACGTGAATCTTCCCTTAATTGCTCCTCTTCCCACAGTTTGAGATCCACCTCATTATGGGGCTCTGCTCTTCCACAGGGTTCAATATCCACTCCTACGGCCTCATGTCTATATTTCTTTGACCTCTTATTTAGGTCAGGTTTTGCAGAATAACTCTCAAGGTAGACTCGTTTTTCAGCTACCTGGGATCATAACACCTGTCAATTCCCTCAGAATTTTGCATGTGATGATCATGTCTCCCCGAGCTCTTTTGTCTTCCAGCGATGTGATGTAGAGGTTTCCTCATAACTCATACCTCTTAGTTCTGGGACTTGCCTAGTGTCATACCTCTATACTTTTTCCAGCTTCGTCTTGTACTTGACTAGGTACGGGCTCCATGCTGGGGCTGCATACTCCAGGATTGGCCTTACATATGTGGTATACAAGGTTCTGAAGGATTCCTTACACAGGTTTCTGATGTTAGCCAGCCTCGCCGATGTTATTCTTTTGATCTGGGCTTCAGGAGAAAGGTTTGGCGTGATATCAACTCCTAGGTCTTTCTCTCTGCCTGTTTCGTAAAGTGCTTCATCTCCCATTCGGTATCCAGTGTGTGGCCTCCTAGTTCCTTCTCCTAGTTTCATTACCTTACATTTCATCTTGTAGCCTCATACTATCTTCCTCTGTCTTGATCCTCATAATTTTTGCATCATCATCAAACATTGAGAGGACTAAGTCAATTCCTTCTGGGAGATCATTTACGTATATCAAAAACAGCATAGGTCCAAGGACTGATCCTTGTGGGACTCCACTGGTGACTCCCCGCCACTCCGAGACCTCTCCGCTCACAGTGACTCGCTGTTGCTTAGGTACTCCCTTATCCAGTGGAGCACCTTCCCTTTCACTTCTGCCTACATCTCCAGTTTGTGCACTAGTTTCTTAAGTGGTGCTGTGTCAAAGGCTTTCTGGCAGTACAGAAATAAGCAGTCTGCCCATCCCTCTCTCTCTTGCCTGATTTTTCTTGCCTGGCTATAGAACTCAATTAAACCTGTTAGGCATGATTTGCCATCAGTGAACCCATGCTGATGTTGTGTTATAAAGTTCTTTTGCTCCAGATGTTCTACTAGCTTTTCTCGCACAATCTTCTCCATCATCTTGCCTGGAATGCAAGTTAGGGACACTGACCTGTAGTTCAGTGCCTCTTGCCTATCACCCTTCTGGTATATTGGAACTACATTGGCCGTCTTCCAAATTTTTGTCAGTTCACCTGTTACCAGTGATTTGTTGCACACCATGGAGAGTCTCAGGCACAGAGCTTCTGCTACTCCCTTTAGAATCCATGATGATATTCCATCCGGGCCTATAACCTTTGTCACGTCCAAATCTAGCAGATGCTTCCTCACCTCCCCACTGGTAATCACAAACTCTTCTAGTGATGTCTGGTTTGATGTTCCCTCTCTTATCTCTGGGACTTCTTGCTCTGAAGTGAAAACTTCCTGGAATTTATTATTGAGTTCCTCGCACACTTCCTTGTCCTTTGTAGTGAATCTTTCTGCCCCTATCCTCAATTTCATTATCTGTTCCTTCACTGTTGTTTTCCTCCTGATGTGGCTATGCAGCAGTTTGGGTTGAGTCTTTGTCTTGCTCGCTATGTAATTTTCATATTGCCTCTCTACCTCTCTTCTCACCCTGACGTATTCATTCCTGGCGCTCTGGTATCTTTCTCTGCTCTCTAGTGTTTTATTGTTTCTATAGTTTCTCCACGCCCTTTTACTTAGTTGTTTTGCTAGCTTACATCTTTGATTAATCCACGGGTTTCTGTCATAGAAATGACAGAAGTTTCTCATCTGCATTAATTTTTTTTCATTTTGGACTGGGAGGATCTTGTCTGCTGCCTCCTTACACTTCTATGTGATGTAGTCCATCATGTCATAAACCAACTTTCCTCTGAGCTCGGTTTCCCAAGCTATATCAGTTAGGAATTTTCTTATCTCCTCATAGTTTACCTTCCGAAATCCCGGCCTCTTGCTTTCAGGTCCCTTCATTGTGTACATTAACCCTTCTTCGACCATTAACCCTCCTGTGTGTGTGTGTGTGTGTGTGTGTGTGTGTGTGTACTCACCTAGTTGTGCTTGCCGGGGTTTAGCTCTGGCTCTTTGGTCCCGCCTCTCAACCGATAGCAACCGATAGTGTGTGTGTGTGTGTGTGTGTGTGTGTGTGTGTGTGTGTGTGTGTGTGTGTGTGTGTGTGTGTGTGTGTGTGTGTGTGTGTTTACTAGTTGTGTTTACTAGTTGTGTTTTTGCGGGGGTTGAGCTTTGCTCTTTCGGCCCGCCTCTCAACTGTCAATCAACTGTTTACTAACTACTTTTTTTTTTCCCCCACACCACACACACACACACACACCAGGAAGCAGCCCGTGACAGCTGACTAACTCCCAGGTACCTATATACTGCTAGGTAACAGGGGCACTTAGGGTGAAAGAAACTTTGCCCATTTGTTTCTGCCTTGTGCGGGAATCGAACCCGCGCCACAGAATTACGAGTCCTGCACGCTATCCACCAGGCTACGAGGCCCCCCTTCACGTGTGTGTGTGTGTGTGTGTGTACTCACCTAGTTCTGTTTGCGGGGGTTGAGCTCCGGCTCTTTGGTCCCGCCTCTCAACCATCAATCAACAGGTGTACAGATTCCTGAGGTGTGTGTGTGTGTGTGTGTACTCACCTAGTTGTACTCACCTAGTTGTGCTTGCGGGGTTGAGCTCTGGCTCTTTGGTCCCGCCTCTCAACTGTCAATCAACAGGTGTACAGGTTCCTGAGCCTATTGGGCTCTATCATATCTACACTTGAAACTGTGTATGGAGTCAGCCTCCACCACATCACTTCCTAATGCATTCCATTTGTCAACCACTCTGACACTAAAAAAGTTCTTTCTAATATCTCTGTGGCTCATTTGGGCACTCAGTTTCCACCTGTGTCCCCTAGTGTGTGTGCCCCTTGTGTTGAACAGCCTGTCTTTATCAACCCTGTCAATTCCCTTGAGGATCTTGAATGTGGTGATCATGTCCCCCCTAACTCTTCTGTCTTCCAACGAAGTGAGGTTTAATTCCCGTAGTCTCTCCTCGTAGCTCATACCTCTCAGCTCGGGTACTAGTCTGGTGGCAAACCTTTGAACCTTTTCCATTTTAGTCTTATGCTTGACTAGATATGGACTCCATGCTGGTGCCGCATACTCCAGGATTGGTCTGACATATGTGGTATATAATGTTCTGAAAGATTCCTTACACAAGTTTCTAAAGGCCGTTCTTATGTTAGCCAACCTGGCATATGCTGCTGCTGTTATCCTCTTGATATGAGCATCAGGGGACAGGTCTGGCGTGATATCAACCCCCAGGTCTTTCTCTCTCTTGGACTCTTGAAGTATTTCATCTCCCAAGTGATACCTTGTATCTGGTCTCCTGCTTCCTCCCCCTATCTTCATTACATTACATTTGCTTGGATTAAACTCTAACAGCCATTTGTTCGACCATTCCTGCAGCTTGTCCAGGTCTTCTTGAAGCCTCAAGCTTTCCTCCTCTGTCTTAATCCTTCTCATAATTTTGGCGTCGTCAGAAAACATTGAGAGGAATGAGTCTATACCCTCTGAGAGATCATTTACGTATATCAGAAACAGGATAGGTCCAAGTACAGAGCCCTGTGGGACTCCACTGGTGACTTCACGCCAGTCTGAGGTCTCACCCCTCACTGTAACTCTCTGCTTCCTATTGTTTAGGTACTCCCTTATCCACTGGAGCGCCTTACCAGTTACGCCTGCCTGTTTCTCTAGCTTATGCATCAACCTTTTATGGGGTACTGTGTCAAAGGCTTTCCGACAGTCCAAAAAAATGCAGCCCGCCCACCCTTCTCTTTCTTGTTTAATCTTTGTCACCTGATCGTAGAATTCTATCAATCTTGTAAGGCAAGATTTACCCTCCCTGAACCCATGTTGAAGGGTTGTCACGAAGTCTCTTCTCTCCAGATGTGTTACTAGGTTTTTTCTCACAATCTTCTCCATCACCTTGCATGGTATACAAGTTAAGGACACTGACCTGTAGTTCAGTGCCTCTTGTCTGTCACCCTTTTTGTATATTGGAACTACATTAGCAGTCTTCCTTATTTCTGGTAGGTCTCCCGTTTCCAGTGACCTACTATACACTATGGAGAGTGGTAGGCAAAGTGCTCCTGCACACTCTTTCAATACCCATGGCGAGATTCCATCCGGCCCAACAGCTTTTCTCACATCCAGCTCCAATTGGTGCTTCTTGACCTCATCTCTTGTAATTTCGAACCTATCCAAGGTCACCTGGTTTGCTGCCACCTCTTCTAGCGCCGCAACATCTCCCTGTTCTATTGTAAAGACCTCCTAGAACCTTTTGTTGAGTTCTTCACACACCTCTTTGTCATTCTCTGTGTACCTGTCCTCGTCCACCCTAAGTTCCATCACCTGTTCCTTCACTGTTGTCTTCCTCCTGATGTGACTTCCTTCCTCTACTTTCTGGTGTTCTGTTATTACTGAAGTTCCTCCATGCCCTTTTGTTCTGCTCCTTTGCTTTCATACATTCCTTATTAAACCACGGATTCTTCCTTTGCTTCTCTGTTTTTTCCTGTCGGGCTGGGACAAACCTGCTTACAGCCTCCTGACATTTTTGGGTGACATAGTCTACCATGTCTTGTACCGACTTGGTTCCGAGTTCTGTGTCCCAATGTATATCCCATAGGAATTTATTCATTTCCTCATAGTTTCCCTTTCGGTACGCCAGCCCTTTGGTTCCCAGTTCTTTTTTGGGGGTGATAATTCCCAGCTCAACCAGGTACTCAAAGCTCAATACACTATGATCACTCATTCCCAAGGGGGCTTCCAACTTAACTTTCCTTATATCCGACTCATTTAGGGTAAATATCAGATCAAGCAAGGCTGGTTCATCCCCTCCTCTCATTCTTGTCGGTCCCGATCCCACACAAAGGTGTGTGTGTGTGTGTGTGTGTGTGTGTGTGTACTCACCTAATTGTGCTTGCGGGGGTTGAGCTTTGGCTCTTTGGTCCCGCCTCTCAACCGTCAATCAACTGGTGTACAGATTCCTGAGCCTACTGGGCTCTATCATATCTACATTTGAAACTGTGTATGGAGTCAGCCTCCACCACATCACTTCCTAGTGCATTCCATTTACTAACTACTCTGACACTGAAAAAGTTCCTTCTAACGTCTCTGTGGCTCATTTGGGTACTCAGCTTCCACCTGTGTCCCCTTGTTCGCCTCCCTTCAGTGTTGAATAGTTCATCCTTGTTTACCCGGTCGATTCCCCTGAGGAATTTTTAGGTTGTGATCATGTCCCCCTTACTCTTCTGTCTTCCAGTGTCGTAAGGTGCATTTCCCACAGCCTTTCCTCATAACTCATGCCTCTTAGTTCTGGGACTAGTCTAGTAGCATACCTTTGGACTTTTTCCAGCTTCGTCTTGTGCTTGACAAGGTACGGGCTCCATGCTGGGGCCGCATACTCAAGGATTGGTCTTACATATGTGGTGCACAAGATTCTGAATGATTCCTTACACAGGTTCCTGAACACCGTTCTGATATTGCCAGCCTCGCATATGCCGCAGACGTTATTCTCTTTATGTGGGCTTCAGGAGACAGGTTTGGTGTGATATCAACTCCTAGATCTTTCTCTCTGTCTGTTTCATTAAGTACTTCATCTCCTATTCTGTATCCTGTGCCTGGCCTCCTGTTTACACTGCCTAGTTTCATTACTTTGCAGTATCATCCTAGTATCATCCTCTGTTTCAATCCTCCTCATAATTTTTGCATCGTCGGCAAACATTGAGAGGAACGAATCTATACCCTCTGGGAAATCATTTACATATACCAGAAACAGTATAGGTCCAAGGACTGACCCCTGCGGGACTCCACTTGTGACGTCTCGCCAATCTGAGACCTCACCCCTCACACAGACTCGTTGTCTCCTGTTGCTTAGGTACTCCTCTATCCACCGGAGTACCTTCCCTTTCACTCCAGCCTGCATCTCCAACTTTCGCCTTAGCCTCTTGTGTGGCACTGTATCAAAGGCTTTCTGACAATCCAAAAATATGCAGTCTGCCCACCCTTCTCTTTCTTGCCTTATTTTTGTTGCCTGGTCGTAGAATTGTGTGTGTGTGTGTGTGTGTGTGTGTGTGTGTGTGTGTGTGTGTGTGTGTGTACTCACCTAATTGTGCTTGCGGGGGTTGAGCTCTGGCTCTTTGGTCCCGCCTCTCAACCGTCAATCAACTGGTGTACAGATTCCTGAGCCTATTGGGCTCTATCATATCTACATTTGAAACTGTGAATGGAGTCAGCCTCCACCACATCACTTCCTAATGCATTCCATTTGCTAACTACTCTGACACTGAAAAAGTTCTTTCTAACGTCTCTGTGGCTCATTTGGGTACTCAGCTTCCACCTGTGTCCCCTTGTTCGCGTCCCACCAGTGTTAAAAAGTTCGTCCTTGTTTACCCGGTCGATTCCCCTGAGGATTTTGTAGGTTGTGATCATGTCCCCCCTTACTCTTCTGTCTTCCAGTGTCGTGAGGTGCATTTCCCGCAGCCTTTCCTCATAACTCATGCCTCTTAGTTCTGGGACTAGTCTAGTAGCATACCTTTGGACTTTTTCCAGCTTCGTCTTGTGCTTGACAAGGTACGGGCTCCATGCTGGGGCCGCATACTCCAGGATTGGTCTTACATATGTGGTGTACAAGATTCTGAATGATTCCTTACACAGGTTCCTGAACGCCGTTCTGATGTTAGCCAGCCTCGCATATGCCGCAGACGTTATTCTCTTTATGTGGGCTTCAGGAGACAGGTTTGGTGTGATATCAACTCCTAGATCTTTCTCTCTGTCTGTTTCATTAAGTACTTCATCTCCTATTCTGTATCCTGTGCCTGGCCTCCTGTTTCCACTGCCTAGTTTCATTACTTTGCATTTACTCGGGTTGAACTTCAACAGCCATTTGTTGGACCATTCACTCAGTCTATCCAGGTCATCTTGTAGCCTCCTACTATCATCCTCTGTTTCAATCCTCCTCATAATTTTTGCATCGTCGGCAAACATTGAGAGGAACGAATCTATACCCTCTGGGAGATCATTTACATATACCAGAAACAGTATAGGTCCAAGGACTGACCCCTGCGGGACTCCACTTGTGACGTCTCGTGTGTGTGTGTGTGTGTGTGTGTGTGTGTGTGTGTGTGTGTGTACTCATCTAGTTGTGCTTGCGGGAGTTGAGCTCTGGCTCTTTGGTCCCGCCTCTCAACTGATAGATACCGATAGTGTGTGTGTGTGTGTGTGTGTGTGTGTGTGTGTGTGTGTGTGTGTGTGTGTGTGTGTGTGTGTGTGTGTGTGTGTGTGTGTGTGTGTGTGTGTGTGTGTGTTTGTGTGTGTCTGAGTGTGTGTACTCACCTATATGTACTCATTTACTTGTGCCGGCAGGATCGAGCTCTAGCTCTCGAAACCTATTTTCTAGCCGCTTGTGGTCTAATGCAACGACTCCTGACCCAGTTCCCTATCATACCTGATTTTAAAGGTATGAATTTAGTTTGCTTTTTCCACCAGTTCCTGTAGGTCATTCCATTCCTACCCCTCACCCTAAAAGAAAACTTCTTAACATCTTTATTAATCTAAGACTTGATCTAAGTCTCAAGAATCCATCCATGCCCACTTGTTCTATTGGTATTCGCATAAACATCTACTCCTTTTGAACCCTGTCAATCTCCTAAGAATTTTATACGTCTCTTCTCGCAACACTGGGACGAGTCTCGTTGTAAACTTCTGCACTCAATGAAGTTTCGAATGTCTTTTTTTTTTACATGAGGGCTCCACGATGGTGCGGCACAGTGTAAAATTGGCCTCACTTTGGCGGTATACTGCGATATAAATGTGTACTCACCTATTTGTGCCGACAGGATCGAGCGTTGGCTCCTGGATCCCACCTTTCTATCCTTCCGTTGTTTAAAGCAATGACTCCTGTCCTTCAACTCTATCATACCTTGTTTTAAAGCTATGAATAGTGTTTGCTAACAAAATTAGCTCCTTTAGTTCATTCAATTTCTCCACTACTCTCACGCTAAAGGAAAACTTTCTAATATCTCTATGACTCATCTGAGTTTCCAGTTTCCACCCATGTTCCTTGTTCTGTTAGAATTCCGTGTGAACATTTCGTGTATTTCCACTCTGTCAATCTCCCTAATTATTATGTATGCTGCTATCATATCTCCCTGCGCCCTTTTTTTTCTAACGTCGTCAGTTTCAGTTTTACTTCAGCCACTCTTCATATCCCATCCCTTGCAACTCTGGAACTAGCCCCATTGCATATTTTTTAACCTTTTCCAGTTTCCTAATGTGTTTCTTTAGGTGGGGCTCCATGATGGGGCTCCATACTTTAAGACTGGTCTCACGTAGGCAGTGTAAATTCCTCCCTCTTTTATTAACCTGTACTTCACCTTCTAACTCTAACACCATCCACTGAGCCTGTGCTTCACTTCCTCTATCTACCACTATCACCTGAACCTATGCTTCATCTCCTTCCTCTACCACAATCCCCTAGACTTGTGCATCACCTCCTAACTCTAACACCATCCATGGGACATGTGCTTCACCTCATTCTTCTACTACTATCCTTTGGACATGTGCTTCACCTCCTAACTCTGACACCATCCATTAGGTCTGTGCTTCACCTCTTCCCTTTATCACCATCCACTGGACCTGTGCTTCACCACCCCCTACAACCATCCCCCGGACATGTGCTTCATCACCCTCTACCACCATCCCTGGACCTGTGCTTCACATCCTTTGTCTACCATTGACCCTTGGACCTGTGCTTCACCACCCTCTACCACCATCCCCTGGACCTGTGCTTCACCACCCTCTACCACCAATCCCCTGGACCTGTGCTTCAGCACGCTCTACCACCATTCCCTGGACCTGTGCTTTACCACCCTCAAACACCCACCCCTGGACCTGTGCTTCACCACCCTCTACCACGATCTCCTGGACTTATGTTTCAGCACCCTCCACCACCGTCTTTTGGACCTGTGCTTCACCACCCTCTACCACCATCTTTTGGACCTGAGCTTCACCACCTTCTATCACCAACTCCTGGACCTGTGCTTCACCACCGTCCCTTGACCTGTGCTTCACCACCCTCTACCACCAACCACTGGACCTGGGCTTCACCACCCTCTACCACCATCCTTTGGACCTGTGCTTCACCACCCTCTACCACCATCTCAGGACCTATGCTTCACATCCTCTGTCTACCATTGACCCTTGAACTTGTGGTTCATCACCCTTTACCTCCATCCTCTGGACCTGTGCTTCACCATTCTCTAGCACCATCCTCTCGACCTGTGCTTCACAACCTGCTACCACCATCCCCTGGACCTGTGCTTCATTACCCTCTACCACCATCCTCTCGACCTGTGCTTCACAACCTGCTACCACCATCCCCTGGACCTGTGCTTCATTACCCTCTACCACCATCCCCTGGACCTGTGCTTCATTACCCTCTACCACCATCCCTGGACCTGTGCTTCACCACCCTCTACCACCATCCCTTGGACCTGTGCTTCACCACCCTCTACCACCATCCCTGGACCTGTGCTTCACCACCCTCTACCAAAATCCCCTCGATCCCCTGGAGGAGAGATTGCTGAAATCGAGGGAATACAGAGAACATATACGGCACGCATAGACGAGATAAAGCACCTAAATTATTGGGATCGTCTCAAAGTTTTCCAAATGTACTCACTAGAAAGGAGACGAGAGAGATACCAAATAACATACACATGGATAATACTGAAGGGACAGGTCCCTAATCTGCACAGTAAAATAACAACGTACTGGAGTGATGGAAGAAAATGCAGAATAGAACCAGTGAAGAGCAGAGGTGCCATGGGCACAATCAGAGAACACTGTATGAACATCACGGTTGTTCAACGTTCTACCAGCGAGCATCAGAAATATTACAGGAACAACCGTGGATATCTTCAAGAAGAAACTAGATTGTTTCCTTCAAGGAGTGCCGGACCAACCGGGCTGTGGTGGGTATGTGGGCCTGCGGGCCGCTCCAAGCAACAGCCTGGTGGACTAAACTCTCACAAGTCAAGTCTCGCCTCGGACTGGGCTTGGGGTGTAGAAGAACTCCCAGAACCCCATCAAGCAGGTATCAACCCGGTACCTGTGCTTCACCACCCCCTACCACTATCCACTGTACCTGAGCTTCACCATCCTCTACCACCATCACCTGAACCTGTGCTTCACCACCCCCTACCACTATCCACTGTACCTGAGCTTCACCATCCTCTACCACCATCACCTGAACCTGTGCTTCACCACCCTCTACCACCTTCCCCAGGACCTTTGCTTCAACACCCTCTATCACAATTCCTAGACCTGTGCTTCACCACCCTCTACCACCATCCACTGGACCTGAGCTTCACCACCCTCTACCACAATCCATGGACCTGTGCTTCACCTCCTCCATGTACCATTGACTCTTGAACCTGTGCTTCACCCCCCCCTCCACCACCATCACTGGACCTGTGCTTCATTACCCTCTACCATCATCCCTGGACCTGTGCTTCACAACCCTTTACCACAATCCCTGGACCTGTGCTTCACCTCCTCCGTCTACCATTGACTCTTGAACCTGTGCTTCCCCACCCTCCACCACCGTCCCTGGTCCTGTGCTTCACTACCCTCTACCACCATCCCTGGACCTGTGCTTCACTACCCACTAGTACTATCTCTGGACCTGTGATTCACCACCACCTACCACCATCTTCTGTTCCTGTGCTTCAGCACCCTCTACCACCATCCCTGGACCTGTGCTTCACCACCCTCAACCACCATACGTTGGACCTTTGCTTCACCTCCTACGTCTACCATTAACCCTTGGACCTGTGTTTCAGCACCCCTTACCACCATCTCCTGGTCCTGTGCTTCACCTCCTATTCCACGGGCCACTGGACCAGGGTTTCATCTCCTTCATCGACCTCTGGACCTGTGCTTCATCTCCTCCATCAACCACTGGACCTGTGCTTCACCTCCTATTCCACCGACAACTGGACCAGTGCTTCACCTCCTATTCCACCGTCCATTGGACCAGTGCTTCATGTCGGAAATCTGACACACATAATAACATGAGTTTACCCCATAAAAGAAAAGAGAATGGGAGATTCCGTGACGTCATCGACGTCACGTATTTATATTACTCTAATTTCTTTTTAAACAACAGTCTAGTGTTTATACTTAATAAAAAAGTGTTCACTGGGACTGAATAAAATTTTCAACACTAGGAATATAGCTTAACACTCTATTCCTTAAACATAAATAGAACCACCAAACATTTGAGGTCGTCTCCCCTGGGAGCGTCGTCACGTACGAGAATGTCATAAACGAACACGCTGTAGAGTGGCTCTCTCTATATGAGCTGGTATAACTCGTTAGACACCCAGACTACGTGTCAACAAGCGAGTAACCAGCACAACAGCCTCGCAACAATCACAGCAACACCAGTATCCATCTTATCAAGTAGTTATAGTATAAATTTGGCCATTATATTCATAAATAGGTAGGCGGTTATACTGTGGGTGAAAACCCACTAACACGTACGTACTCAGCTCTACACACATATATTCCATGTCATATCTGTAATTATATGTTTAGGAAACCTTTATTAATTCCTTACATCCCAAACAGGTAATTGTGAGAGAAGTTAGTGAAGCAGGAACTTGGCTCCCAATATAATTATATAAATTGCTTCCACTAGCTGCACATCAAGCTTTGTAGGCCTCCAGACAGCCGCCATAACATGGCACTCCGAGGCCTGTACCAAAAGAACAGTTGTGCTATTTCATTACAAGAGGTTGATAAGAGGCTAATTTACTCATAAATGTATATGATTTTTATAATTTTAAGTGTTTATATAAATATTACTTTTTAATATTGCACCATTACTGTAACAATTACTGCATGTCACATTATTTAAAATTAATTCTTGCACAAGGGTAGGACATTTTAGGCTGGTGTTGTACAGCAACCTAGTCTAATTTATTGTGCTAACCTGGTGTAAGGGTAAGAATTTTACACTTGTCTAGAGTTGAACATATATTACAACCTAGCAAGCACATATTTTTATGCAGTACTCATGACAACCCGAGTTGTGTTGTCTACATAATATTACCATAACTATAGTAATAATTTAACTATAATAATTTCACCTTTGAGTGTTAATCTGTGTCTCTGTACCAACTAAGAGTGATAATTCAGGAGCTAACTTGAGATAATTCCAGCATTGATACAAGGTTACCACTCAAATTATAGTGTGTATGATTGTATAGTGTATGTTTCAAATGATAAACAGCTCTAGTTTGGAAACTAGCAGCTCTAGCTCAAGTGCCAGAAACAGTCCAAACCAAAGTCCAACAGGCTTAGCACTAGTACATCTGCAACACGCCTAGCAAATACAGCCATTATGTCTACTACCAAAAATGTAAAAGCGACCCTCACTGGAATGAAGGGCCACTTAACCCGACAGATCAAAACATGTGATGATTTATGTAATCAAACTCCAATTGATTATGTAGAACTGGAAGGCCATTATAAAGTTGCACAAACCAAATATTAACATGTGCTAATGCAAATCCTGAAATATCAGGATATACTTGACACTACCAACATCGATGAAGAGGCAATGGACGCTGTAGTACAAGAAAACGCAAATTACGAAGATTCAATACATACAAAGTTACAACACTTTGATAAGGCCACTACAAACGTTACAGCCACAGCTTCCCAAAACCCGACACAACCAGAAGTCAAATTACCATCACTCAGTCTCTCAACTTTCTCTGGTACAAAGGACGAGAGTTGGGATAACTTCTGTAACAAATTTGTAGATTCTGTGGATTTTAATGCCAATGTAGCAAAGACAACAAAATTTACATATTTGCAAGGTGTCCTAAAGAATGAAGCGTTAAAGGTGGTCTGTAATCTGACCTTTACCGATGATGGGTACGATAATGCAGTACAGCTCCTTAAGGATAATTATGCTAAGCCAGAAAGGTCTATCAGACTTCTAACCCAAAAGCTGTTGGATATTAACCCTTCAGATGGTACAGCTGACTCACTCCAAGCCTTTAGATTGGAGCTTGAGTACTTGCTCAAGGCACTTAAGAACAAAGTCAACCTAGAGGAATCAGACTGGATAATCCAAGTCCAAACGTACTGGATAAGTTGTTTGTCTTATATAACAAATCTTCTCTGACAGTAAAGGAGATATCAGAAGGTTTGTGTTCCATCATAGAAAGACGAGATAACCCAGATGGTAAAGCGACATCTAAGGCTTCTTCAACCACTAATAGTAAACAACAGAGTACAAACAGTACTCCAAATAAATCTAAAACAACTTCTCCCTCCCCAAATTGGAAACAACGCAGTGTGGGCACAAATGCAGTGGGTCCCTCCAAACCTACAATTAATGTGTCACCCATAACGGTGACACCCCAAGATGCTGTTAACGTCTGTAGGCCATGTGTGTTCTGGGAAGAACCACATACCATGTACAGCTGCAAAGCTTACCCTGATCGTGATACACGTATAAAACGACTGAAGGAGTTACGTAAATGTTCCAGGTGTATAAGGTCACATAATCCCGACACCTGTACAACTCAAATACGCACCTGTAATAGATGCCATAAGGGTCAACACCATACAGCACTTGTGGGGACTCAAATACAAAGTCTCCCAAACCACAGGTGGAGGAAGGAACTTCTGCTTAAGTACAGCTTTGTACCATGTTACCTGACATAAGTGTCCTCTCAACAAGGTCTGATCATAAATCAGCTCTACCCACTGCTCAATTGATCATTAAAAATGGAAAGTCCAAGGTCACCATACGTGGATTATTTTATCAAGGATCCCAAATGACTTTTATCTCAAAGGAGTTGGTAGATGCCTTGAAACTCAAACCTAGAAGAGAGACACAATAGACATAGCAGGATTTCTGACTAACTCAGGAGCCCGAGTCTTCAAGGTAGTACAACCTGAAGTACGTTTAGGCGGTTATGTCCAAACGATACAAACTCTTGTAGTAGATAGATTCCCATCAGACCTGTATGCATATGGTCTAGGGACAACAGCCAAATTCCTGAAAGAAAAGGGAATCAAATTGGCTGACAAAATCACATCAGACGACCTCTCCAATATTGGAATCCTTATGGGATCAGATGTCTACCATAAGTTTATCAAAGGAAAGGAAGAAAAACAGGGAATGAACTTGTTACCATCTGCAGGTGGCTATTTGCTAACAGGCCCAGTATTATGACTGAAGCAACCCACACCTGTAGACCACCAACATGCCAACCCAGTAATGGTTGCATGACTAGGAGAACAATCTCCACTGCAATTCAGAGACATGTCCGAGGATGAGCTTGATCCCCCTGTACATAAATTATGGGACCTGGCAACTCTCGGCATTGTCCCTGAACAACCTAGTCCAGATGACGACTGGACTTAAAAACAATACCTGGACTCAGTTATCTACAGAGATAATCAATACTGGGTCAGATTACCATGGAAGCTGAATCACCCTCAGCTACCATCAACCATTTTAAGGCACAAAACCAATTAAGATCTCAGGTGTTGCGCTTACAAAGACAACCTGAGAACTTGAAATTGTACCATGAAATAATACAGATGCAACTCGATGACAAATTTATCGAAGTTGTCACAAATAATAACCCAAAGGAAGGACACTACCTGCCACTCTACCCTGTATTGAAAAATTCTGCTACTACCCCACTACGGAGAGTATTTAATTGCAGCACTAAGACCAGGCAGAGTAGTGTTTCGTTAAATGACTGCCTTCAAACAGGCCCTAGCCTGACACAAAGGCTATACAACGTGCTGTTAAAGTTCTGCATCAGGACTTATGCATATACGACCGACATCAGCAAGGCTTTCCTTAGGATAGGTCTCCAAGAAGAAGAAGACCGTAACTTCACAAAGTTCCTATGGATCAAGGATCCTAACGATCCAAATAGTGAATTTGGATTTACAAACCACTTACAGGTTTGTGTCTGTTTTGTTTGGTGCCACATCTTCTCTGTTTCTACTTCAAACTACCTTAGACACACACTTGAAGAAGTCCAATACCCCAAATAAAACAGAAATTAGCAATAACTTGTATGTGGACATTTTCCAAGAAACAACCAGCAGTGAGAGTAAGCTGCTGAACATATATCACGAGGTAAATCGAGAATTAATGGCAGCAAATATGCCTCTCCAGTCGTGGGTCTCCAACAATGCCAAATTAAATCAACTGATCGAAATTGATTTTCCTGACTACCAGGTACCAGAGAGGACAAAAGTACTAGGCGTTGAATGGGATATGACAACAGATCAGTTGACAATCAAGTCGGTGGAGCCAAATACCATTAACCTAACAATGAGAACATTACTCTCACAAGTCAGCAAGCTCTTTGACCCATTAGGACTATTAAGTCCAATCTTAATTAATGGAAAGTTGATAATGCAGGAATGTTGACAACAAAAGATAGGGTGGGATGATCTTCTAACACCAACCTTACAAGAAAAATGGCAAGGGCTAGTGAAAGATTTAAGTATCCTAGAGTCTGTCAAGTTCCCTCGGAACACAGTGAATGGAAAAGAACCAATTAAGCTACATGTATTCTGTGATGCCTCAGGAAAGGCTTATGGTACATGTCACGTGGAGGTGGGCCGGAGCTCTGCTAGCACCCAGCTGCTAGGGGCTCAAAAGGCTGGATACTCAGCCCCTCCGACTCCCGGGATTCACTGGAGTCTCCTTGGTCACACAGGAGTGGACCAACAATGCCCACCTCCGCAGGTCTTTGCTTTCACCACAAAAAGGGGGGTGCCACTGATTCACCCTGGAAGCCCTTCAGTCAAACACGGGGAAACTGCTGTTAACAGTTCCAGCCTAGACCCGTGGAGGAGTGAAGGAAGACTCAGGCTGACCTTATAACAATAACCTCCCTGAGTCTTGCCTGCCAGACAAAAAGGTTACAGGAACTCTTTTCCTGCCTGTTCTCTATCTTCTTCTTAACAAGGTCGCCAGCTGGGTTATTATATCTGCACCCCAGCAATGCAGTTCAGTGGGTGTATTATATATTGTTTGTAGCCAGAAGGTTGCCCAGGATACTCTCCCAGGAAGGTCTGTGTGGCTTTACCTCTCTCTAGCCACTACGTTACTAATTGCCACTATTCAGGCACTGATACTGATCGGATGGCTAAGGGTACACTTTTATATAAGTCTGTGCTGTCTTAACCACTCTCCAGGCAATAAGAACTTTTATAGAGAACGTAGTGTTCCCTAGGTGGTACTATGATAACCTTCGTGTATGCTCATAGAGAAATATTATAAATGGAGGCACACTTAAACACAATGATAAAAGTGTGAATTTACTGATGCAAATTACATGATCACACATACAATCACAAATAATACATGAATATGAAAATAAGGATAATAAGTCTGGAGATCGTCAGCCTCTTCTTCCACGACCTCCAACACTCCTTCAACTGGGCAGAAAGACAGGAGTCCCACACTCTCTCACGTCGGCACCTCTTCTTCACTGTCCTGCCATCCATACACACTGTCCTCTCTGACAGTCCTGGATACAAGCTGCCTTGCAGCCTATTCTACTACTAAAGTATTAATGTCCTATTGCCACATACATAAGTAAATATTGTGGCCTAACTAGCCTACTCACACAAGGGGTAATGGGAGGGAAAATGATCTACCTTACATTCCTGGCTCACGACGCCTGTCCCTCGATGGTGTGAGGTTCCCATGCTTCCTGAGTCGATCCTTGACGATCCAGGAACGTTCCACAGGTCCTCAGATGTCGTGGAGCCTTCGCGTCGTCGCCGTTCCAATCCCTGAGATTCAGCTACCCCAATCCTGGTTCATCGATGGGCACTGAGCCAATCACTATTTTCCCACACTCGCCCCTTCCACAAGGCGTTGCTCCTTGTCCTAGGAACGGTGTCGTCCTTCCAAAACCCTCAGTGGATGTGACCCGGTCACAGCTAGGATTGCCCGCCACACCTTTCCAGGCCCTCAACGTCCACCTTACATTCCTGGCTCACGACGCCTGTCCCTCGATGGTGTGAGGTTCCCACGCTTCCTGAGTCGATCCTTGACGATCCAGGAACGTTCCACAGGTCCTCAGATGTCGTGGAGCCTTCGCATCGTCGCCGTTCCAATTCCTGAGATTCAGCTACCCCAATCCTGGTTCATCGATGGGCACTGAGCCAATCACTATTTTCCCACACTCGCCCCTTCCACAAGGTGTTGCTCCTTGTCCTAGGAATGGTGTCGTCCTTCCAAAACCCTCAGTGGATGTGACCCGGTCACAGCTAGGCTTGCCCGCCACACCTTTCCAGGCCCTCAACGTCCAGCGTCGCCGCTCAGCGTCGTCGCCGAATATTTTCCAAGTTTGGCACTCTTTTGCTCAATAAACTTGGTTCCTTTTTGCTTCCCAGAAGCGCGGGGTCTCCAATGCACAAGATGGGCTGCGATAGCCAGTTCTAATCCACTAAGAAAACTTGTAGAGCCTCAAATCCTTGAGAGCTGACCGAGGTGTGTCCTCTCGCTTCCAAGGTCAGGTCAACTCTGACGTTGGCGCGACCCGGGCACTCAGTGACGTCATGGTGGGCCTTGATTGGTCGCCCGCGACCAAAGTCGGCCAATCCGCGATCGGCTAGTGTCCCTTCCAAAACGTCATATCTGCAGTAGGGGATACTCTTTCATTTTATATCAGGGCGCCAATTTCCCCTTACTTACAACTTATAATGTAACTTTCTCCCTTAACTGGCAACCGGTCTGGTCGCCACATATATCAATAGACTCCCTGTACCTCAGAGAATCAGTAGGGAGAGTTGATATGACTCTTAAAGCAGGCAAACGAAAGAGATAGGAGAGGGCACCGTAACATACAGTAGCTTACCTGGTCTCAAATGGGCAAGGCAATTTGCTCACATCAAAGGCCAGAGTGGCACCTTTAAAGAAAAGATCATAGCCACAACTGGAATTAACAGCCTTACTGCTAGGTGTAAGATTGGCTCATTATCTGATCAAGGCCTTAAGCAAAATCCACTTTGAAGAAACAGTGGTATGGTCAGATAATGAGGCAGTGGTACAGTGTGTTAAAAACAATAATAGTAAAAATCCTTACGTGAGTAACTGCGTTAAGGAAATACGAGAGTTGTCGGCAGGTTATAAACCGAGATATGTACCCCACCAAAGAGAATCCAGTTGACTATCTTTCCCGAGCCCTGACTTTACGGCAATTAACAAAGGCAGAGATGTGGTTCAATGGACCTCAGTGGCTAATCAGCAACCAGGGGCCTGAACAAAAGCCACAAGTCATTGTGACCAATGTCACTGTTCCCACTGAGAACCCAGAACTACCTCGGACTTTGGTAATTGATCCTAATCGGAACTCTGAACTGAACAAACTAATAGGTGTCACCCAAGTAGTGTTTGATTTTCTAAAGAAAATAGGAATCAAGCATAAATTCCCTAGTACCCTAAGGTACTGGGTCAAAAGAGCTCAGACATACACATTCAGGACAGAATTTGACAATGTTCCTAAGAAGCTACAAAATGATCTGGGTCTCTGGTTAGACACCAACAATTATACCATAATCAGATGCAGAGGCCGCTTACAGCATGCTGACACAGATCTGGAAGCAAAAAATCCAATATTGCTTCCTCGTCACCACATAGTAAGCAAACTAATTGTGTTACACATACACAAATACAACACTCTGCATGGTGGGGTATTAGATACTCCTATAGACTTAAGACTGCAGTACTGGCTACCCCAAGGTAGGCAGACAGTAAAATCCTTAATTAAATCCTGTGTTATTTGCCGGAGATACGATGCCAGAGTGTGTCCATATCCTGGCTCTCCTCCACTTCCAAGGGAACGAGTTGTACATATTCGTCCCTTTCAGACTACAGGAGTATATTTCACAGGAGCACTAACACTAACAGGCACCAAGATAAAAAAAACAGTAAAGGCATATATCCGTCTTTTTACTTGTGCCACAACAAGGGCAGTCCATCTAGAAGTGACTCCCGATATGAGTGCCGAGGCATTCTTACAGGCTTTCCACAGGTTTGCTTCACGTAGATCCTGTCCTAAGTTAATGATCTCAGACAATGGGTCCAACTTAGTGGCAGGATAAGCATGTCTGAGGAAATCTGGACACACCCAAAGGTATGCACGGCCCTAAATCAACGGCAGTGCCACTGGAAATTCATACCTCCCAGAGCACCATGGCACGGAGGCTTCTATGAACGCATGATTGGTACGGTGAAACGTTCTCTACAGAAAACCCTACACCGCCAAAAGATTGACCTACAGGAGCTCCAAACCGTAGCCATAGAGATAGAAGCACGAGTTAATAACCGACCACTTACCTACCTCTCTGATGATGTTTTGCAGCGTGAACCATTAACTCCAGCCCAGCAAACAATTTTAGGTTGCCACAACATATCTGGAAAGTATTTGAAAGTATTGGAAACGTTTGTTTTATCGTATCAGATACGATATTGTGTGTGGACTTAAATAGGTTTCCAAAACTTATAACCAAGACATATGTATCTAACACTAATTTGAGATGTTGTGGCAACTTTACACTCCTAACATGAGTCATTCATAATCCATTCATATACCAATATGAATCTCTTATGAAAGGTTTGAGCCAATAATCTGAACCCTTTTTACATCTTTGTGTTTAAAGTTAAATTTCTTGAAATTAAATTATATTTTATATTATATTATTTTTATTATATTTTATATTATATTATTATTTTCAATTTAAATATTAAAACCAATTTAAGGGTAAAAAAAATCTAATAATTTATATTTCTTTTATTATTTACCAACAATTATAATTATTTACTAACGGAGAGAGGGGAGGCTGTACGGCAGAGAGTGGCGGCTGTGGCGGACAGTGGCGGCGGTGGCGGATAGTGGCGGCGGGCGGACAGTGGCGGCGGCGGGCGGACAGTGGCGGCGGGCGGACAGTAGCGGCGGTGGCGGATAGTGGCGGCGGGCGGACAGTGGCGGCGGTGGCGGATAGTGGCGGCGGGCGGACAGTGGCGGCGGGCGGACAGTGGCGGCGGGCGGACAGTGGCGGCGGGCGGACAGTGGCGTCGGGCAGACAGTGGCGGCGGTGGCAGACAGTGGCGGCGGTGGCGGATAGTGGCGGCGGGCGGACAGTGGCGGCGGGCGGACAGTGGCGGCGGTGGCGGATAGTGGCGGCGGGCGGACAGGGCGGCGGCGGGCGGACAGTGGCGGCGGGCGGACAGTGGCGGCGGGAGGACAGTGGCGGCGGGCGGACAGTGGCGGCTGTGGCGGATAGTGGCGGCGGGCGGACCGTGGCGGCGGTGGTGGACAGTGGCGGCGGGCGGACAGTGGCGGCGGCGGGCGGACAGTGGCGGCGGCGGGCGAACAGTGGCGGCGGCGGGCGGACAGTGGAGGCGGCGGGCGGACAGTGGAGGCGGCGGGCGGACAGTGGAGGCGGCGGGCGGACAGTGGAGGCGGCGGGCGGACAGTGGAGGCGGCGGGCGGACAGTGGTGGCGGCGGGCGGACAGTGGCGGCGGCGGGCGGACAGTGGCGGCGGCGGGCGGACAGTGGCGGCGGCGGGCGAACAGTGGCGGCGGCGGGCGGACAGTGGAGGCGGCGAGCGGACAGTGGAGGCGGCGGGCGGACAGTGGAGGCGGCGAGCGGACAGTGGAGGCGGCGGGCGGACAGTGGAGGCGGCGGGCGGACAGTGGTGGCGGCGGGCGGACAGTGGTGGCGGCGGGCGGACAGTGGTGGCGGCGGGCGGACAGTGGTGGCGGCGGGCGGACAGTGGTGGCGGTGGCAGACAGTGGTGGCGGTGGCGGACAGTGGCGGCGGTGGCGGACAGTGACGGCGGTGGCGGACAATGGCGGCGGTGGCGGACAATGGCGGCGGTGGCGGACAGTGGCGGCGGTGGCGGACAGTGGCGGCGGTGGCGGACACTGGCGGCTGTGTCTGGCGGAGGTGGCGGGCGGTGGCGGGTGGCGGCGTCTGTGATGAGTGGTGGCGGCTGGCGGTGGTGGGTGGTGGCGGCGGTGGTGGTGGGTGGTGGTGGCGGCGGCGGCTGGTGGTGGTGGGTGGTGGCGGCGGTGGTGGTGGGTGGTGGTGGCGGCGGCGGCTGGTGGTGGTGGGTGGTGGCGGCGGTGGTGGTGGGTGGTGGTGGCGGCGGCGGCGGGTGGTGGGTGGCGGCGGCGGCTGGTGGTGGTGGGTGGTGGCGGCGGGTGGTGGTGGGTAGTGGCGGCGGGTGGTGGTGGGTGATGGCGGCGGGTGGTGGGTGGTGGCGGCTGTGGTGGGTGGTGACGATCGGCGGTGGGGGGGGCTGGTGGCGGCTGGCGGTGGCGGCTTGCGGTGGCGACTGTGGCAACGGGCGGTGACTGCTGATAGCGGGCGGTGGTGGCGGCTGGTGGCAGGTGGTGGTGGCGGTGGTGGCGGCTGGTGGTGGCGGCTGGTGGTGGTGGCAGCTGGTGGCGGTGATGGCTGCTGGTGGTGGTGGCAGCTGGTGGCGGTGATGGCGGCTGGTGGTGGTGGTGGTGGCGGCTGGTGGTGGTGGCAGCTGGTGGCGGTGATGGCGGCTGGAGGTGGTGGTGGTGGTGATGGCGGCTGGTGGCGGGCGGTGGCGGGCGGTGGCGGCTTGTGGCGGCTGGTGGTGGCGGCGGTGGTGGGTGGTGGTGGTGGTGGTGGGTGGTGGTGCCGGCTGTGGTGGGTGGTGGCGGTGGTGTCGGCGGCGGCTGTGGTGGGTGGTGGCGGCGGCGGCGGTGATGGGTGGTGGCGGCGGCGGTGGTGGTGGGTGGTGGTGGCGGCGGCGGTGATGGGTGGTGGCGGCGGTGGTGGTGGGTGGTGGTGGCGGCGGCGGCTGGTGGTGGTGGGTGGTGGTGGTGGGTGGTGGCGGCGGGTGGCGGTGGTGGGTGGCGGTGGTGGGTGGCGGTGGCTGGTGGCGGGTGGCGGCTGGTGGTGGGTGGTGGCGGCGGGTGGTGAGTGGCGGCGGTGGGTGGCGGTGGCTGGTGGCGGGTGGTGGCGGGTGGTGGCGGGTGGCGGGTGGTGGGTGGTGGCGGGTGGTGGGTGGTGGCGGCGGGTGGTGAGTGGCGGTGGTGGGTGGCGGTGGCTGGTGGCGGGTGGCGGTGGCTGGTGGCGGGTGGCGGCTGGTGGTGGGTGGTGGCGGGTGGCGGCTGGTGGTGGGTGGTGGCGGGTGGCGGCTGGTGGTGGGTGGTGGCGGGTGGCGGCTGGTGGTGGGTGGTGGCGGGTGGCGGCTGGTGGTGGGTGGTGGCGGGTGGCGGCTGGTGGTGGGTGGCGGCTGGTGGTGGGTGGTGGCGGCGGGTAGTGAGTGGCGGTGGTGGGTGGTGGCGGGTGGCGGCTGGTGGTGGGTGGTGGCGGGTGGCGGCTGGTGGTGGGTGGTGGCGGGTGGCGGCTGGTGGTGGGTGGTGGCGGGTGGCGGCTGACGGTGGGTGGTGGCGGGTGGCGGCTGGTGGTGGGTGGCGGCGGGTGGCGGCTGGTGGTGGGTGGCGGCGGGTGGCGGCTGGTGGTGGGTGGCGGGTGGCGGCTGGTGGTGGGTGGTGGCGGGTGGCGGCTGGTGGTGGGTGGCGGCTGGTGGTGGGTGGTGGCGGGTGGCGGCTGGTGGTGGGCGGCGGGTGGCGGCGGGTGGCGGCTGGTGGCGGCTGGCGGTGGCGGCTGGCGGTGGCGACTGTGGCAACGGGCGGTGACGGCTGATAGCGGGCGGTGGTGGCGGCTGGTGGCAGGCGGTGGTGGCGGCTGGTGGTGGCGGCTGGTGGTGGTGGCAGCTGGTGGCGGCTGGTGGTGGTGGCAGCTGGTGGCGGTGATGGCGGCTGGTGGTGGTGGTGGTGGCGGCTGGTGGTGGTGGCATCTGGTGGCGGCTGGTGGCGGTGATGGCGGCGGTGGTGATGACGGCTGGTGGCGGGCGGTGGCGGGCGGTGGCGGCTTGTGGCGGCTGGTGGTGGCGGCGGTGGTGGGTGGTGGTGGTGGTGGTGGGTGGTGGTGGCGGCTGTGGTGGGTGGTGGCGGTGGTGTCGGCGGCGGCTGTGGTGGGTGGTGGCGGCGGCGGCGGTGATGGGTGGTGGCGGCGGCGGTGGTGGTGGGTGGTGGTGGCGGCGGTGGTGGTGGGTGGTGGTGGCGGCGGCGGCTGGTGGTGGGTGGCGGCGGGTGGCGGCTGGTGGTGGGTGGCGGCGGGTGGCGGCTGGTGGTGGGTGGCGGGTGGCGGCAGGTGGCGGGTGGCGGCAGGTGGCGGCTGGTGGTGGGTGGTGGTGGGTGGTGGCAGGTGGCGGCTGGTGGTGGGTGGTGGCGGGTGGCGGCTGGTGGTGGGTGGCGGCTGGTGGTGGGTGGCGGCTGGTGGTGGGTGGCGGCTGGTGGTGGGTGGTGGCGGGTGGCGGCTGGTGGTGGGCGGCGGGTGGCGGCGGGTGGCGGCTGGTGGCGGCCAGCTGGGACACACCCTTCACCACTGAAGGTCTGAGCAAAACTAACCATATGTCTCTCTCACCCACCAGCCCAGTGTTGCCAGCTCGCGCTCTCAAAATGTTTCCTTCAAAGATTGTATATTATCTTTGAACAACAAGTTTGATTATCAAGGAAATAATGCATATATTATTGTCACATTAATACTGTGCAATATCTTATTACATTCCTGCTAAATAATTATAATTTGAAACAGGACAAAAAATCCCACATATATATAAAAACCAACATTAGAGATCACGAGGCCTAGGCCTCGCCTGTGACCACACATCCTGCCTCCCTGGCCTGCTACACTCACACACCTCACACTCTTAACTCTCTCATAATCACTCTCACTCTCTTACTCTGTCACTCTTACTCTCTGTCACTCTTACTCTCTGTCACTCTTACTCTCTGTCACTCTTACTCTGTCACTCTTACACTCTGTCACTCTTACTCTCTGTCACTCTTACTCTGTCACTCTTACTCTCTGTCACTCTTACTCTCTGTCACTCTTACTCTGTCACTCTTACTCTGTCACTCTTACTCTCTGTCACTCTTACTCTGTCACTCTTACTCTCTGTCACTCTTACTCTGTCACTCTTACTCTCTGTCACTCTTACTCTCTGTCACTCTTACTCTCTGTCACTCTTACTCTCTGTCACTCTTACTCTGTCACTCTTACTCTCTGTCACTCTTACTCTCTGTCACTCTTACTCTCTGTCACTCTTACTCTGTCACTCTTACACTCTGTCACTCTTACTCTCTGTCACTCTTACTCTGTCACTCTTACTCTCTGTCACTCTTACTCTGTCACTCTTACTCTCTGTCACGCTTACTCTCTGTCACTCTTACTCTCTGTCACTCTTACTCTCTGTCACTCTTACTCTCTGTCACTCTTACTCTGTCACTCTTACTCTGTCACTCTTACTCTCTGTCACTCTTACTCTCTGTCACTCTTACTCTCTGTCACTCTTACTCTCTGTCACTCTTACTCTCTGTCATTCTTACTCTCTGTCACTCTTACTCTGTCACTCTTACTCTCTGTCACTCTTACTCTCTGTCACTCTTACTCTCTGTCACTCTTACTCTCTGTCACTCTTACTCTGTCACTCTTACTCTCTGTCACTCTTACTCTGTCACTCTTACTCTCTGTCACTCTTACTCTCTGTCACTCTTACTCTCTGTCACTCTTACTCTCTGTCACTCTTACTCTGTCACTCTTACTCTCTGTCACTCTTACTCTCTGTCACTCTTACTCTCTGTCACTCTTACTCTCTGTCACTCTTACTCTCTGTCACTCTTATTCTGTCATTCTTACTCACTCTCAGTCACCCTTACCCATTCATACTCACTCTCTCACTCTTACTCTCATACTCTTACTCTCAATCACTCTTACTCCCAATCACTCCTACTCCCAATCACTCCTACTCTCAATCACTCCTACTCTCATTCTTACTCTTACTCTTACTCCCAATCACTCTTACTCTCAATCACTCTTATTCTCATTCTTACTCTCACTCTTACTCTTACTCCCAATCACTCTTACTCCCAATCACTCTTACTCTCAATCACTCTTACTCTCAATCACTCTTACTCTCAATCACTCTTACTCTCATTCTTACTCTTACTCACTCTTACTCTCAATCACTCTTATTCTCATTCTTACTCCTACTCTCACTCTAACTCCTACTCCCAATCACTCTTACTCCCAATCACTCTTACTCTCAATCACTCTTACTCCCAATCACTCTTACTCTCAATCACTCTTACTCTCACTAACTCTCAATCACTCTTACTCTCACTCTAACTCTCAATCACTCTTACTCTCATACTCACCCTTACTCTCAATCACTTTACTCTCACTCTTACTCATTCTGTCACTCTTACTCTCACTCTTACTCACTCTGTCACTCTTACTCACTCTCAGTCACTCTTACTTATACTCACTCTTACTCACACTTACACACTCTCTGGCACTCTCACTCACCTTCATTCACTCTTACTCACTCTTACCCACTCTCGCTCACTCTTACTCTAGTTAATAAGAACACGCCAATATAAGACAACAAAACGTTTTCAGATTCGTTCTCACCACTTTCCAGCAACTTTTAAAATTTATATAAATTATCTTAGGGAATAATACATAAATTATATATTTAAACATGATATTAGTGTTTAGTGGAATGCATAAGGAGTCAAATTGTGTTAAAAAGAGCGATTTTTAGAAAATTTGGAAAACTACTTTTTTCTGTTCATATTATAACTAAATGGATTTTAAAGGTTTCACTCAGCCAATATATATCATTCACAATTTATTAATGAATTTTACAAAAAAACACCATAAATTTTATATTTAAACATGTAAAAACTATTTGTTTTACATTTGGAAGAAAATAATTGTAGAAAAACAATTTATAATTAAACCTTTGTGTTTGGATTTTTTAGTTAAAGTTTCTCAAAGGCTCTCCTGCACCATTCTCAATGCAAATCATTCCCACACCTATGGGAAGAGATAGGCGAACGTTGTGTAGATGATTTGTGTTTGCTGGGAGCTCCTCTGATGTATGGAGTGTCCGAGAGAGTGATTTGGTTCAACGTTTCAAACATCTATCAGGGGTGATAAGTCGGTGGAATGACATATGGACTCGAGAATACCTTACTGCTCTGAGGGAGTATCATTACGGGGCAAACAACCCCTACAACAGAATTAACTTGAACCCTGGTGACATAGTTCTGGTGGACAGTGATGGGCCACGCTCAGAGTGGCCTATAGGCCAAATAGTCTCTGTTCATCCAAACAGCCAGGGCATCTTGAGAATAGTGAAAGTAAAATGCTGAAGCAACACTACTCTCAAAACATTAGAGATATTAGTTCCTTTAGAACTGGCAGGAAAAGAAGACGTTCAACGACTTCCACAGCACCCGAAACACCAGTACGGGACATCCGTCCCCAAAGGACTGCAGCACAACAATGCAAACTGTTATGATTCCTGGTAGTCGAAAAACGAGTCTCCCCTTTGAGAATTATTCTATCAAACCTGACCTGACTAGAAGGTCTAGGAAATATAGAGGTGAAGACACAAATGTAAAAGAGCTGGTTGGATTTGATTAACAATTTGAGATTATGGGCAGTAAATAAGAAAATAGATAAATAACTGGTTAGGAAATGTGGATAATTTGCTGGAGGTGTGAGGCTCGCTTCTGGAGGGCTTTGACCCTCACTTGAGTGCCAGACATCATAAGCGGAAGCTGTGCTCCGTTTGAGCTCCCATTAGAAAGGAACCCATAGTGATATATCTCCAAGAGAAGAGAAGTGTGCAGACGTGCCAGCTGTGGAATCGAGCTGGGAACGTTGTGGTCTCAAGTCCTGGACGGTGAGGAGAGTTTGTCAAGCCGCCCAGAGACATTTTCGTGGAGTATGGGAGCACCCTGATCAGACGCCGTCAGAGGGATAGCGCCCTCGACTAGACAATCTGTGGTAAGCACGATTTAAGACAGTCTATAGTGATTACTTGTAGTTGGTCAAGTGCCCAGCGACAGTAGCGTATGTTTATTGATAAGTTAGACATGTTTCGGTAAGGCAGGAAGCCTAAATAAGAGGACGGAGATAAGAGAGACAGCTGGAGGGACGAGCAGCACGTCCTATCCCGTCGACCGCCTGAAGCCAACTGACTGGCGGCGGAGGACCCTCCCAGAGTTGAGGAGCCGCCGCTGGGCAAGGCGAAGCATGGACCAGCCCAAACGGGGGAGTCCACTCTCACAGTATATAGAGAGCATATAGATGTTGGAGGCAAATATACTGTGTGGATTATTTCGTCTATGTGTTAATAAGGAAACATTTTTATTGGCGTGTCAATGGGTTGCAGGTTTGTCTTTGGGGAAGAAGTTGCTGAGAACTTCGAAGCCAGCACAGAGGGAGTAGTTGATGAGACTCCAAGGTAGTGGAGAAGAGGACCTCGAGCTGTGAGGAGAAGCAGTGAAGAGGAGTGTCACGTGCTTCTGTTGAGGTGGTGAAGCACCATAGTTGCTCGAGGGAACTTCATGGTGTAGCAGCCAGGAGAGTTGTGGAGGACCCTAGCAGAGGTAGTGGAGCACCATAGTTGCCCAAGGAAAACTTCATGGTGTAGTAGCCTAGAGGAGCTGCAGAGGATCCTGGTAGTTAAACCTGGAAGAACCTGAAGAGATTCGGATAATGAACTTCCAAATGTGGAAGGGAAGTTCTAAATGATTACTTGTAGGGAGGTCATAGAGTGTTTGGCTGTCATTAGCATGCAAGACGCAGTGAAAGGTGGGTGAATGTTTGCTATTCTTGTGCCGAGGAGCGTTTATACTGAAGTATAGAGTTACAGTCGTAGACTGGATTACCTACAGTTGTATGTGTTCTAGGACTGATAGGGTGATCGATTGATCATTGTTGTGTATCAAGGAACATTTATGCTGATATATATGTTATTGCATTAATGCGCTGATTTTCCTTATACATGTTTATAGATATATATATTCTCTTGCTGATAGTGCAACATTGTATTATAAGATTTGAATTACTTGAGGAGGTTGGTAATATTAGGTGGTGAATCGGGAGATAGGATACCACTTGATAAGCAGATGATAGAGTTCTGATGGTGTTGGAGTGCAACCTGACTGAAATAGTATAGAGTGTAGGATTCATTATTATTATATGTGCGTATGTATTGTGTATGTGCTTTGTCCAGTTAATGTATTCAAATTTGCTGGTGTTTGCCCTTGTCCTAGTGAGGCTTCCCAGGATGTAGTAAAGAAGGAGAGAGAGAGAGAAAGAACCAAGAACCACCGCTGTGGACAGGGTAGGACGGAAAACTAATAAGTCAAAGAGGATTGAGGAGATCATATCACATAAGGAGAGAGTGGGGAGTCACAGCGGCTCGAGTGGGTGTGTGCACGTGACAACGAGGCTAAGTATTGGAGCTGCTTCCCTTAACGTTTGACGTTGAGCTCCTCTCCAAGAGCCAGAAGCGCCCAGGGTGATCTCCTGGTAAAGTATAAGCATTCTACCGAGTTGTGGGTTGGGTTGTCCAGAAAAAAGATCAACGAAAACCACACCACACTACAATAAAACTAAAATTAAAGCAGCACTATTATTCTGAAGGAGAGGAATAAAGTGATTGCAGTCCTTACCGGGACTTCAACTTGTTCCTCCCCCCCCCCCCCCCGAATTATGTCGGAATCCGACACACATAATAACATGAGTTTGCTCCATAAAAGAAAAGAGAATGGGTAATTCCGTGACGTCATCGACGTCACATATTTTTTTTACTCTAATTTCTTTTTAAACAACAGTCTAGTGTTTATACTTAATAAAAAAGTGTTCACTAGGATTGAATATAATTTCCAACACCAGGAATATAGCTTAACACTCTATTCCTTAAACATAAATAGAACCACCAAACATTTGAGTTCGTCTCCCCCGGGAGCGTCGTCAAGTACGAGAATGCAACCCGTTCTCGCAAATTCGTATAGTCAATATTGACTTATTAACTACGTGCATAGGTGGTATACTAAACATAATAGATACCCTTAAAAAGCTTCATAGAAAACACCGACCTTACCTAACCTTGTTAGTATGTTAATATAAGCATCTTATTGCTTCGTAATTACAATTATTACTTAACCTATACCTATAATAGGTTAAGTAACAATTGTAATTACGAAGCTATAAGATGCTTATCTTAAGATACTAACAAGGTTAGGTAAGGTCGGTGTTTTCTATGAAGCTTTTTAAGGGTATCTATTATGTTTAGTATGTCACCTATGCACTTATTTAATAAGTCAATATTGACTTTACGAATTTGCGAGAACGGGTTGGAGAATGTCATAAACGAACACGCTGTAGAGTGGCTGTCTCTATATGAGCTGGTATAACTTGTTAGACACCCAGACTACGTGTCAACAAGCGAGTAACCAGCACAACAGCCTCTCAACAATCACAGCAACACCAGTATCTGGCTTACCAAATATTTATAGTATAAATTTGACCATTTTATTCATAAACAGGTAGGCGGTTATACTGTGAGTGAAAACCCACTAACACGTACGTACTCGGCTCTACACACACATATTCCATGTCATATCTGTAATTATATGTTTAGGGAACCTTTATTAATTCCTTACATCCCAAACAGGTAATTGTGAGGGAAGTTAGTAAAGCAGGAAGCTGGCTCCCAATATAATTATAGAAATTGCTCCCACTAGCTGTACATCAAGCTTTGTAGGCCTCCAGACAGCCGCCATTACGTGGCACTCAGAGGCACAGAGCCACATCCAATTTTGATGCTACAATTGCATGGCCTTAGCAGTCCCCATCAACAGGAACAGCTAAGGCCCTTTTTGTTCAGTACCGTAGACATAGTATTAGTAGTCATATATTTAATTTACTGTGGTATAATAGTAGATTTAGACCACCATATGTGGTATGATTTATAATTTATATATATCAAAGACTAGGTAAACAATTTGTGGTTTATGAAGGAGCCACCTCTAAGTGGTTTAAGCTACAAATTGTCCCTCCCATTGTGTGAGAAGTTCCAGCAGCTGAATCAGAACATACAGTCCACTTACTTATTTACTACTATCTAATTACTAACTTATTACTTAGAACTAACTAAGAAAAATAAATATCATATTAAAGTAAATTAAAAAATAAATAAATATTTGAATATTCACAGAATTAAAAGGAATTAAAGCTGCTAGGATTTTCCCACACTTCACTTTCTTCGCCATCGACCACTGAACATGTGCTTCACCTCCACCATCGACTACTGGACATGTGCTTCACCTCCACCATCGACTACTGGACATGTGCTTCACCTCCACCATCGACCACTGGACCTGTGTTTCACCTCCACCATTGACAACTAGACATGTGCTTCACCTCCACCATCGACTACTGGACCTGTGCTTCACCTTCACCATCGACCACTGGACCTGCGCTTCACCTCCACCATCTACCATTGGACCTGCGCTTTAACTCCTACATCATCGCCCACTGAATCAGTGCATCACCTTCAACATCGACCACTGGACATGTGCTTCACCTCTACCATCGATCATTGGAAATTTGTTTCACCTCCACCATCAACCACTGGACCTGTGCTTCACCTCCACCATCGAACAGAAGACCTGTGCTTCACCTCCACCATCAACCACTGGAACTGTGCTTCACCTCCACCATCAACCACTGGAACTGTGCTTCACCGCCACCATCGACCTCTGGACCTGTGCTTCACCGCCACCATCGACCTCTGGACCTGTGCTTCACCGCCACCATCGACCTCTGGACCTGTGGTTCACCTCCACCATCGACCTCAGGACCTGTGCTTCACCGCCACCATCGACCTCTGGACCTGTACTTCACCGCCACCATCGACTAATGGACCTGTGCTTCACTTCCACCATCGACCTCTGGACCTGTGCTTCATCGCCATCATCGACCTCTGGACCTGTGCTTCACCTCCACCATCAACCACTGGACCTGTGCTTCACTTCCACCATTGACCACTGGACCAGTGCTTCACCTCCTCCATCGACCATTGGACCAGTGCTTCACCTCCACCATCGACCTCAGGACCTGTGCTTCACCTCCACCATCAACCACTGGACCTGTGCTTCACCGCCTCCATCGACCAATGGACCTGTGCTTCACCTCCACTATCGACCTCAGGACCTGTGCTTCACCTCCACCATCGACCTCAGGACCTGTGCTTCACTGCCACCATCGACCTCTGGACCTGTGCTTCACCTCCACTATCAACCACTGGACCTTCGTTTCACTTCCACCATTGACCACTGGACCAGTGCTTCACCTCCCCCATTGACCATTGGACCTGTGCTTCACTTCCTCCATCATAGACCACGGGATCTGAACCTGTGCTTCACCTCCACCATCAAACACTGGACCAGTGCTTCATCTCCATAATCGACCACTAGACCAGTGCTTCATCTCCACAATCGACCACTGTACCTGTGCTTCACCTCCTATTCCATCGACCACTGGACCAAAGCTTCATCTCCTCCATCAACCACTAAACCTGTGCTTCACCTCCACTTTCGACCACTGGACATGTGCTTCACCGCTACCATCGACCACTGGACCTGAGCTTCACCTCCACCATCGACCACTGGACCTGTGCTTCACTTTCACCATCAACCACTGGACCTGTGCTTCACCTTCACTCTCGATCACTGGACCTGTGCTTCACCGCCATTATCGACCTCTGGACCTGTGCTTCACCTACACCATCGACTACTTCACCTGTACTTCATCTCCACCGTTGCTCACTGGACCAGTGCTTCACTTCCACCATTGAAAACTGGACCTGTACTTCACTTTCACCACCATCGACTACAGAACCAGTGCTTCACCTCCACTATCGACCACTGGACCAGTGCTTCACCTCCTCCATCGACCACTGGACAAGTGCTTCACCTCCACCACCATCGACCACAGAACCATTGCTTCACCTCCTCCACCATCGACCACTGGTCCAGAGCTACTCTTCCTCCATAATGAACTACTGGACCAGTGCTTCACCTTCTCCATTGACCACTGGACCAGTGCTTCACATCCACTATCGACCACTGGACCTGTGCTTCACCTTCTCCACCTTCGACCACTGAACCTGTGCTTTATCTCTTCCACTGTCGCCCACTGGATATGTGCTTCACTTCCACCACCGACCACTGGATCTGTGCTTCACCTCCACCACCGACCACTGGACCTGTGCTTCACCTGCACCATCGACCAATGGACCTGTGTTTCACCTCTTGCACTATCGACTACTGGACCTGTGCTTCATCTCCTCCATCGTCCCCTGGCTCGGTGCTTCACTTCGTCCATAATCGTCCCCTGGCCCGGTGCTTCACTTCGTCCATAATCGTCCCCTGGCCCGGTGCTTCACTTCGCCCATAATCGTCCCCTGGCCCGGTGCTTCACTTCGCCCATAATCGTCCCCTGGCCCGGTGCTTCAAGTTTTCAGCATCAGAATAAGCCAAGACGACGTACTTCTCATGCTAAGTCGCTGGTTGGCTCTGCACACAATTCCCTCAGAAGGACAATTTTGCATAAGACACTCCAATATTTTATGGTAAGCGGGTGAACATAATGCTCCAGTATTTGATGAGCAAGAAGCCACTCTTTTCTGTTTAGTTAATATTGGGGACAACTTATGGGTATGAATACCAATTTCCTGTGTTGTCTTTACTGAATAAAACATTTAAGACTATGTATTAATTTCATTCATAAAAAAATTTCGTCGAGGAATCAAATTAAAGCCTTAAAAATCCGTAACCGTTACTACCAACCTGACCAGGATACTCACAATATGAAATTCTCAGTAAAACCATTCAAGCCTGGTTGCTGGAGTGATGGCCTCGTGTTTCTGAGGCCCGGGGTGGAATCCCGGACCACGTAAGTGAATAAGTGAATGGAATAATATTATCCAGGTTATTGAGGGTGGCATCTTATGTGTCGCGGGTGAAGGGAGAGCCAGACACACATGTAGTGCTTCAGGGAAGGTTAACAATGCCATTTTGAGAAAGAATGAGCTATTCTTGAGACCTTTATTGTGGGCATCCTGACCTGGTTGATAGTGTCGGAGAACCAGACACCATTTACTAATATTAAATATAATAAGCAGATAATATTGCTGCTGTTGTACATACAAGTTAACCCATAGAAAATGTAGCTTGTAGTGGAATTTTCCGTCAATAGAAAACGGGATATCATTGCTACTTAGCGCTATTAAATTCGCCAGGTATTCTGTTGGGAATTATTCTTAATACAGCAGACTTTGAACTTTTAACATCATATAAATATATCATTTGAGTTAACCTAATTATCAGTTCCAAAATAAAGTAAATGTGACATTTCTACCAATTATTGACATCTGGACAAAAAGAGTCAGGGCGTCAGTGGGTGAGAGGTCAGCCATTTTTTACGACCGGAGTTGCTGGAGCAAATTCAGCTCCTATAATTCTCCCTTTGGACGAAGTGTTATGGAGATCAAATTAATGCTTCTTCCATCATCAACACGCAGTCAACATCCAAACAAGGGAAGTGTCTTACTGAAACCCGTTTATTACCCCATTTCTGCCCAGTTAATGCTAGGTAGATATAGGGCAAACCGATTAGAACATGTATAAGCGACTAAACCCAGGTAATTACTCCTTGGTTCTTATCTTATAAAATATACAATATTTTCTCGGATATAGCTGTCATATATAGGAGTTCTGCTCTACAGCAAGTGTCCTATTATATATATATATATATATATATATTTATATATATATCCCCCATGCAGGTGATTTCCTATTAGCAACCCCAATGTCAGCAACCGGCACCCGTCTCACACCGCAGGCCCTCCGAATTGCCGTGGCTCTCCGCCTCACTGCCCCAATCCACACCGATTACAGGTGTATTTGCGGCGAGGCAGAGGCCGACAGATACGGACGGCATGGCCTTCTCTGCCAAAGGACAGGAGGATGGCATGCAAGACACGGCGAGGTCAATGACATTAAAAGAAGCCTTACCACAGCCGGTTGTCCAGCAGAGAGAGAGCCCCGTTACCTAATGTCCCGCAACTCTGATGAGCCTGTCGGTCGCCCAGACAGAATCATGGTGAACCCCTGGAAGAATGGTAGGCAGTTGGTGTGGGACTACACATGCGTTTTAACTTTAGCCAATACCTATGTTGACTTCAGTGCTACACAAGCAGGAGGAGCTGCCAATCACCGGGAAGCGGCCAAGTCACGTAAATACAGAGACCTTGAGCACCACTTCAATTTTGTCCCCATTGCCTCAGAGACACTTGGTGCCTGGGGTAAAAGTGCTGCTAGCTTTTTGAAGGAGTTGGGGTCTAAGCTAATCGAAACAACTAGAGACCCTAGAGCTGCCAGTTTTCTTTTTCAGCGCCTTAGTGTGGCAATCCAGAGAGGAAATGCTCACTGCATCCATGGTTCCTGCCCGCCATCTGAGGAGCTGGAAGAGCTGTACAACTTGTGACAAGCAGCCTTGTACCCTGCATGTAATCAATATTGTAACTTTTTTTGTGTAATGACATTTTCAAATAAAGTTAGATAAATATACACACATACCAAAAGAATAGGGGTGGTAGGAGAAGAAAATATCAAAGTGTTCAGTGAGGATCCACAAGGTCTTCTCTGAGTACTCTTTATTTTCTTCTCCGAAGCTATGGGTCCCTACACTTGCACCAGAGGTGGTACCCCTTCTAGGTTTAAAAAAAAAAAAAAAAAAAAAATAATATATAAATATAATATATAATTTATATATTTATTACTCCCCAGGATATAGTCCTGGGGACCTTTCAGGCTTGTTTGCATATTTATATATATATATATATATATATATATATATATATATATATATATATATATATATATATAAATATATATATATACATATATATATATATATATATATATATATATATATATATATATATATATATATATTCATATATATATATATATATATATATATATATATATATATATATATATACACATATATTTATACACACATATAAATATATATATATATATATATATATATATATATATATATATGCGAACAAGCCTGAATGGTCCCCAGGACTATATGCGAATGAAAACTCACACCCCAGAAGTGACTCGAACCCATACTCCCAGGAGCAACGCAACTGGTAACTACAGGGCGTCTTAATCCACTTGACCATCACGGCCGTCAAAAGGAAGTGATAGCCGAGGCTATTTGAGCCACTTCCCCGACGGCAACTCGGATGGTAATCTTGGGCATAGCATTTCACCAAATCACCTCATTCTTTGGGGCACACGTGAGGAACACAAATGCGAACAAGCCTGAATGGTCCCCAGGACTATATGCGAATGAAAACTCACACCCCAGAAGTGACTCGAACCCATACTCCCAGGAGCAACGCAACTGGTAACTACAGGGCGCCTTAATCCACGTGACCATCACGGCCGTCAAAAGGAAGTGATAGCTGAGGCTATTTGAGCCACTTCCCCGACGGCAACTCGGATGGTAATCTTGGGCATAGCATTTCACCAAATCACCTCATTCTTTGGGGCACACGTGAGGAACACAAATGCGAACAAGCCTGAATGGTCCCCAGGCCTATATGCGAATGAAAACTCACACCCCAGAAGTGACTCGAACCCATACTCCCAGGAGCAACGCAACTGGTAACTACAGGGCGCCTTAATCCACTTGACCATCACGGCCGTCAAAAGGAAGTGATAGCCGAGGCTATTTGAGCCACTTCCCCGACGGCAACTCGGATGGTAATCTTGGGCATAGCATTTCACCAAATCACCTCATTCTTTGGGGCACACGTGAGGAACACAAATGCGAACAAGCCTGAATGGTCCCCAGGATTATATGCGAATGAAAACTCACACCCCAGAAGCGACTTGAACCCATACTCCCAGGAGCAACGCAACTGGTAACTACAGGGCGCCTTAATCCACTTGACCATCACGGCCGTCAAAAGGAAGTGATAGCCGAGGCTATTTGAGCCACTTTCCCGACGGCAACTCGGATGGTAATCTTGGGCATAGCATTTCACCAAATCACCTCATTCTTTGGGGCACATGTTATAGTCCTGGGGACCATTCAGGCTTGTTCGCATTTGTGTTCCTCACGTGTGCCCCAAAGAATGAGGTTACTTGTTTCTTTCCTGTGGAGTTTGTTTATCTTGTGTTGTCAACCCTCCGCCTCCAGATGAGTCGCCTCGGACCTCCGTAAAGGTCACTCACTTCCCACACACTAGTAACCTCTCTCTCTCTCTCTCTCTCTCTCTCTCTCTCGGCCGCACCTCGCTCTCTTGTCAACACTGATCTTCAACATCCTGGTGAAGATCAACCCTCTGGCGCCCCACAGTCACCACCATCCTGGTGAAGATCAGCCCTCTGGCGGCTCACAGTCACCACCATAATGGTGAAGATCAACCCTCTGGCGCCTCACAGTCACCACCATCCTGGTGAAGATCAGCCCTCTGGCGCCCCACAGTCACCACCATCCTGGTGAAGATCAGCCCTCTGGCGCCTCACAGTCACCACCATCCTGGTGAAGATCAGCCCTCTGGCGGCTCACAGTCACCACCATCCTGGTGAAGATCAACCCTCTGGCGGCTCACAGTCACCACCATCCTGGTGAAGATCAGCCCTCTGGCGGCTCACAGTCACCACCATCCTGGTGAAGATCAGCCCTCTGGCGGCTCACAGTCACCACCATCCTGGTGAAGATCAGCCCTCTGGCGGCTCACAGTCACCACCATCCTGGTGAAGATCAGCCCTCTGGCGGCTCACAGTCACCACCATCCTGGTGAAGATCAGCCCTCTGGCGGCTCACAGTCACCACCATCCTGGTGAAGATCAGCCCTCTGGCGGCTCACAGTCACCACCATCCTGGTGAAGATCAGCCCTCTGGCGGCTCACAGTCACCACCACCCTGGTGAAGATCAGCCCTCTGGCGGCTCACAGTCACCACCATCCTGGTGAAGATCAGCCCTCTGGCGCCTCACAGTCACCACCATCCTGTTGAAGATCAACCCTCTGGCGCCTCACAGTCACCACCATCCTGGTGAAGATCAACCCTCTGGCGCCCCACAGACGGCTCTAAGACTCGCGCTCAAGCAGTTACTCCTCCTTCAACATTTACAGTTCCCTGGTGAGACGTTTCAGATCCAGGTCATAAACCCTTGAACAGAAGGAATGTAAGCGCTGAAAATATTTGTCGATCTGTAAGACTGATTTTCCTTTTCAATGTACGTTAATTCATCTTAAATGACAAAATAACACGAGAATCACTGCTTAATCCCTGATTACGGTAATTGAGTTTCTCAGTGTGAGTCGTAAGCCAGGAAACTCGGTGACTAATCTCTCAAGTGCCGTAGTTTATGGGTCCTGGAACGAGTACTCGCTGCCTCTCACCTCTAGTTTACGATAATTTAATTTGCCTAAATGAAGAATATCCTGAAGATTTTGTTGCATTAATACTTTTTAAGATAATTCCTCTGAATTAAAGGAAGACAATACGTCGGGATTATGTTTAAAATAATGAAGGGGCCAACAATACCTCGGATGCCCACCATTTAGTTTTTATGTGGTACATGCCCACACTGTCTGTCTGTCCAAGGTTATTGCCCAGACAGCTTGGAATTAATCTCACCCAACTTTTGACGATGACACATGGGTGGTATGGGACTTTCATACCTGGTCAGGAACGCTCCCCGTGTCTCTTTTTACGAACTTTCAGCTCATATTCCTAATCTCTGTGACACTAATGAAGTCTGGAATAGGGTTTAGTTTTCCAAAGAGATTATCTAAAGATTATCAGCTAATCAAAATGTCCCAACATTGAAAGACGCTGCCACATCATTCACAACACCGTCCTGAGCCGCCTAGACATATTGAAAAATACGACAATAATCACACGCACCGACAATTGTAGGAGGCTTCGTACACTTGAAGCTGTGTTCATTCGGGAGCTGACACCAGTAATCAACATCCAGATAAACTCGACACCGAGCATACAGCTGTTCGATGGTCCTCCATTGATCCAGAAGAAAGATGGAAGATCTGGCGGACAGCTAGAAGCTAGAGTCAGGCAACATTCTCCTCAACCTATCTGTTGTTGTTGTTTTAGTTGAAGTCACTTGGAAAAAAATGTGCAGTGTAGCACGGGCTATGGTGAGCCCGTAATGGCGTGCTCACCCTACCCTTCGGCGCTCACCTCACCCTATCCTTCGGTACCTTTTTATATTTAAGGGGTTAGGTGAATCGTAGAGTGAAGTGTCCCCACGCTTATAAATGTCTAGATTTCTCCTTGTAACTTCAGAATACTTGTGTCAGTTCAACAGTGTACTCCTGAAGATGTCACATTGCTGACGAAACGTTGAACAATGAAATGGGAAAGATTAAGTAGGTGATCTAACGTTTCTTCACCCTTCAGGTGGTCAAAAATATTTTGCATAGAATGAATAATATTCAAATGAAATTAACAAGTCACAATGCTGTTGTGTTATTACGGACAAAGTATGATTGACAGAATGAATATTTTAACTTTGGCGTTAAGAGTTCATCAAGTTTCACGATTTGACAGAAAAATAAGAAGCAAACATAATAATTTACAGTCGAGTAAACAATATTCTGAGATAATGTCTGGGGTTACCTTTGGTACATTATCAGATGGCTTCCTTTTCTTTGACGCCTATAGCGATCCGCCCATGTTGAGCACGTACCCAACATTTCCTATTATACAAGAACATTAAAAATTATAAAATTTTAAATGGGCATAGATTAGACAAAGCTGGGCTATATTAGATTAAGTGTTCAGGTTTTGCTGGAAAATTTGTGGTATTTGCAGAACGTGGGTGAAGCATTTTCAGAAGTGGGGATCGAGCTAGGGACGTCAGCGAAGCACTGTTCGAGAAATGTTCAAAAGTTATCAGGTCTGAGTCGCGTGAAAGGAGTTTTTAATTTATAAAATGGGAGTTTGGCGACAGGACTAACGGCTTATTGACCTTTGTCTATGAGGATGGACTGAAGTAGAATATATAAAAATGCTTCACTTTATAAATACCTTCTGTAATTAAATATGTAAAATTATATTCAAAGGTTTAAAGTATCAATATTAATTAAAGTTTGAAATATTTGTAAAGTACCGCTTTCCTAGTTTCATTATATTTAATAACCGGTTGAGTGCGCGTGACTTTCATGTTTATTTTTGAACAAATTTTTGGGGAGTACTTTTTATGCAGATTTAATTACTTAGTGATGAATGCATCGAAAATATTTGGTGTGGGAAATGTGTGTGAGGGGAACATAACACGTTATCTTATATTGTTGTTGAGAGGAACATAACACGTTATCTTATATTGTTGTTGAGAGGAACATAACACGTTATCTTATATTGTTGTTGAGAGGAACATAACACGTTATCTAATATTGTTATTGAGATGGAACATAACACGTTATCTAATATTGTTATTGAGATGGAACATAACACGTTATCTAATATTGTTATTGAGATGGAACATAACACATTATCTTATATTGTTGTTGAGAGGAACATAACACGTTATCTTATATTGTTGTTGAGAGGAACATAACACGTTATCTAATATTGTTATTGAGATGGAACATAACACGTTATCTAATATTGTTATTGAGATGGAACATAACACGTTATCTTATATTGTTGTTGAGAGGAACATAACACGTTATCTTATATTGTTATTGAGATGAAACATAACACGTTATCTAATATTGTTATTGAGAGGGAACATAACTCGTTATCTTATATTGTTGTTGAGAGGAACATAACACGTTATCTTATATTGTTGTTGAGAGGAACATAACACGTTATCTTATATTGTTATTGAGATGGAACATAACACGTTATCTTATATTGTTGTTGAGAGGAACATAACACGTTATCTTATATTGTTGTTGAGAGGAACATAACACGTTATCTAATATTGTTATTGAGATGGAACATAACACGTTATCTTAAATTGTTATTGAGGGACACATAACACGTTATCATATATTGTTATTGAGGGGGGAACATAACACGTTATCTTAAATTGTTATTGAGGGACACATAACACGTTATCATATATTGTTGTTGAGGGGGAACATAACAAGTTATCTTATCTTGTTATTAAGGGGAGCATAACAAGTTATCTTATACTGTTATTGAGAGGGAACATGACACGTTATCTTATATTGTTATTGAGGTGGGGAACATAACACGTTATCTTATATTGTTATTGAGGGGGAACATAACAAGTTATCTTATATTGAGGGGAACTTAACAAGTTATCTTATATTGTTATTGATGGGGAATATAACAATTTATCTTATAATGTTGTCGGAAATTCCGACATTAACATACTCAAATACTAACATGTAACAGCCATAAGCTGCTGTTAATTTACAGGTAAGTCGTAAAGGGATTACAGAAAATGGTATATCTGTGACGTCACTTCAAAACAAACATTTAACACCATATGTATTCCTTAAACTACCAGTCTAAGCATTAGAATCAATAGAAAGTTCTTTCTATGCTTTAACTTAATGAAATATACCATAAACATAAAGGCTCCCTCCTACCGTCAATAATCAAAACGAAACCGTATTTTCGGGACGCTGTGAGCGGCAGGGGGAGGAGCTCCGGCACTGTATGAACCAAAGACGAGACGCCATCACGTGCCTGGTCCAACCCGTCCTCGACTCAAGTCCATTACATCCAGCGGTTGACCCCACAGACGCATTCATAAATTTTAATATGCTGTTCATTCAAAACAAGAATTTTCTCATATATAAATTAATGTTATAATATATTAGCATATTATGCATATATAGGCATAAGTATGGTTAGGTTAGGTGTATAGGTTCAGTTGCCGATTATTTGCATTTGTAGTACGTGGGTGAAGCATTTATAGCGATGTTGTTCGAACAAAACTCGCCAGTGAAGCACTTGTTCCGGAAGTGTTCGAACGAAATCAGTTGTGAGTCGTGTGTAAACCGTTTTTCATTCATAAACTGGGGGTTTGGCGGGTGCATGGAATCACTTTTGGATCTTTGTTTGGAGGACGGGCTGCCTGGTCACAGACGACCAGAGACAAAGCAGCCCGTCTTCCAAACAAAGATCCATAAGTGATTCTATGCACCCGCCAAACCCCCTTTTTTATGAATTAAAAACAACCCGTCCTCGACTCAAGTCCATTACATTCAGCGGTCAACCCCACAGACGCATTCATAAATTTTAACATGCTGTTCATTCAAAACGGGAATTTTCGCAAGTATAAATTAATATTATAATATATTACCATATTGTGTATATATAGGCATAAGATAGGTTAGGTTAGGTGTTTAGGTTCTGTTGACGATTATTTGTATTTGTAGTACGTGGGTGAAGCATTTATAGCATTGTGATTCGAACAAAATTCGTCAGTGAAGCACTTGTTCCGGATATGTTCGAACGTCAGCAGTTGTGAGTCGTGTGTACACCGCTTTTCATTCATAAACAGGGGGTTTGGCGGGTGCATGGAATCACTTTTAGATCTTTGTTTGGAGGACGGGCTGATTAAAAAAACGGTTTACACACGACTCACAACTGATTTCGTTCGAACACTTTTGGAACAAGTGCTTCGCTGATGAATTTTGTTCGAACCACAACGCTGTAAATGCTTCACCCACGTACTACAAATTCAAATTATCGCAAACAGAACCTAAACACTTAACCCTAACCTAACCTATGCCTTAATATGCTAATTTATTATAATATTAATTTAAATTTGAGAAAATTTTCGTTTTGAATGAACAGCATGTTAAAAGTTATGAATGCGTCTGTGGGGTCGACCGCTGGATGTAATGGACTTAAGTCGAGGACGGGTTGAGACGGAGAGTAAACAACCTCTCTCTCGGCCATACAGATCTTTAACACTTCCCACGAGCCTCGACAAAGGGACCACTAAGTCTCCAATCAACCAAAGATCTCGCTAACCTTGGGAAGTATTGTATCCAGTAAAATTAATTGTGTATATAATTATAAATTATTAGCCATGAAATTTATGTACATAATTTTCCGGTTATGATATGTAAACAGCTGCCAAAATGGGTAAACTGTTGTTCTAATTAAATATAATCCTTTTCTGCTATATGCATCAACCTTGTGTTCCTCTCTCATCCTCCTTGTGTTCCACTCTTATCCTCCTTGTGTTCCCCTCTCATCCTCCTTGTGTTCACCCTCTCATCCTCCTTGTGTTCCCCTCATCCATCTTGTGTTCCCCTCTCATCCTCCTTGTGTTCACCCTCTCATCCTCCTTGTGTTCCCCTCATCCATCTTGTGTTCCCCTCTCATCCACCTTGTGTTCCCATCTCATTCTCCTTGTGTTTTCCCCTCTCATCCTCCTTGTATTCCTTTCTCATCCTTCTTGTGTTCCTATCTTATTCTCCTTGTGTTCCTTTCTAATCCTCCTTGTGTTCCCCCTCTCATCTTCCTTGTGTTCTAATCTCATCCTCCTTGTGTTCCCCTCTCATCCTCATTGTGTTCCCCTCTCATCCTCCTTGTGTTTCCCCCTCTCATGAACCTTGTGTTCCCCTCTCATCCTCCTTGTGTTTCCCCCTTTCATGAACCTTGTGTTCCCCCTCTCATTCTCCTTGTATTCCCCTCTCATCCTCATTGTGTTCCCCTCTCATCCTCCTTGTGTTTCCCCCTCTCATGAACCTTGTGTTCCCCTCTCATTCTCCTGGTATTCCCCTCTCATCTTCCTAGTGTTCCCCCTCTCATCCTCCTTGTGTTTCCCTCATTCACATGGTGTTCCCCTCTCATCCTCCTTGTGTTTCCCCTTTCACGCTCCTTGTGTTTCCCCTCTCTCATCCTCCTTGTATTCCCCTCGCATCCTCCTTGTGTTTCCCCTCTCTGATCCTCCTTTGTTCCCCTCTCATGATCCTTGTGTTCCCCTCATCCTCCTTGTGTTTCTTATTCATCCTCAATGTGTTCTCCTCTCATCCTCTTTGTGTTCCCCTCTCATGCTCCTTGTGTTCCTCTCTCATCCTCCTTTTGTTCCTTTCTTATCCTTCTAGTGTTCCCCTCTCATGCTCTTTGAGTTCCTCTCTCATCCTTCTTGTGTTCTCCTTCTCATCCGCCTTGTGTTTCTCTCTCATCCTCCTTATCTTCTTCTCTCATCGTCCTTGTGTTCCCCTCTCATCCTCTTTGGGTTCCCTTCACATGCTCCCTGTGTTTCCCTCTCATTCTCCTTGTGTTCCTTTTTCATCCTCAATGTGTTCACCTCTCATCCTCTTCGTGTTCCCCTCTTATGCTCCTTGTGTTCCATTTTCATCCTCCATGTTTTCTCCTCTCATCCTTGTGTTCCCCTCTCATCCTTCTTGTGTTCCCTTCTCTTCCTCCTTGTGTTCCCTTTTCATTCTCCTTGTGTTCCCTCTCATCCTCTTTGTGTTTCCCTCTTGTCCTCTTTGTGTACTCCTCTCATCCTCCATGTGTTCCTCTCTCATCCTCCTTCTGTTCACTTCTCATCCTCCTTGTGTTTCTCTCTCATCCTCCTTGTGTTCCCTTCTCATCCTCCTTGTATTTCTCTCTCATCCTCCTTGTGTTTCCTTCTCATCCTCCCTGTGTTCCCCTCTCATCCTCCTTGTGTTCATCTCATACCAACCGTGTGTTCCCCTCTCATCCTTCTTGTGTTTCCCCCTCACAAGTTCCTTGTGTAGCACTCTCATCTTCCTTGTGTTCCATTCTCATCCTCCTTGTGTTCCTTTTTCATCCTCCATGTGTTCTACTCTCATCATCTTTGTGTTCCCCTCACATCCTCCTTGTGTTCCCCTCTTATCCTCCTTGAGTTCCCTTCTCATCCTCCTTGTGTTCCCATCTCATCCTCTTTGTGTTCCCTTCTTATACTCCTCGTGTTCCCCTCTCATACTTTTTGTGTTCCCCTCGCATCCTCCCAGTGTTCCACTTTCATCCTTCTTGTGTTCCCTTCTCATCCTCCTTGGGATCCCCGCTCATCTACCTCGTTTTCCTCTCTCATCCTCCTTCTGTTTCCCCTCCTCATCCTCCTTGTGTTACCTCCTCATCCTACTAGTGTTCCCTTCTCAACCTTCTTGTGTTCCCCTCTCATGCTCCTTGCGTTCACCTCTCATCCTCCTTGTGTTTCCCTCTCATCCTCCTTGTGTTCCTTATTCATCCTCAATGTGTTCTCCTCTCATCCTCTTTCTGTTCCCCTCTCATGCTCCTTGTGTTCCTCTCTCATCCTCATTGTGTTCCCTTCTCATCCTCCTTGTGTTCCCTCTCATCCTCCTTTTGTTCCCATCTAACACTCCTTTTGATCCATTCTCATCCTCCTTGTGTTCCCCTCTCATGCTCTTTGAGTTCCCCTCTCATCCTTCTTGTGTTCCCCCTTCTCATCCACCTTGTGTTTCTCTCTCATCCTCCTTATCTTCCTCTCTCATCGTCCTTGTGTTCTTTTTCATCCTCCATGCGATCACCTCTCATCCACCTTGTGGTCCCCTTCTCATCCTACTTGTGTTCTTATCTCATCCTCCTTGTGTTTCCCAATCTCATCCTCCTTGTGTTTCCCACCTCTCATCCACCTAGTGTTTCCCCCTTTTCATCCTCCTTGTGTTTTCCAATCTCGTCCTCCTCGTGTTTCCCCCCTCTCATCCTTCTTGTGTTAACCTCTCATGCTCCTTGTGTTCCCTCTCACCCTACTTGGGATTCTTCTCATCCTCCTTGTGTTTCCCCCTCTCATCCTCCATGTGTTTTCCCCCTTTCATTTTCTTTGTGTTTTCCCCTCTCATCCTCCATGTGCTTCCCCCCTCTCATCCTCCTTGTGTTTTCCCCTCTCATCTTCCATGTGTTTCCCCACTTTCAACCTCCTTGTGTTTTCCCCTCTCATCCTCCATGTGTTTGCCCCCTTTCATCCTCCTTGTGTTTCCCCTCTAATCCTCCTGGTGTTTATCCCCTCGCATTCACCTTGTGTTTACCCCCTCTCATCCTCCTTGTGTTTCCCCCTCTCATCCTCCTTGTGTTTACCTTCCTCTCATCATCCATGTGTTTACCCCCTCTCATCCTCCATGTGTGTACTCCCTCTCATCCTTCTTGTGTTAACCTCTTATGCTCCTTGTGTTCGGTCTTATCCTTCTTGTGTTAACCTCTCATCCTCCTTGTGTTTCCATCTCATCCTCCTTGTGTTTCCCTCTCATCCTCCTTGTGTTTCCCCCTTTCATCCTCCTGGTGTTTACCCCCTCGCATCCTCCTGGTGTTTACCCCTTCTCATCTGCCTTGTGTTTCTCTCTCATCCTCCTTATGTTCCTCTCTCATCCTCCTTGTGTTCCCCTCTCATCCTACTTGTGTTCCCTTCTCATCCTTCTTGTGTTTCCCAATCTCATCCTCCTTGTGTTTCCCCTCTCATCCTCAATGTGTTATCACCCTTTCATCCTCCTTGTGTTTCCCCTCTCATCCTCCTTGTGTTTACCCCCTCTCATCCTTCTTGTGTTAACCTCTCATCCTCCTTGTTTTTCCCTCATATCTTCCTTGTGTTCCATTTTCATCCTCCATGTGTTCTCCTCTCATCCTTGTGTTCCCTCTCATCCTTCTTGTGTTCCCTTCTCATCCTCCTTGTGTTCCTCTCTCATCCTTCTTGTTTTCCTTTCTCATCCTCAATGTGTTCTCCTATTATCCATCTTGTGTTCCCCTCTCATCTTTTTTGTGTTTCCCTCTTGTCCTCCTTGTGTACTCCTCTCATCCTCCATGTGTTCCTCTCTCATCCTCCTTCTGTTCCCTTCTCATCCTCCTTGTGTTCCCTTCTCATCCTCCTTGTGTTTCTCTCTCATCCTCCTTGTGTTCCCTTCTCATCCTCCCTGTGTTCCCCTCTCATCCTCCTTGTGTTCATCTCATACCAACTGTGTGTTCCCCTCTCATCCTTCTTGTGTTTCCCCCTCACAAGTTCCTTGTGTAGCACTCTCATCTTCCTTGTGTTTCCCAATCTCATCCTCCTCGTGTTTCCCCCCTCTCATCCTTCTTGTGTTAACCTCTCATGCTCCTTGTGTTCCCTCTCACCCTACTTGGGATTCTTCTCATCCTCCTTGTGTTTCCCTCTCTCATCCTCCATGTGTTTTCCCCCTTTCATTCTCTTTGTGTTTTCCCCTCTCATCCTCCATGTGCTTCCCCCCTCTCATCCTCCTTGTGTTTTCCCCTCTCATCTTCCATGTGTTTCCCCCCTTTCATCCTCCTTGTGTTTCCCCTCTAATCCTCCTGGTGTTTATCCCCTCGCATTCACCTTGTGTTTACCCCCTCTCATCCTCCTTGTGTTTCCCCCTCTCATCCTCCTTGTGTTTACCTTCCTCTCATCATCCATGTGTTTACCCCCTCTCATCCTCCATGTGTGTACTCCCTCTCATCCTTCTTATGTTAACCTCTTATGCTCCTTGTGTTCGCTCTTATCCTTCTTGTGTTAACCTCTCATCCTCCTTGTGTTTCCATCTCATCCTCCTTGTGTTTCCCTCTCATCCTCCTTGTGTTTCCCCCTTTCATCCTCCTGGTGTTTACCCCCTCGCATCCTCCTGGTGTTTACCCCTTCTCATCTGCCTTATGTTTCTCTCTCATCCTCGTTATGTTCCTCTCTCATCCTCCTTGTGTTCCCCTCTCATCCTACTTGTGTTCCCTTCTCATCCTTCTTGTGTTTCCCAATCTCATCCTCCTTGTGTTTTCCCCTCTCATTCTCAATGTGTTGTCACCCTTTCATCCTCCTTGTGTTTCCTCTCTCATCCTCCTTGTGTTTACCCCCTCTCATCCTTCTTGTGTTAACCTCTCATGCTCCTTGTGTTTCCCTCATATCTTCCTTGTGTTCCATTTTCATCCTCCATGTGTTCTCCTCTCATCCTTGTGTTCCTCGCTCATCCTCAATGTGTTCCCCAATTATCCTCCTTGTGTTCCCTTCTCATCCTTCTTGTGTTTCCCAATCTCATCCTCCTTGTGTTTTCCCCTCTCATCCTCAATGTGTTATCACCCTTTCATCCTCCATGTGTTCTCCTCTCATCCTTATGTTCCTCTCTCATCCTCCTTGTGTTCCCCTCTCATCCTACTTGTGTTCCCTTCTCATCCTTCTGGTGTTTCCCAATCTCATGCTCCTTGTGTTCCCCTCTCATGCTCCTTGTGTTCCCTTTTCAACCTCCTTGTGTTTCCCCTTCTCATCCTTCATGTGTTCCCCTCTCATCCTCCTTATGTTTCCCCGTCTCATCCTCCTTGTGTACCACTCTCATCCTCTTGTGTTCCCCTCTCATCCTACTTGTCTCCCTCCTCATCCTCTTTGTGTTTCCCCCTCTCACCATCATTGTGTTTCCTACTCTCATCCTCCTTGTGTTCCCCCCTCTCACCATCATTGTGTTTCCCATTTTCATCCTGCTTGTGTTTCCCCCTCTCATCCTCCTTGTGTTTACTCCATCTCATCCTCCTTGTGTTTACCCCCTCTCATCCTCCTTGTGTCCCCCCTCTCATCCTCCTTGTGTTTTCCCCTCTCATCGTCCATGTGTTTCCCCCTTTCATCCTCCTTGTGTTTACCCCCCTCGTATCCTCCTTGTGTTTCCCCCTTTTCATCTTCCTTGTGTTTCCCAATCTCGTCCTCCTCGTAATTCCTCTTCTCATCCTTCTTGTGTTAACCTCTCATGCTCCTCGTGTCCCCTCTCATGCTCCATATGTTTCCCCCCTCTCATCCTCCGTGTGTTTCCCTCCTTTCATCCTCCATGTGTTTCCCCCTTTCATCCTTCTTGTGTTTCCTCCTCTCATCCTCTTTGTGTTCCCCTCTCATCCTACTTGGGTTCCTTCTCATCCTCCTTGTATTTCCCCCCTCTCGTTCACCTTGTGTTTCCCCTCTCTCATCCTTATGCTTCCCCCTCTCATCCTCCATGTGTTTTCCCCCTTTCATCCTCCTTGTGTCTTCCCCTCTCATTCTCCATGTGTTTCCCCCTCTCATCCTCCTTGTGTTTTCCCCTCTCATCTTCCATGTGTTTCCCCCTTTCATCCTCCTTGAGTTTCCCCCTCTCATCCTCCTTGTGTTTTCCCCTCTCATCCTCCATGTGTTTCCCCCTTTCATTCTCCTTGTTTTTCCCCTTCTCATCCTCCAGGTGTTTACTCGCCCGCATCCTTTTTGTGTTTACCCCCTCTCATCCTCCTTGTGTTTACCTTCCTCTCATCCTCCTTGTGTTTACCCCTTCTCATCCTCCTTGTTTTTACCCCTCTCATCCTCCTTGTGTTTACCTTCCTCTCATCCTCCTTGCGTTTACCCCTTCTCATCCTCCTTGTGTTTACCCCCTCTCATCCTCCTTGTGTTTACCCCCTCTCATGCTCCTTGTGTTCCCTCTCATCCTCCTTGTGATTCCTCTCTCATCCTCCTTGTGATTCCTCTCTCATCCTCCTTGTGTTTCCCTTTCATCCTCCCTAGTTGTCCCCCCTTCTCATCCTCCATATGTGTACCCCCCTCTCATCATCCGTGTGTACCCCCTCTCACCCTACTAGTGTTCCCTTCTCATTCTACTTGTGTTTTCCCCTCTCATCCTTCTTGTGTTTCCCCCTTCTCATCTTCATTGTGTTTCCCTCCTCTCATCCTCCTTGTGTTTCCCCTTCTCATCCTCCTTGTGTTTCCCTCTCATCCTCCTTGTGTTTCCCGCTCTCATCCTCTTTGTGTTTCCCCCTCACAACCTATTTGTGTTTCCCCCTCTCATCCTCCTTGTGTTTACCCCTCTCATCCTCCTTGTGTTTACCCCTCTCATCCTCCTTGTGTTTCCCCCTCTCATCCTCCTTGTGTTCCCTCTCCCATCCTCCTTATGTAGCAAGAGAAGTCTGCTTAAGGGAAATATGCAATCATGTAGAGGTACTGCTTTTCGCGCTACTGCTCACAGGAGGGGTATGGGGGTGCACAAAACTAGCCGCCTCCGGCGGCAACAATAAAAAAAATCCAGAGGTATGTGCAATCATAAAACTAAGACAGTGCCACTGGAAATTTATACCTCCCAGTGCACCGTGGCAGGTGGGATTCTACGAACGAATGGTGGGTACTGAGAAACGATGCTTAAGAAGAGCCCTACATCGTCAAAAAATTAGCCTTTCCGAGCTACAAATCATTGTCACAGTTATAGAGGCGCGAGTCAATAACAGACTCCTAACCCATCTTTCAGATGATGTTTCACAAAGAGAACCACTAAGGTCCTCACATCTGATACATGGCAGTCTTCTTAGTCCTCTAATATTTCTAGAAGATGAGGATCCGGAAGACCCCTCATGTGTCGGAAGGAACGATTTGTTGGAAATTTATATACATCTCTCTACAGTGGTAGGCAGCTGGAATGAAGTGTGGACTCGTGAATATCTAACTGCTCTGAGAGAATATCATTATGGAGCTGCAAGTCCTTATAATAAATTTGTTTAAAACCAGTTGATCTTGTTTTAGTTGATAGTGACGGACCAAGGTCAGAATGGCCTATAGGCAAAATTGTTACTGTCAACCCAGATCACCAAAGAATACTAAGAATAGTTAGGGTCCAGTGTCGAGGCACGACCACCCTAAAACCTTTAGAGAAATTAGTTCCTCTGGAATTAGCAGAACATGAAAGTTCTTCAGACATAAATTCACCCCAAGTTCCAAAAGGAAATAACTCTACAAATACTAGCACTCGTCCATCAAGGATTGCTGCGCAACAATGTAAATTAAAACTTAAACAATATTTTCAGTCTGTATGAATGCAGACGATAGTCATCAGATGTTGAGAAGATTTCATGAGTCTACAGGAACAATTCAGTGACGAAGTAACTTAACCATTAGAAGTCATTGTGATCCTAATCGTTGATTTTGCTGTAGAGCTTAGAGATTTCTTGATCTTAGATGACCCAATGATTAATACTTTAAATTTTTCAATTGATGTTCCCATGATGACAGATTAATGACTTAGTTTCATACCTGTTTCACAGATACGGGACATCCGTCGAGTAAGTACTAACATACTAACTTACAAATATGTAATGAATTTATAACCTCGAGGGAGAGCAGCAGGTACGTCAGTAATAAATCATGAACTGCGACTCGTGTTTTTTCTCCCTTGGAGTTATGTTGGAAATTTCCAGCACCCAAATATTCAACCCTAATGCAATAATATAAATTTATTGTACTAAGAATTTTTTTTTATAATTTACTAATTTAGTAGTTAGTAAACTAATTTACTCATACTACTAACCAGTAGTGTATCAATATTAATTCGTATTATTCTGGGGCATAGTAACGCCAAATATTTCCTAGAATTCATGGCTACTGTTATGTCAGCCGATCAACTTCTGAGAATAAATTATATTTATTTATTAATCGAATTAAACCCAGTCTAACCTTGTAAAATTTATTAAGGAATATAGAATGGCAATTGATTTAGTTTGATTTAGCAAATTATATAGCATCCATTTATTATTGCAGTTTTTTCCAAGGTGAAATCAGCTGATCCAGTAAACAAAGTATTGAACTGAAATTCAACCGCAAATATTGATGTTTATCTAACGTCATTTGGGCTTAATGATAACCTCTTGAGTGCAATAAGCTGTTACCTAAAGTACGTTACAGAGACATTAAATGACGTCGCCAATGTTTCCGTCGATTAGGAAATTAAATTGAAATATTGGAATTTATAAACCATGTTTCCAACATCTGATGCTAGGTGACGCACCGGACAGAGTCGGGAGAGACTTGGTGGAGAGACGCAATACTTATGAGAGTGTCCTGAAGCTCGTCTTATTATCGTTTCTTAGTAGGAGCATCCGTGCATTAACAGATCCCAAATAGATTCTACGGCGTCATCTTAGTCCGAGCACCACGTCCGGCAAGGCTAAGTAGCCCCTTTTATATAGTTATAGCCTCAATTTATATATTATATAGGGTGGCTTATCGTCAAAACGCATGACCATCATAATAACCTCTTGAGTGCAATTATTATAGTCTACCAGCACTGAATTTATGAATATGTGTGAGAGTATGTACTCTTTGATGGAAATTACTTGATATTGGTATTTCAGCGTGGAGTAAACTACAAGGGAAGCATTCTTCTCACCGTGAATCACGTATCGCCCAAGATATCAGGCATTGACAGGATTATACGAGTGTAGAGCTGTCGGATGTTCTTCATTCATCTTTGGCAGCTAAGCTTCCAAACTTTTGAATTTAGTAGTTAGCTTACTAATCCATGTTACAAATAATTTTGCTTTCTATTTGAAATATCATACCAATATCATTAGTAGTTTAACATTCTAGAATTTACCCCCTGCCCCCCCCCCCCCAAAAAAAAAAAAAGATGTGTTGGGAAATCACTCCACTTTAAACCGAAGTTATACAGTCCACTTCTCTAACATTATTATGAATTAATTATTTATTTAAATATTATATGATATTAAAAGGTGGATAAAAAAATCCCCCACAGTAGGGAAGTTGAGGACTAGAACCGTGTGAAGCACCTGAGCAGGTGAGCTCATTAAGCCCCCCTGCTCAGGTGAGCACAGGTGTATAATCCTCAAGGTATGTGAGGGGGTTTCCCCGGATGTTTTTGGAGCATGGCGTCTGGCCAGGCGTCACTTGAGAGAGGGTTATGTTGGGGGTAGGGGCAGGAAGCTATGTGGTTGGTATGCGGTCATGTAGGGAGAAGGAAGAGGAGAAGATGAATATGTATGAGTGTGTGCCGTAGAGTTATTCTTGTGTGTGTAGATAGATTGGAGTATGTTGAGTGAAGGAGAGCAGAGTCTTAAGATGGGTATAGGAGTATGTTGGTTATGTTGTGGAGGGAGGGGGGGAGCCCCCATACCTGAGAGGGGAGCAGGCTCTTAAGATGTGAGGGGAGAAGGAGGGGAAAGTGAAGGAACAGGTGGGTTTGTTTGACAGTAAATGTAAACAAAGGAGCGTTTAACTTTTTCCCAGCCAATGCAGCTGTGTTGGTGGTGATCAATGACGACTATTAGTTCCCCCTACATGGGGCAGGAAGTGTTGAGGGGAGCGTGAGAGTCCAGGGTCTTAAGGTCTTAAGATGGGAGGGGAGAAGGAGGAGAAATGGATGGAGGGAACAGGTGGAGTCATTATTTTAACTTTTTCTTACAAAAGAAGCGTTTAACTTTTTCTCACCCTGTGCAACTGTGTTGGTGATGATGATCGATGACGTCCTTTAGTTCCCCCTACATGGCCAGGAAGTGATGAGGGGAGTATGAGAGAGCAGGCTCTTGCGGATGATGTCTTTCATCCTTAATCGTTTTCGAAGTCTACAGGGGAGTCTGGGAGATGTTCACCTCACCAGCGCTCTCCCACCATCGTGGTTGGACTCTGAGTAACGAACCTCCTCATAGCATTGAGTGTGTCATTGTTCTTTCTCAAAGGTAGGCCATGTCCTCAACATACAAATTCCAAAGTGGATCATATGTCCCACTCCCTCCCACCCCCTCACAGCCTCTCCCGGCGTGTGACAGCCTGAATCTATCACCTGACAATTTCAAACACACACACACACACACAAGGCTGGCTGGCGTACCGAAAGGGAAACTATGAGGAAATGAATAAATTCCTATGGGATATACATTGGGACACAGAACTCGGAACCAAGTCCGTACAAGACATGATGGACTATGTCACCCAAAAATGTCAGGAGGCTGTAAGCAGGTTTGTCCCAGCCCGACAGGAAAAAACAGAGAAGCAAAGGAAGAATCCGTGGTTTAATAGGGAATGTATGAAAGCAAAGGAGCAAAACAAAAGGGCATGGAGGAACTTCCGTAATAACAGAACACCAGAAAGTAGAGAGAGATACCAGAGAACCAGGAACGAGTATGTCAGTGTGAGAAGAGCAGCTGAGAAAAGGTATGAAAATGATATAGCTAATAAAGCCAAGACCGAACCCAAGCTACTACACAGTCACATAAGGAGGAAGACAACAGTGAAGGAAGAGGTGATGAAACTTAGGGTGGGCGAGGATTGGTACACAGAGAATGACAAAGAGGTGTGTGAAGAACTCAACAAAAGGTTCCAGGAGGTCTTTACAATAGAACAGGGAGATGTCGTGGCGCTAGAAGAGGTGGCAGCAAACCAGGTGACCTTGGATAGGTTCGAAATTACACGAGATGAGGTCAAGAAGCACCTATTGGAGCTGGATGTGAGAAAAGCTGTTGGGCCGGATGGAATCTCGCCATGGGTATTGAAAGAGTGTGCAGGAGCACTTTGCCTACCACTCTCCATAGTGTATAGTGGGTCACTGGAAACGGGGGACCTACCAGAAATATGGAAGACTGCTAATGTAGTACCAATATACAAAAAGGGTGACAGACAAGAGGCACTGAACTACAGGCCAGTGTCCTTAACTTGTATACCATGCAAGGTGACGGAGAAGATTGTGAGAAAAAACCTAGTAACACATCTGGAGAGAAGAGACTTCGTGACAATCCATCAACATGGGTTCAGGGAGGGTAAATCTTGCCTTACAGGATTGATAGAATTCTACGATCAGGTGACAAAGATTAAACAAGAAAGAGAAGGGTGGGCGGACTGCATTTTTTTGGACTGTCGGAAAGCCTTTGACACAGTACCCCATAAAAGGTTGATGCATAAGCTAGAGAAACAGGCAGAAGTAACTGGTAGGGCGCTCCAGTGGATAAGGGAGTACCTAAACAATAGGAAGCAGAGAGTTACAGTGAGAGGTGAGACCTCAGACTGGCGTGAAGTCACCAGTGGAGTCCCACAGGGCTCTGTACGTGGACCTATCCTGTTTCTGATATACGTAAATGATCTCCAAGAGGGTATAGACTCATTCCTCTCAATGTTTGCTGACGACGCCAAAATTATGAGAAGGATTAAGACAGAGGAGGACAGCTTGAGGCTTCAAGAAGACCTGGACAAGCTGCAGGAATGGTCGAACAAATGGCTGTTAGAGTTTAATCCAAGCAAATGTAATGTAATGAAGATAGGGGTAGGAAGCAGGAGACCAGATACAAGGTATCACTTGGGAGATGAAATACTTCAAGAGTCCGAGAGAGAGAAAGACCTGGGGGTTGATATCACGCCAGACCTGTCCCCTGATACTCACATCAAGAGGATAACAGCAGCAGCATATGCCAGGTTGGCTAACATAAGAACGGCCTTTAGAAACTTGTGTAAGGAATCTTTCAGAACATTATATGCCACATATGTCAGACCAATCCTGGAGTATGCGGCACCAGCATGGAGTCCATATCTAGTCAAGCATAAGACTAAAATGGAAAAGGTTCAACGGTTTGCCACCAGACTAGTACCCGAGCTGAGAGGTATGAGCTACGAGGAGAGACTACGGGAATTAAACCTCACTTCGTTGGAAGACAGAAGAGTTAGGGGGGACATGATCACCACATTCAAGATCTTCAAGGGAATTGACAGGGTTGATAAAGACAGGCTGTTTAACACAAGGGGCACACGCACTAGGGGACACAGGTGGAAACTGAGTGCCCAAATGAGCCACAGAGATATTAGAAAGAACTTTTTTAGTGTCAGAGTGGTTGACAAATGGAATGCATTAGGAAGTGATGTGGTGGAGGCTGACTCCATACACAGTTTCAAGTGTAGATATGATAGAGCCCAATAGGCTCAGGAACCTGTACACCTGTTGATTGACAGTTGAGAGGCGGAATCAAAGAGCCAGAGCTCAACCCTCGCAAGCACAACTAGATGAGTACAACTAGGTGAGTACACACTTCAAATTACCTCAGTCCGCAATAAACGAGGGAAAAGTAAACACATTCTATAAATTTATTTCTTTTATTAAACACTTAAGTGATTTACAATGATGATGATAATAATAATAATAATAATAATAATAATGATGATAATAATAATAAGACTTCTTCTTGGTGGTTTAACCAGCAGACAAATGGGGAGAGGCTTTCATCTAGTCCATCGAACCTTCCGGGCATCCTAGTTAACCATTCAATCTGTAGAAATGAAAAAGGTTATGAGTTTTGTTGTCAATGTTGTAAAAATAAATACAAACATTAACATGTTCATCATTCAATCCTAACATAAAGTATTACTGACCGCACTATCATCCTAGTCAACTTCGTCATACAGCGTTTCACACCCGTCCTCATTACCGTTTAAGCAGAATGTTTGCTTACACACGGGCATTTTCATCTGAGCATAACTGAATTTCAACACTTTTTCATCGTTCTTGCAAAATTGACCATATATAAATGCTTCATCAAAGTGAAGCAGGGCTGCCTCTAAGCTTAGTCTGGAAAAATTATAGGCAAAATAAACAGCGTAATTCCCACAGAAGTTCAGGGATTGGATCCTTTTCTTCATAATATATAGAGTATAGTAGTGGAAGTCGGACATAAACTCTTTGAAATATCTTGAATATGTTCCTATTGCTGGATTGGCATAGCTGTCTAGTATAACTATCTCGCTTCTACCTTCATCCTTATTTACATAGAATGTTATCCAATGCCCTATTTTATTACGAGAACCAGATTCCAGAGTGTTGATTATGAACACCACAGGTCTTTTTTTTATGTATTTTTGTCGCTATTTTCCTTATGTCATCAGCTAGGAAACATCCTAGATAGTTTACCTTATCACCTAAATTACTAATGATCGCCTCATTTATTTCCAAACAATTCATATTAATATTTATCCTCGCGTATCACAAATAACGCGACGATCTGCGTTAATGCTGATCACACGTGTTGTAGACCCGTAAACTAGAATGACTTTATTTCTAGCCACACCGCGTTTAAATTCCAAAGCGATCCGCAGATTACCACTTTTTACAATCTGGTTGGTGTCATCTATATCCTCAGGTTGTAAATTAAAGGCTAGTATGGTTCCACAATTTACATATGTATCATAAGACAATATATTGTCTTTATCGAAGCCTAAGGCTTGCAATGCAGTGTAATACAACTTGGCGCAGTTATGAGGGAAGTCGCACCCAAAATTGACAATATTAGTGCTATTCTGCGATATTAATACTTTACTAAGCTCGCAATTTTCCAAATAAAGCGGGTTGCGATTATATGCACCAGACACGGCCTCCATATCAAGGATGATCATATATAAATGTTCTGGTATAACAGTCCCCCACGGCTGGTCCATTGTTATCGAGTGCTGACCTGTACCCAATATATATGTTTTGTATAAAGTTTTATTAAAAGTATACGTAATAGGAGAGTTGATCTGCACCATGGCTTTATTAACGGCTATTAATCCTTCAAGGTACGGCAATATCAGATCCACCCATAGACGTGTAGACTTGATATTGTATTTAAAATTAGCGTGTTCATTATCGCTGAGTATAAGCCATTTATCGGTTGAAGTTCGAGGCGCACCCTAATGTCTATATTATCCAAAAAGTATTCACTAACTGATGTGACATCCAGCATTAGTTTAAAACAAGTATTCACGCCACTCGTTTTCATATCAGTCATCTGCTGCGTCTCCCCAGCCGAGGCGTTAGTGAAATAAGCAGATTCAATTTTACCTGGATCGATACGGTTAAAAAACTGTGACAGTTTATCATAGCGGTTAACCTTACACACAGAAATCGCTGATAATAACTTTACATATAACTAGAATGAGAATAATGAGCTGGTTTCAACTACTGTTTCGTTTAAATACACAATTGCGGATTTGAATAGTTTGCGATAATCCATTCACCAACGAAACGTTTTTAGCGTCTCCTAAAGGTGTTGTTATATCTTCTTCAGTTAGATCAATAGACAACTCCAAAGCTATTGATGATAAATCCACCAGCTGCCCGTTCACCCCGTTGATGATGAATTCCAGATAGGTGTCTGTAAACTTATTATTGACCCCAGAATTCACAGGTAATACATCCACCGTTTGTCTGCTGGCAATTGTTGATTCTACCAATCGAGTTGAAAATACTTTAGGAAAGGCTTCACTAACAGCAGCGGTATATTGTTCTAATGGCACCTGAAGGCCAAGAGCGTTGTATCCGGCCATGTTCGCGCTTTAGACAACATCAGTCGAGTGAGAAGAATTTATGAAAGCACATCATTATATTTCGCTTTAGTAAAACGTTTGATGTTTACTAATTTTTTTGTTAGTTTATTCTTTTTCTGCATTCTTCCGCCTATCATTTGCTTCCCCACTCCTTTCAATGTTTCAACTCCGCGTTTCTTAAGAGATTGTTTGAAAGTTTGTTTATCATTATTAATGTCGTCTAGTACGTTCTGCCCCAAGCTAAGCGCAACATGATAAAGGGCGCTGCTCGACTCACTATTCCGCTTAAAAAGAAAAATATTCCCCCTTCACGCGTATTACGCCTACTACTGTTGAAAATCCGTATATCATCAGGCCCCCCACCTCTAGGATGGGTTAACAGAATGTATAATTCCTCAACAGAGGGGGAATAAAGTGGACACGCATTTCTCCGCTTGTTTCAGACGAATGAGGAGTGGCGGGAAAACGATTGTGTTATATGCCTCCTGCTATGGGACGTACATGCAAGACTGCTATGGTGCATCCACGTTCATCAAAATGTATTGGGTTACCATCTTGATCCCTAATAGTGATGCTAACGCTGTCTATCATGTTGGTGTTAAGACGCACACATAGTTTTTTATTGTTGCCGTTATCACTTCCATTTAGGGAGATTACATCGAAAATATTTACTGACTGGTTCCTATATCTAGTAGAAGAGATCTTATCGCAATAAACACACAGAATATCAACTCCTCCTCTAGGCATTGGCGGGAATAGACATGTGTCAACTACACTCGAGGCATACTGACGTTTTGCAAATATGTCATATTCACTTTCTGAAACTACGCCCAGGACTTTCCCAAAAGCAGTCCCAAATGATAATGTAACTCTACTGAAGTTTTTATGCCCCGTTGCAGAGCCAATATTCTCCTCACTAATCACAGTAGTGAACTTGTTTCGATTGGAGGAAGAATCATATTTAATAAAATGAGTTCCGTATTTAGGTGAAAATTGTTTTAATGCCTTAAAACAATCCTAAAAAACTCAGTTTAGCATTACTTGAAAATATGGCGTCTACTTCTGTATTAATTTCTTTTATAGTTCTGGCCAAAACATCAGATGATAATAAATGCTTTGAATGCATGTATTTCCCCTCACCCACTTTCTCATACGTAACCCCTACACGTATATATGCCTCAGGATTATCACGCTTAATAACGTAATGGGAAGTGGGAAGGAGTAATTTTTGTAGACACATTTTATAACTCCTCCTGGGATCTAATTCTAGCTGGTTAAACAATCGATTTTGGAACGATGCGGGGATGTTATTTGGGAATAAATGCGTATCTGATACGCTAGTGGCATATATCACGTGAATATCCATCGCTCTATCTCCTTAGACTGCTTTTTGCCGAGTAAAGCTAGTTACACATTACATACACATTTATATACACTCACCTGTTAATATACGATCCAGGAAGCATTCCTTTTACTGTGAGGATCAATCTTCACAGTTGCCTTTCTCTTAACTGAAGGAGCCTCATACACTTTACTTGCCGTAGTATTACGGAATAAATCTCGTGGTGTAGAAGTTAGTGTGAAAAACTGAGCAATAGGCAATTTATCAGGTAAAAAATCAGATTTAAGCACAGTCATTTTATGTTTAATGTCATTAATTATATGTATGCCCGATACTGGAGCCAATACATTTCCATTCAGATCCCAACGAACGATTCCACTAACATCATAATGGTTTAGCAAGGATCTTGCATATTCATGATCTCGCACTTTCAATTTCAAATCTATTAAATGTTCTATGGAGGGGTTGGTATGCAACTGAGGAGGGGGAGGTTTTACAGTAAGATGAAGAGCACCAGCTTTCACAGTGGGGTAAGCAGGGCTGTGAGCAGCTTTCCGGTTGTCCACTATTTTATGCGGTACGAGATAAAAGGCCTTCATTTTACTTTACTTACTGAATAATCGTGTAATTAAACTAACTGCAATCGGCAAAATAATGGATAAAATACTGCCTCCTCGTTTGCTGGTTAATATCTGTTTCTTAGTTGACACAGAAGGTCTCTTACTGGCTAGTGACCGAATAAGCAATTTATATTTTTTCAACTTTTTAACGACCTTGTCAGGCACAGGCAATTTTTTTTAAAAGTTATTAAAATTTTCTGATAAACAATAAATATGTGGTTTCTTCAATTTTTCAGTCAACTGTTTTCTTGAGGAATACTAAAGTTTTGATAATAGTTGGATCAATTCCGTGTATTTATAAACTAAGGACTCTTCATTATAAATGTAATATCTCAGCAGCATCAATCCATTGATTGAATGATCGATCATAACCTGCGTACCTAACTTTATACTGAGGTTTGCCAGAGACTATGCGTTGCCCCCACTAACTTTTCAATATTAAAGGCAAATGTGTGGGTGTTAATTCTTGTTTATAGAAGCCACCATCAATTTCCTCCCCATTCAGATCTTTTAGAAAGTATAAAGGGATGTGTTGTCGCCTATCAATACGTGTAACTGTAAATATCTTTCGGGTGTTCTGCTGCTTAAACCCTTTCTTAAACTTAGAAATGCGATCAGACAGAGTGATGCGTACTGTATCACCAACAATTAATCGAGGAATGACAGTTCTCTTTGATTTGCTCTGGCTTTTATACATTAAATCATATGTTTGGCGTGTTCGGTGGGCGAGGATAGAGCGTGCACCTCCGTGGGTATCTTCCCCCTTCAATCCTCTGTCGGGGGGTTAAATTATATGTTTTCACAATATCTGGTAGAGCCTTCATGTATTTTAAAGTGTTGTGCGCCATCATAAACTTGTAAAGATTGCCTTTTAAAGTACGTATGAATCGCTCAGCGATTGAAGCATTAGTCTCCTGAGAAAATACACTATATAACTTAACTTTCTTTGCTCTCAGCATTTTTTTCATAGTGGCGTTATAAAATTCTCCACCTCGATCAGAATTAATTTTGCGCACTCCCTGAGAATGAGGTGAATCTAGAATTAAAGCCAGAGCTTTACTGGTACTTTTTCCGTCCTTGGCGCGTAAGGGTACTACTTGGGCGTACCTGGAGAAAACATCTACACATACGAGTAAATATTTCACTCCGTCATTATGGTTGTCTAATAAACTCATCTCGGCCAAGTCTATAGCTTGAAATAGTCCCGGTTTAGGGCTTAACACCCGACGCCAAGGGAATTTATGGGTTGTAAATAATGCAACGTATAGGAGTCAGAGCTTTTCAGATAGTCCTTTACATCGGCTAGAGTTATACTAGAGTTAATTAATTTGGCGGCCTTATAAACCTCTGTACCCCTCCAAACCCTCCGCTAGATGATGGGTCGTTATATACTCGTTCCAATACATCTTTCTTGCTCATAATTCGTAAACTATCTCATAGGGCGGTTCGTGAACAATATTGCTGCGTAATGTTATAGTAGAGGCAGTGTTCGAGCCCAGATCTACTAGCAAATAGCCGTAGGGTTGGCTAATAACTTTTTTATATAACTTTACAAATTTCTTTGAAAACGGTTTCCCAAATATTTGTCGTCTGAGTGTTTCAATTTGTGAGAGGTCTCTTGATTTAACCAATATAAAATGAGAAGCATTTAAACTAATATTCCTCGAATATTTACCAGGAAAAAATATATTTTGAGTAATCAATTTGACGGAAACCATGAAATGACGGCCCCTAGTAAACATGTCTGATACGATTTTTGAATTCGCAGACTCTGTAAAAAGGTCAACATAGATTACTAAGATATGCGAGTAATTATCCACTCGCTCTTCCACAGGATCAATAATGGTTGAATGCTCGATCAATTTCCTTTTAATTTGTGGATCTGATCGTAATTCAGAGTAACCTCCTCCGCATATAATTATTGAGGACAACTTGTGCTGATAATTCCTTACAAGTTTACTGCACAAGTAGGATTTTCCGCTGTTTGAATAACCAGCAATAATAACACGAGATGGTTCTCGGAAAATATCAAGATGTTCCTCGTGGATTATATCATAGGAACTGTCCATGATTAATGCTTCGTTAAGACTGCTAAAAACTAAGGGAACGTGGCGGTATTTATACAAACAAAAAATTAGTCATTTACAGGTGTTTATTCACATATTTTATGTACAGCAACATTTTAAAATTAATCATAGTTCTTACAGTTCATAAACAATAATAATAATATTTAACATCCTATTCATTTAGTATAAATAGTTATAGTCATATGGGCATCTATCTTAATACTAACTAACTAAATTGTACAACATAAGTGAGGGTTGAACAGTTTTTGAGCTGCAGCATCTCGCTTGCTCCAGGGGCACAATATTGGGTAGAGCATCTGTGGTTGCTCTACTTCCACATCCTCCTCCATAAACACTTCTTCCATCTCCTCCTCCTCTCCCACTTCTACATCCATCTCATCATCATTGTTATTGGGAATATCAGGATGACCATACGCTAAGGACTGTGTGGGGTTTAGAATGTAGCGTTTATCGTCAAATGCTGACAAGCCTCTGCAGGTACTGCGACATGTACAAATCTTTCCTTGCACGTTGGGTATAGATCTCGACACAAACCTGATTGAAGTGTTTGTTTCAAGAGTGTGCTGAAACGAGTCATGTGAGAGTTTCTCTTGTAGGTGGGTTTCTCTTGTAGGTACACCAGAGAGCACACTTACAAGTGTGCTCTCCATCATGCGTGGTGAAAGAGTATGTTTTAGGTCTGAGAGCAATTAACTGGTTATTAATCTTGAGTAAGTTAACTGGTTATTAAATCTTGAGTAATTAACTGGTTATTAATCTAAGAGCCTATTTCTGACTTGAGCAATCCTAGTTCACCTTCTCGCGCTTTAGAGTAGGATGGATGTGTGTCATTAAAATTACTAAAATCCATACAGTCGAAGAGAGGAGACTTATTCAACTCTTCAAACACATCCTGACAGTCCAGTTTAATGATGAAAGAGGCTGTGTCTGTATATAATAGACTCGCTTTATCCCCATATGCAGGTTTGACAACATCATACCAGAACTCATTGAGACACCTCTTAGCAATTTGAAGTATATGATAACCCAGGTACATAGGAGTGTTGACTAGGAAAGACTTCTGCTTGATAGTACATATCACGCGATCCTTACTTAACAAAAGACTCCGCTTGAGGAGTGGGTTTCGAGCATGTTTCAGAAAATGTCTACGATTTGTGACCAAATAGTGTTTGTTCCCATATTTAGATACATCTGTGAGACTCTTTCCATATATAGAGTTTGATACGAGTTTGAAAGCCTTTTTTTTATCGCGCATTTGGTATTGGCGCGTTCTCGAACATTGGTTTCAATGAAGTCTTTAAGGTAGCTCTCCTGCTCGAATTCGTAGATGTCGTGAACTTTAGCTACTTCTAATCCAATGCGCATGAGCAACTGTAACAAGTCCAGACTAACCAGGTAATCTTTCTGAGGAAGATGGGAAGCAATTAATTTAGTGTTGTTATTAGGCAGACCGCGACTTTTTTCTGTAAGAATATTCTTACTGTAAGGTGAAATGTGGTCCTCGGTAATGCAAGTATGCGAAAGAACTATAGGCAGTTCATCTGTATACCAAGCCACCTCCAGTCGGACCTGCAGTGTATCACACAACACCCAATATCCCTTGGACCCATCACAAGGGATATTCTCCAAGCCTTGCTCTAGCAGCACGTCAACGCTCATTGTGTGTCAGTTTCCGAATCCCGCCACGAGGGAGCAGTTCAGTCATACACGCCCCGTAAAGGCTGTTAATTAAAATCGAGTTAAATGATGTAGCTACTATCTTCCTCTAGATCTGAGCCTGTATGCTGGTTCTCCACATTCGTGTACTGTCTCGTCACACTGGTGAACCCACCTCGGAGATTCCGACGAAGTAAATCATATAACAATGGGTCTGACACAACATCAAGTTCAACTTTCGGTTTAAGCAAAAATGCATCCCAAGCAAATGAGGGTAAAGAAATGTAGTGGGAAATGTCTAATTTGTAGAGAGCAAGCATGGTGTCTCGCCAGACTGTGAACACATCAGCTAGTAAACCTGTGTCCACTTTGAGGTAAAGGAGCAGATACTCCCCTATGTTGCGACATTTAGCCAAATCAAAAATTTCTAAGGCTTGTTTATAATCTTTTTCCGACAACTCTTCGTCTTTTAATGTATTGTAAAACTTATCGAGAGAAGGAAGGTGTGATTCATCTAACACACTCATAGAGGATAAATAATCATAGCAGAATGATTGTTTACCCTTCATCAGTTTGGGGATAGCCGCTTTATTCACCCCTTTTAACATGGCCAAAGTGAATGTGGTAGGTTTCCCACTATGAATATGATCCTTGGCTATTCTTCCTAGTGAACCATTGATTAATCCTAAACTGTCCAAAAATCTTAACTTGTTCACAGCGACTTTCATAAATTTAAATCCGTCCCTAGCCAATATATCTATTTCACTCCCTGGACGATCTTTCATCTAATTTAGGATTACTCCTAATCATAGGAAGCGTTGTGGGAAAAAGTGTAGTGTATAGGAACTAATATGAATTTATACACTGCAAATTACATGTATCACAGTAAGCTGCTTGATAATTGTGATATCTTACTGTGGTCATGATGACGGACTTTGATTACATCATCCTCGTTAAAAGGTTCATCACAGAGTTCACAAACTGTTTTTGTCTCAAATATCGCTTGCTGTTGCTGGGACATGTGAAGTTCATAGGATACTATCCCCTTCTTGATTCTAGCCCATGACGCTTCTAGCGTGGTTACAAAGTGATTGACAGCATCCTTACCTAAATAGGTGTCATTCGCAACAATATTCATCAGTCTGTCAATGATGATGTACGCATACGCTACTGCATTGTGACGTGATTCTATCATTCCCTCAGGGTTCGAGCGGTCTAACATGCACTCAAAGTCATAAAAGCACATATGACTAGGACCATATGCTCGTCCGTAGTTACGGAAAGTAATCTTCCTCTCTGGTGCGTAAAATTTGAGAGTCTGACGTACTTTACATGTACTTTCATGAGCTTGCATACAGTCTTGTGGGAGCGATATCAAACAACAATGACAAAAGCTGTGATGACTTGGGATGCGATCTGGATTGCTGCGCATATTACTACGTACATATTGGTTAAAATCCTTAATTAATACTAAGTGTTGAGCTTCCAACATCAGCAATGGTATGACATCTGTATATCCCCCCTCTTCCCGTCCTAGCTACTGTAATGTAGTGTCGTTGTCGGCGCGCATTTTCATCTCTTTCTAGTGAATAGATGAATATACTGACTTGGTGCATTCACAGATCTAGCGTGAATATTATCTAGATGCATCCCCTTGGCTAAACATTTATAAGCTGCAACACACTGCATAAAGCAAATATCAGCCTCTCCCTCTGGATTGAAAACCAGTTTTTTTTCCCCGTAAACCTTCAGGATACTCAACATGTGAGCCTAATCTTATAGGGTGTTCAATCTGAGCACAGTTAATGTAAAACCCTGTGAGCTGCTCAACCAAGACATTGGACCCCTCCTTCTCTTCCAGGTACTGGGATATTTTCCCCTGTCAATTCGTCAGCCCAAAAATTAATAGGTGTATCTACTTCCTCTCGAGTTACTGTTTGCCCCTCACCTCGTATGGGAAAGCCGTCGTTATTTATGGGATCCAAGACATTCTCCTCACCGTCTTGTTGTACATTTAAATTGCGCACAATTAGAGTGATGTCTGGGCAAATAAGGAGGGATGGGTGTTGTGGGGAGAAAAGGGATCGAATATCATTAATGAAAAATTCTCTGTATGTTCTCAGATAGTGCCCTGGAGAGGTGTTAACATGCTCTGGTATGGAAAATGAAAGCCGAACATACCCGCCATTATAGTTATCAATTCTACCCAGCAGCTGAGGTTTAATTTCTAGTGCAGGTGGAGAGAATGGAGAGAGCAGTGGTGGGAGTGATGGGAGACGGCTAGGGGGGGGGGGGGTGATAGCCCCCCTCTGAAATGAATGGGCGAGACTGCGCATCAGCTATTACGCCAGACGGTGCTAACCAGTCAGAATTGTCAGACGCTAATGAGACAAGGTCAAGGTCTGCTGAGCTGTCGTCTGAGTGAAGGCTATTCTCACGGACTGTGATACTGTTAACGGCACAGCTCTCCCTACTGCTGCAGCTGCTGCTGCTGCTGTAGCTGTAGCTGATGACCGAGCTGCTGTCGGTGGTAGATTGAGGTATGGGGCTGAAAGAGGAACTGGGAATTAAACGAGCCCCTCCCTCCCCGTGAGCTGTGGGGTGCGAGCCGACTAAGGGTAATGGCAGCTCCACTGTACTGCCATCGCTGCTGTCTGTCTCACCGTCCCTCTCAGCGCTGGTGGATACCAAGTCTATGCACTCCGGTGTAGAATCTGTAAAAAAGAAAACATATTACCTCTAGAAAAAAAGAAAGCATATATATATATATATATATATATATATATATATATATATATATATATATATATATATATTAGTATATTTTGGTAGCAGTCTTTCCTGTAGACATATATTATTAAATATGACCGAAAAAGTAAGATTAATAATTCTAACACGAATTTTCTCAATCTTTCGTACATTTCTTTTCACTGTTGGAGGTAAATCAAAAATCAATTCTCCAAAATTCATTTTTATTTCTAGTCTGACGCGACACGAGCGCGTTTCGTAAAACTTATTACATTTTCAAAGACTTTAGTTTACAAATACACAACTGAATAGAACTTACGCATCTCCGATTTTATATCTACATTTGAGTGAGGTGGATGGGGTGAGGTGGCATTAATAGGGTATTAATTTCATCAACACAAGACAGAACAAGAGGTGGCATTAATAGGGTATTAATTTCATCAACACAAGACAGAACACGAAACAATGGGTATTGAATAGAAGTGTTTGTAGAAAGCCTATTGGTCCATATTTCTTGATGCTTCTATATTGGAGCGGAGTCTTGAGGTGGGTAGAATATAGTTGTGCATTAATTGGCTGTTGATTGCTGGTGTTGACTTCTTGATGTGTAGTGCCTCGCAAACGTCAAGCCGCCTGCTATCGCTGTATCTATCGATGATTTCTGTGTTGTTCTCTAGGATTTCTCTGGCGATGGTTTGGTTGTGGGAAGAGATTATATGTTCCTTAATGGAGCCCTGTTGCTTATGCATCGTTAAACGCCTAGAAAGAGATGTTGTTGTCTTGCCTATTTACTGGGTTTTTTGGAGCTTACAGTCCCCAAGAGGGCATTTGAAGGCATAGATGGCCATCGAGCAAAAAGTCTTAGTCGACATGAACTTGAAACCGGCCATATACTGCAGGTATGTTGACAACATTTTTACACAGGTACCTGATGTCAGACATCTGCAGGAGCTGAAGGAGTCATTTGAGCAGAGTTCCGTGGTGCGTTTCACTTACGAGATGGAAAAGGATGGGAAGCTGCCCTTTCTAGATGTAACAGTCATGGAAAAGAGCGGAGGTTTCCACACTGCAGTCTACACTAAGGAAACGAACATAGGAATGTGCCTAAATGCCAAAAGCGACTGCCCAGATAGGTACAAGAGGAGTGTTGTTAATGTATATGTCGACCGTGCTCTCAGCCACAGCTCAGAATGGAAGCAAGTCGACGAAGAACTCTGTAGGGTAAGGCAGGTCTTAGTCAACAACGGCTTCTCCAATGGTTTCGTCGAAGACATCATAAGAAGGAAAGTGAAACGCCATGCAACCTCTGAAGAGACAACTAACACAACACCTATACCCCCTATTAGACTATTTTACAGGAACTTCTTTTCCACAGCTCATAAAACGGAGGAAAGGGTCCTGAAAGATATTGTTAATAGAAACGTTATCCCTACAGACAAAAATCAGAGGATACAACTGACCATTTACTATAAAACCAGAAAAACGGCCAGCCTACTCATGAGAAACTCTCCAGACACAAAACAGAACGCTTTAAAAGAGAGTAACTTCGTCTATGCCTTCAAATGCCCTCTTGGGGACTGTAAGCTCCAAAAAACCCAGTATATAGGCAAGACAACAACATCTCTTTCTAGGCGTTTAACGATGCATAAGCAACAGGGCTCCATTAAGGAACATATAATCTTTTCCCACAACCAAACCATCGCCAGAGAAATCCTAGTAAACAACACAGAAATCATCGATAGATACAGCGATAGCAGGCGGCTTGACGTTTACGAGGCACTACACATCAAGAAGTCAACACCAGCAATCAACAGCCAATTAATGCACAACTATATTCTACCCACCTCAAGACTCCGCTCCAATATAGAAGCACCAAGAAATATGGACCAATAGGCTTTCTACAAACACTTCTATTCAATACCCATTGTTTCGTGTTCTGTCTTGTGTTGATGAAATTAATACCTATTAATGCCACCTCTTGTTCTGTCTTGTGTTGATGAAATTAATACCCTATTAATGCCACCTCACCCCATCCACCTCACTCAAATGTAGATATAAAATCGGAGATGCGTAAGTTCTATTCAGTTGTGTAATTGTAAACTAAAGTCTTTGAAAATGTAATAAGTTTTACGAAACGCGCTCGTGTTGCGTCAGACTAGAAATAAAAATGAATTTTGGCGAATTGATTTTTGATTTACCTCCAACAGTGAAAAGAAATGTACGAAAGATTGAGAAAATTCGTGTTAGAATTATTAATCTTTCTTTTTCGGTCATATTTAATAATATATATATATATATATATATATATATATATATATATATATATATATATATATATATATATATATATATATATATATATATATATATATTATTCAGGCTTGTTCGCATTTGTGTTCCTCACGTGTGCCCCAAAGAATGAGGTGATTTGGTAAAATGCTATGCCCAAGATTACTATCCGAGTGCCGGCGGTGGGGTGGTTCAAATAGCCTCGGCTATCACCTCATTATGTCCGGTCGTGATGGTCAAGTGGATTAAGGCGTCTTGTACATACCAGTTGCGTTGCTCCTGGGAGTATGGGTTCGAGTCACTTCTAGGGTGTGAGTTTTCAGTTGCATATTGTCCTGGGGACCATTCAGGCTTGTTCGCATTTGTGTTCCTCACGTGTGCCCCAAAGAATGAGGTGATTTGGTAAAATGCTATGCCCAAGATTACTATCCGAGTGCCGGCGGTGGGGTGGTTCAAATAGCCTCGGCTATCACCTCATTATGTCCGGTCGTGATGGTCAAGTGGATTAAGGCGTCTTGTACATACCAGTTGCGTTGCTCCTGGGAGTATGGGTTCGAGTCACTTCTGGGGTGTGAGTTTTCAGTTGCATATTGTCCTGGGGACCATTCAGGCTTGTTCGCATTTGTGTTCCTCACGTGTGCCCCAAAGAATGAGGTGATTTGGTAAAATGCTATGCCCAAGATTACTATCCGAGTGCCGGCGGTGGGGTGGTTCAAATAGCCTCGGCTATCACCTCATTATGTCCGGTCGTGATGGTCAAGTGGATTAAGGCGTCTTGTACATACCAGTTGCGTTGCTCCTGGGAGTATGGGTTCGAGTCACTTCTGGGGTGTGAGTTTTCAGTTGCATATTGTCCTGGGGACCATTCAGGCTTGTTCGCATATATATATATATATATATATATATATATATATATATATATATATATATATATATATATATATCATATATATATATATATATATATATATATATATATATATATATATATATATATATATATATATATATATATATATATATATACGACGTTCTGGCTACTAGGTACGACATATATATATATATATATATATATATATATATATATATATATATATATATATATATGTCGTATCTAGTAGCCAGAACGCACTTCTCAGCCTACTATTCAAAGCCCGATTTGCCTAATAAGCCAAGTTTTCATGAATTAACTGTTTTTCGACTACCTAACCTACCTAATCTAACCTAACCTAACTTTTTCGGCTACCTAACCTAACCTAACCTATAAAGGTAGGATAGGTTAGGTTAGGTAGGGTTGGTTAGGTTCGGCCATATATCTACGTTAATTTTATCTCCAATAAAAAAAATTGACCTCATACATAATGAAATGGGTAGCTTTATCATTTCATAAGAAAAAAATTATAGAAAATATAATAATTCAGGAAAACTTGGGTTATTAGGCAAATCGGGCCTTGCATAGTAGGCTGAGAAGTGTGTTCTGGCTACTAGGTACGACATATATATATGTCGTACCTAATAGCCAGAACGCACTTCTCAGCCTACTATTCAAGGCCCGATTTGCCTAATAAGCCAAGTTTTCATGAATTAATGTTTTTTCGTCTACCTAACCTACCTAACCTAACCTAACCTAGCTTTTTTTGGCTACCTAACCTAACCTTACCTATAAATATAGGTTAGGTTAGGTTAGGTAGGGTTGGTTAGGTTCGGTCATATATCTACGTTAATTTTAACTCCAATAAAAAAAAATTGACCTCATACATAGAGAAAAGGATTGCTTTATCATTTCATAAGAAAAAAATTATAGTAAATATATTAATTCAGGAAAACTTGGCTTATTAGGCAAATCGGGCCTTGAATAGTAGGCTGAGAAGTGAGTTCTGGCTACTAGGTACGACATATATATATATATATATATATATATATATATATATATATATATATATATATATATATATATATATATATATATATATATATATATGTCGTACCTAGTACCCAGAACGTCGTTCTCGGCCTACTATGCAAGGCCCGATTTGCCTAATAAGCCAAGTTTTCCTGAATTATTATATTTTCTCTAATTTTTTTCTTATCAAATGATAAAGCTACCCATTTCATTATGTATGAGGTAAAAAAAAAATTATTGGAGTTAAAATTAACGTAGATATATGACCGAACCTAACCAACCCTACCTAACCTAACCTATCTTTATAGGTTAGGTTAGGTTAGGTAGCCGAAAAAGTTAGGTTAGGTAAGGTTAGGTAGGTTAGGTAGTCGAAAAACAATTAATTCATAAAAACTTGGCTTATTAGGCAAATCAGGCCTTGCATAGTAGGGTGTGAAGTGCGTTCTATATATATATATATATATATATATATATATATATATATATATATATATATATATATATATATATATATATATATATATATATATATATATTCCCATTGTTGTGTTCTTCAAGAGATCCATAACCTTTAAGCACCTTTTTGCATTATTATTTTTGTATCAACCCATGTATATCTTGTAACCATCAAATGCATAATAAAGCACAAAAAATATTCAAGGAAGGGGGTGGTAGGAGAAAAGCACACAGAAACTGTATTGGAGGGGATCTAAACATTCCCTCTAATGCGTTATGCGTGGTTTCCTCCGAGGCTATGGGTCCCCCTTCTTCCAGCTAGAGGTGGTACTCCCTTCCTATATATATATATATATATATATATATATATATATATATATATATATATATATATATATATATATATATATATATATATATATATATATTAAGGTGAGGGAACAGCCTCGTGGGAATTAATATGCTTAGGAAATGGAGTGAAATAAGACAGTATTACCTTACTTATGTCCCGTTGTGTGGGCTGAGCAGGTGCGAGGCTATGAGTCCTTAACATTTTGTAAAGTGGTCATGATAATGTCTCGTGGCCCTCCATCTGCTGGTGCTGCTGGCGCCCTTGCTGAAGGGGCGGTGGATGCTCGCGAGTGACATTAGCTCTCCTTAGCTGGGTATGGGCTGGATGGGATACCAACTCATTGACGAGTATCTGCTCCCTCCGTCGATTGAGGTACGGATTATAACCTGAAATGGAACAAAATGATATTCAGCATGTGTGTATGGGGAAAATATTATTATTATTATGCATGTGTGTTTGCTTGCAAGTGGATGATGATGATGAAAATGTAATACAGGTAAGAGAAGTATATATTAAGCTTACATTTATGAGAAGTTTCATTCCGACGATGTCCTCCTCGCTCGCGGGCTGGGTGTGCAATAAGGACACATCACTGATTTGTAAACTGAGATTGAAAACGAACATATTTAAGTGTGTGGAATGTAATAGCCCGAGTGAGTAAATATGCTCACTCTATAAGAGAGAGAATAGTTTACACTCACGATATTTCACCTGTGGCTGCAATAAAATGAACTGTGTAATAATAATAAATAAATAAATAAGAATAACACTCACAGTTATCACAGAAAATCTTCTGACATCGCTTGCATTTGATGTCGTAATGGCCTAGGTGGGGGTTTGCACAGCTCTCACATTGTAGACGACAGCGTTGATTTGGATGGTATATAGAACACTAGGCATTTCATGCAGGCTGTTAAGGTTCGCCTTTCCATGATGAGGAGCTGTATGGTGTGTGTAGCGAACGAAGACTCGCAGTGAACTAACGTCGCGTTTGTGGGGTGAGGGAAACGATCCCGGTCAATTGAGAAGTGATTGATGATGGCAGGTGTGTGTGTGTGTGTGTGTGTGTGTGTGTGTGTGTGTGTGTGTGTGTGTGTGTGTGTGTGTGTGTGTGAACCTGCTGGCGGTAGTAACAACGCCCCTCCTAACGAAACCGCAGTGGTGGGAGAGCCTTGGTGGGGTGAACATCTCCCAGACTCCTCTGTAGACTTTGAAAACGATTAAGGATGATGGACATCATCCACAAGACCCTGCTCTCTCTCTCTCTCATACTCTCCTCAACCTTTCCTTTCCCATGTAGGAGGAACTAATAGTCGTCTTTGATCACCATCAACACAGATGCATTGGCTGAGAAAAAAGTTAAACGCTTCTTTGTAAGAAAAAGTTAAAATAATGACTCCACCTGTTCCCTCCATCCATTTCTCCTCCTTCTACCCTCCCATCTTAAGACCTTAAGACCCTGGACTCTCACGCTCCCCTCAACACTTCCTGCCCCATGTAGGGGGAACTAATAGTCGTCATTGATCACCACCAACACAGCTGCATTGGCTGAGAAAAAGTTAAACGCTCCTTTGTTTACATTTACTGTCAAACAAACCCACCTGTTCCCTCACTTTCCCCTCCTTCTCCCCTCACATCTTAAGAGCCTGCTCCCCTCTCAGGTATGGGGGCTCCCCACCTCCCTCCACAACATAACCTACATACTCCTATACCCATCTTAAGACTCTGCTCTCCTTCACTCAACATATTCCAATCTATCTACACACACAGGAATAACTCTATGGCACATACTCATACATATTCATCTTCTTCTCCTCCTCTTCCTTCTCCCTACATGACCGCATACCAACCACATAGCTTCCTTCCCCCCAACATAACCCTCTCTCAAGTGACGCCTGGCCAGACGCCAAGCGTCCGCCACGCGCCAAAACATCTGGGGAACCCCATCACATACCTTAAGGACTATGCACCTGTGCTCACCTGAGCAGGGGGCTTCAATGAGCTCACCTGCTCAGACTCTGCGCGCGGTTCTAGTCCTCAACTTCACTACTACCCACACCCCTCTCATCCTCCTTGTGTTCCCCTCGCTCCCCTCATCGATTGCTAAAACATCGTCGGTGTAAAACATCAGGTGGTAGTGATATGTGTGTTAGGAAGATATTACCAACATGATGTTTCTTGTCGCTTTATGTTTCAGAAGTTCAGTTGTGTTGCTGATGTTGGTGACTGTGAGGTCTGGTGCGGATATGAGGGCCTCAGACCATATTTACCAAGAGATATTTTTTTTTCTAAGTTGGCTCTAGTTGTTCAAAAGTCTTTATACTGTATTGCTGAAGAGTTGCGTATGTATTCTAAAATTTTGTCGTGTGAGCCGTATCTGTATATTGGAATTTTGGGTGCAAGTTACATGTCTGTGGTGATTTTCTGTGAGTAAGTGTATGTGTCTCTAACTTTACTAACTATTTACTGCTAGGTAACAGGTGCATCAGGGGTGAAAGAAACTCTTCCCATTGTTTATTGCCGGAGTCGGGAATCAAACCCCGGACCACAGGATTACATGTCCAGCGTGATGGCCACTCAGCCACCGGCCCCAAGCATTGTGTAATCACACACACCACCACACTGGTGTACTTACCTAGTTGTACATACCTAGTTGTGCTTGCAGGGGTTAAGCTCTGGCTCTTTGGTCCTGCCTCTCAACTGTCAATCAACTAATGTACAGGTTCCTGAGCCTATTTGGCTCTGTCATGTCTACACTTGAAACTGTGTATGGAGCCAGCCTCCACCACATCAATTCCTAATGCATTCCATTTGTCTACTACTCTGACTCTGAAAAAAAATCTTTCTAATATCTCTATTGCTCATTTTGGCACTCAGTTTCCACCTGTGTCCCCTAGTGCGTGTGCCCCTTGTGTTAAATAGTGTGTCTTTATCTACCCTATCAAGTCGTCTGAGAATCTTGTATGTGGTGATCATGTCCCGATCTAACTCTTTTGTCTCCCAGTGACGTGAGGTTTAATTCCCGTAGTCTCTCCTAGTAGCTTATACCCCTCACTTCGGGTATTAATCTAGTGGCAAACCTTTGACCCTTTTCAAGTTTTGTCTTATGCTTGACTAAATATGGACTCCATGCTGGAGTCACATACTCTAGGATTGGTCTGACATATGTGGTATACAAAGTTCTGAAAGAGTCCTTATACAAGATTCTAATGGCCGTTCTTATGTTAGCCAAACTGGCATATGACGCTGATGATATCCTCTTTATATGAGCTTCAGGGGACAGGTCTGGCGTGATATCAACTCCCAGGTCTTTCTCTCATTCTGAATCTTAAAGGATTTCATCTCCCAAATGATACCTTGTATTTGGTCTCCTGCTCCCTACACCTATCTTGATTACATTACATTTGCTTGAGTTAAACTCTAACAACCATTTGTTCGACCATTCCTGCAGCTTGTCCAGGTCTTCTTGAAGCCTCAAGCTGTCACACACACCTCAAGGTATATGTGTGTGTGTGTGTGATCTCACCTATTTGTACTCACCTATTTGTGCTTGTGGGGGTTGAGCTTTGGCTCTTTGGTCCTGCCTCTCAACTGTCAATCAGCTGGTGTACAGATTCCTGACCCTACTGGGCTCTATTATATCTGCATTTAAAACTGTGTATGGAGTCAGCCTCCACCACATCGCTGCCTAATGCATTCCACCTGTTAACTACTCTGACACTGAAAAAGTTTTTTCTAACGTCCCTGTGGCTCATTTGGGTACTCAGTTTCCACCTGTGTCCCCTTGTTCGTTTACCACCAGTGTTGAAGAGTTTATCCTTGTCTACCCTGGCTATTCCCCCTGAGGATTTTGTAGGTAGTGATCATATCTCCCCTCACTCTTCTGTATTCCAGTGAAGTAAGGTGCATTTCCCGCAGCCTTTCCTCGTAACTCATGCCTCATAGTTCTGGGACTAGTCTAGTGGCATACCTCTGAACTTTTTCCAGCATCGTGTTGTGCTTGACAAGGTACGGGCTCCATGCTGGGGCCACATACACCAGGGTTAGTCTTACGTATGTATATCGTATGTATACACAAAAATCAGTATGAAAATTACCTCGGCTGAGGACATTGAAAAACTTCAAGCTGATATTAATAAAGTTTTCGACTGGGCATCAGAAAATAACATGATGTTTAACAGTGATAAATTCCAGGTACTCAGGTACGGTAAAAATGAGGACCTTAAACATAATACAGAGTACAAAACACAATCAAATGTACCCATAGTAAGAAAACAGCATGTAAAGGATTTGGGAATAATAATGTCTGACGACCTAACGTTTAAGGAGCATAACCAAGCAAATATTGCGACAGCCAGAAAAATGATAGGATGGATTACGAGAACTTTCAAATCCAGGGATCCCATCACAATGGTTGTACTCTTCAAGTCACTTGTGTTGTCCCGTCTTGAGTACTGCTCAGTACTCACTTCCCCCTTCAGAGCAGGAGAGATTGCTGAAATGGAGGGAATACAGAGAACATATACGGCACGCATAGATGCAATAAAGCACCTAAATTATTGGGATCGTCTCAAAGCCCTCCAAATGTACTCACTAGAAAGAAGACGAGAGAGATATCAAATAATATACACCTGGAAGATACTGGAGGGCCAAGTACCAAATCTACACAGTAAAATAACAACGTACTGGAGTGAACGACATGGAAGAAAATGTAGAATAGAACCAATGAAGAGCAGAGGTGCCATAGGCACAATCAGAGAACACTGTATAAACATCAGAGGTCCGCGGTTGTTCAACGTCCTCCCAGCAAGCATAAGAAATATTGCCGGAACAACCGTGGACATTTTCAAGAGGAAACTAGATTTATTCCTCCAAGGAGTGCCGGACCAACCGGGCTGTGGTGGGTATGTGGGCCTGCGGGCCGCTCCAAGCAACAGCCTGGTGGACCAAACTCTCACAAGTCGAGCCTGGCCTCGGGCCGGGCTTGGGGAGTAGAAGAACTCCCAGAACCCCATCAACCAGGTATCAACCAGGTATATAGGTATACAGGTATACAAGATTCTGAATGATTCCTTACACAGGTTCCTGAAGGCGGTTCTGATGTTAGCCAGCCTCGCATATGCCGCAGACGTAATTCTTTTGATGTGAGCTTCAGGAGATAGGTTTGGTGTGATATCAATTCCTAGATCTTTCTCTCTGTCCGTTTCATTAAGTACTTCATCTCCTATTTTGTATCCTGTGTCTGGCCTCCTGTTTCCACTGCCTAGTTTCATTACTTTGCATTTACTCGAATTAAACTTTAGCAGCCAAATGTTGGACCCTTAATTCAGACTGTCGTCCTGTAGTCTCATACTATCATCCTCTGTTTCATTCCTCCTCATAATTTTTGCATTATCAGCAAACATTGAGAGAAACGAGTCTATACCCTCTGGGAGATCATTTACAAATATCAGAAACAGTATAGGTCCAAGGACTGACCCCTGCGGAACTCCACTTGTGACGTCACGTCAACCTGAGACCTCACCCCTCACAGTGACTCGTTGTCTCCTGTTGCTTAGGTACTTTCTTATCCAATGGAGTACCTTCCCTTTCACTCCAGCCTGGATCTCCACCTTTTTCACTAGCCTCTTGTGTGGTGTTGTATCAAAGGTTTTCTGACAATCCAAAAATATGCAGTCTACCTACCCTTCTCTTTCTTGCCTGATTTTTGTTGCCTGGTCATAGAATTCAATTAGCCCTGTGAGGCAGGACTTGCCATTTCTGAACCTATGTTGATGCTATGTTACGAAGTTCCTTCGCTCCAGAGGTTACACTAGCTTTCTTCGCACAATCTTCTCCATCAGCTTGCATAGTATGCAGGTTAGGGACACTGGCCTGTAATTCAGTGCCTGCTGTCTATCCCCTTTCATGTATATCGGAACTACATTAGCTGCTTTCCAAATTTCTAGCAGTTCCCCTGTTGCCAGTGATTTGTTATACATTATGGAGAGTGGCAGGCACAATGCTTCTGCTCTTTCCTTTAGTATCCAAGGGATGATTCCATCTGGGCCTATCCTGGAAACACAAACCGAAACTGTCTCTTTGTTCCGCTTGTTACAACTTGTAATAAAGTTATTACATCTTGGGTTAACGTGTTTATGACGTATTAGAACGTTGTTACAACATGCTATATTGGTTGTTATAACTGGTTAGGAAGTGTTAACAATTGTTCGAACCTTGTACCAACGTCGTAGTTTCGGTGTGTGCTTTTCCTGTATAGCCTTTGTCACATCCAACTCTAGTAAACACTTCCTTATTTCCCCACTGGTTATCTCAAACTCTTCTAGTGGTTCCTGGTTAGCTATTCCCTCTCTTATATCTGGAATCTCTCCTTGCTCTAAGGTGAAGACCTCCTGGAATTTCTTATTCAATTTCTCACACACTTCCTTGTCGTTTGTAGTGAATCCTTCTGCCCCTAACCTTATTTTCATTACTTGTTCCTTTACTGTGGTTTTTCTCCTGATGTGGCTGTGCAGCAATTTAGGTTGAGTCTTTGCCTTGCTTGCGATGTCATTTTCGTATTGTCTTTCTGCCTCTCTTTTCATCCAGACATTCATTCCTGGCACTCTGGTATCTTTCTCTGTTCTCGAGTGTCCTGTTATTCCTATAGTTTCTCCACGCCTTTTTACTCTGCAGCTTAGCTAGCCTACATCTCTGATTAAACCATGGGTTTCTCATCTTCATTTCATTGTTTTTCTTTTGGACTGGGAGAAACTTGTTTGCTGCTTCCTTGCACTTCTGCGTGATGAAGTCCATCATGTCTTGGGCCGTTTATCTCCTGAGCTCTGTTTCCCATGTTATATCCGTTAGGAACTTTCTTATCTTCTCATAGTTTCCCTTTCCGAATGCCAGCATTCTGTTTTCAGTACCCCTCTTCGAGTTCAATAACCCTTCCTCAACCAGATATTCAAACGTCAGTACATTGTGGTCGCTTATTCCTACTGGGGCCTCAAATCCGATTTCCCTTATGTCCAAGTCGATCAGAGTGAAGACTAAGTCGAGTCTCACTGGTTCATCGTTTCCTCTCATCCTTGTGGGTTATTTGACATGTTGGCTTAGAAAGTTTCTTGTCGCCACCTCCATTAGTTTGGCTCTCCGTGTATCCTCTCCTCCATGCAGTTCCTTGTTCTCCCAGTCTATCCTTCCGTGATTGAAGTCCCCTATGATGAGCAGGTGAGATATATTTCTACAGGCAGCAGAGGCTGCCTTCTCAATTAAAGTGTTAACTGCCATGTTGTTGTTGTCATACTCTTGCCTTGGTCTTCTGTCATTTGGTGGAGGGTTATATATCACTGCTACTACTACTTTTGGTCCTCCTATTGTCATGGGGCCTGTTATGTAGTCTCTTAATTCCTCGCAGCCCGGGATGACCATCTCCTTGAAACTCCATTCCCTTCTCTTTAGTAGGGCCACTCCACCTCCTCCCTTTCCTTCCCTCTCTTTCCTTATTACAGTGTAGTCCTGGGGGAAACACCGCATTCGTTATGATGCCTGAGAGTTTTGTTTCTGTGATTCCGATTACATCTGAGTTCACTTCTAGTGTTCTTTCCCCGTAGTTCACTTGCCTTGTTTGTCATCCCATCTATGTTTGAGTACATCACCCTAAAGCTGACTCTCTTCTGTCCTTTCTCAGATCCTATTGCTTCCCCTGAAGCAGGGAAACAGGGAGGGACCGGGATAGGAGGGCCTATGAAGGGGGACCTTATGGATGTGGTGTGTGCGGGGTACTGGGAGGATCTGGTATGGGGAGGGTAGTGTAGGAGGGAGGGCTTGGTGGGGTTGGGGGAGGAAGGAAGGCTTGGGGGGTGGGGGGGGGATGGGGGTGGCTTGGGGGGTGAGAGGGGGAGGCTTGGGTAGTGGGTGAGATGGGGAGGCTTTAGAGAGTAGGGGAGAAGGGGAGGCTTGAGGGGGGGGGTGTATGGCAGTAGGGAGGCTTGGGGGGCATAAAAGGAAGGAAAACTTGGGGGGGGGGATGTTGGGGGATAGGAAGTGTCGTGGGGGATGAGGGAAAAGGGAGGGCTGAGGAGAGTGGGGGAGAAGGAAGGGCTCAGGAGGGTGGAGGATACTGGAGGGTTTAGGAGGAGTGGTGGAGAATGGAGGGCTTCGGGGTGGGGGAGTAGAGAGGGTATGGGGGATTAGGGAGGGCTTGGAGAGTGAGAAGGGAGATCCTCCTTTCCCAAGTTGGGCACCTTGGGCACCAGGGGTTGGGGCAGGTAGGGCATCTATTGGGTGGAGGATGGGGAAGGTGCTTCTTTCACTGTGTCTGTTTAGCTGCTTGTGGAGGGTTCCCTGCTCCCCCTCTGGGATTGTAGGGCTCGGGGTTGTAGCTCCCTGCTTCCTTTCTTTCTCCTTGCGCTCCCTCCTTGCGGCTGCTGCCCTCCTTCTCTCGTCCCTTGTCATATCCCCTCTGCAGGAATACTTTTTTGAACTTCTGTACATATGCTAATCCGCTCTTCCTTGCCAACAATTCCTCTTTGTTCTCTCGCTTTTGAATACCACCTATATCACTCAGTTTCTGTCCTTGTTGTACCGTCTGATTCTGAAAACCTTTCCAATATCTTGGTCAGCCCTTTCCATCTTTACCCCTTTAAAGATCTCATTAACTTCAGTTTTGTCCTTGTCTCTCCTTTCCACTGGACCGGTCCCTGTTTGCTCCTTAATGCCTATATTACTACTGCTCTTTTTCACTCTATCAGCTGGCTAGTACATCTAGTTGCTTTCTGAAAAGAAGCCATTTCCATGGCAACTTCCCTAACTGCAGACTTTGCTTCAGGACTTTTTATAAGAAATTCTGCAAATGAGGGATGTTTTGTAGAAGTCCCCTCAACAGTATCATCACCACCTCCCTGAGGGATAGTCTGTGTCTGGTATTTTGGAGAAGTCTCCTTCAGGCTTCTTATCTCTTCCTTTGCTCCTCCTTTCCTGTGTGTGTGTGTACTCACCTAGTTGTACTCACCTAGTTGTGTTTGCGGGGTTGAGCTCTGCTCTTTCGGCATGCCTCTCAACTGTCAATCAACTGTTTCAAATACTACTATTTTTTCAGATGACACACACACACACACACCCACACACCCACCCCAGGAAGCAGCCCGTGACAGGTGACCAACTCCAAGGAACCTATTTACTGCTAGGTAACAGGGGCATTCAGGGTGAAAGAAACTTTTCCCATTTGTTTCTGCCCGGTGCGGGAATCGAACCCGCGCCACAGAATTAAGATTCCTGCGCGCTATCCACCAAGCCCCTGGTAGCCTTGTGTGTGAGTGTGGGAGTGTACTCACCTAGTTGTACTCACCTAGTTGTGCTCGCGGGGGTTGAGCTCTGGCTCTTTGGTCCCGCTTCTCAACCGTCAATCAACAGGTGTACAGGTACCTGAGCCTATTGGGCTCTATCATATCTACACTTGAAACTGTGTATGGAGTCAGCCTCCACCACATTACTTCCTAATGCATTCCATTTGTCAACCACTCTGACACTAAAAAAGTTCTTTCTCCACCACATTACTTCCTAATGCATTCCATTTGTCAACCACTCTGACACTAAAAAAGTTCTTTCTAATATCTCTGTGGCTCATTTGGGCACTCAGTTTCCACCTGTGTCCCCTAGTGCTTGTGCCCCTTGTGTTAAATAGCCTGTCTTTATCAACCCGGTCGATTCTCTTGAGGATCTTGAATGTGATGTTCATGTCCCCCCCTAACTCTTCTGTCTTCAACGATGTGAGGTTTAATTTCCGTATTCTCTCCTCGTACCTCATACCTCTCAGCTCGGGTACTAGTCTGGTGGCAAACCTTCGAACCTTTTCCAGTTTAGTCTTATGCTTGACTAGGTATGGAATCCATGCTGGAGCCGCATACTCCAGGATTGGTCTGACATATGTGGTATATAATGTTCTGAAAGATTCCTTATACAAGTTTCTAAAGGCCGTTCTTATGTTAGCCAACCTGGCATATGCTGCTGATGTTATCCTCTTGATATGAGCTTCAGGGGACGGGTCTGGCGTGATATCAACCCCCAGGTCTTTCTCTCTCTCTGACTCTTGAAGTATTTCATCTCCCAAATGATACCTTGTATCTGGTCTCCTGCTTCCTACCCCTATCTTCATTACATTACATTTGCTTGGGTTAAACTCTAACAGCCATTTGTTCGACCATTCCTACAGCTTGTCCAGGTCTTCTTGAAGCCTCAAGCTGTCCTCCTCTGTCTTAATCCTTCTCATAATTTTGTGTTAGTGTGTGTGTGTGTGTGTGTGTAAGTGCACGAGCACACGGTTTTTCTCGTGAGTTTCAGGCATACACTGAAATTTTTCGTGTAAGCTAATTGTTTAGGAGTTTCATGTTTGCACATACATTTCTATGATTTGAATGAATACATTTTCAATTTAAGGAGTTCCATGTATACACTGCTAGCTCACACGCATCACAAGGTCACTGCTAGCTCACACACATCACAAGATCACTGCTAGCTCACACACATCACAAGGTCACTGCTAGCTCACACACATCACAAGGTCACTGCTAGCTCACACACATCACAAGGTCACTGCTAGCTCACACACATCACAAGGTCACTGCTAGCTCACACACATCACAAGGTCACTGCTAGCTCACACACATCACAAGGTCACTGCTAGCTCACACACATCACAAGGTCACTGCTAGCTCACACACATCACAAGGTCACTGCTAGCTCACACACATCACAAGGTCACTGCTAGCTCACACGCATCACAAGGTCACTGCTAGCTCACACGCATCACAAGGTCACTGCTAGCTCACACGCATCACAAGGTCACTGGTAGCTCACACGCATCACAAGGTCACTGCTAGCTCACACACATCACAAGGTCACTGCTAGCTCACACACATCACAAGGTCACTGCTAGCTCACACACATCACAAGGTCACTGCTAGCTCACACACATCACAAGGTCACTGCTAGCTCACACACATCACAAGGTCACTGCTAGCTCACACACATCACAAGGTCACTGCTAGCTCACACACATCACAAGGTCACTGCTAGCTCACACGCATCACAAGGTCACTGCTAGCTCACACGCATCACAAGGTCACTGCTATCTCACACGTATCACAAGGTCACTGCTAGCTCACACACATCACAAGGTCACTGCTATCTCACACACATCACAAGGTCACTGCTAGCTCACACACATCACAAGGTCACTGCTAGCTCACACACATCACAAGGTCACTGCTAGCTCACACACATCACAAGGTCACTGCTAGCTCACACACATCACAAGGTCACTGCTAGCTCACACACATCACAAGGTCACTGCTAGCTCACACGCATCACAAGGTCACTGCTAGCTCACACCCATCACAAGGTCACTGCTAGCTCACACGCATCACAAGGTCACTGCTAGCTCACACGCATCACAAGGTCACTGCTAGCTCACACACATCACAAGGTCACTGCTAGCTCACACGCATCACAAGGTCACTGCTAGCTCACACACATCACAAGGTCACTGCTAGCTCACACGCATCACAAGGTCACTGCTAGCTCACACGCATCACAAGGTCACTGCTAGCTCACACACATCACAAGGTCACTGCTAGCTCACACGCATCAGAAGGTCACTGCTAGCTCACACACATCACAAGGTCACTGCTAGCTCACACGCATCACAAGGTCACTGCTAGCTCACACACATCACAAGGTCACTGCTAGCTCACACGCATCACAAGGTCACTGCTAGCTCACACGCATCACAAGGTCACTGCTAGCTCACACACATCACAAGGTCACTGCTAGCTCACACACATCACAAGGTCACTGCTAGCTCACACACATCACAAGGTCACTGCTCGCTCACACACATCACAAGGTCACTGCTAGCTCACACACATCACAAGGTCACTGCTAGCTCACACACATCACAAGGTCACTGCTAGCTCACACACATCATAAGGTCACTGCTAGCTCACACACATCACAAGGTCACTGCTAGCTCACACGCATCACAAGGTCACTGCTAGCTCACACGCATCACAAGGTCACTGCTAGCTCACACACATCATAAGGTCACAACTAGTTCACATGCATCACATGGTTACGTTACGACCACTATGGGCCTGTAACCGGGTTCTTGATAATATAACCTCTTTTTCTATATCCGACAAGTCGGTAGTAAGCTTTGAAGAAACTGGCTATTTCAAGCCTCAGTGCAATGCATAAATAAGGGGGGGGGATAAGCAAGACACAATATCCTTAACCTTTACATTCACACCTTCACCATTAAACATATTTATAAATAGATTATTACTACACTTATGTACAACTGACTCTCATTCAGGGAACAATACAATGACAGTGTTGATCAAGCCCAAGTGATCCCACATCCCAGGTACATGTTGTCCACTGGCAAACACTTGCGAGTTCACCTGCATGGGCCAGTCCGCCCACACAGTATCATAATGTGTCTACACCCCCTCCTTCGCTCTCCAGATATTCACTGCCAAAGGGCTTCAGCAACACGCTGACAAGAGTCTCAAACAATCAAGCACAGGGGTAGCAAACTCCCTGGTAGAAGCCTCTAGCATCTTGCTAGTAGCACTTCATAAATAGACACATCACTGTCTTCCTTAATCCTTATGAGCCAATCCCGGGTACGCCGATCTTCACCAACACTACAAATACTAGCAGCTAACACATTGTTTGGTTCGATGGCAGCTACTTAGTCTTCTTGCAGGACCAATCACAGGGTTCTTGGACTGCCCAAGGTATACTGGCCTCCTCAGCTCAGTCGCCTACATATGTCACCTCTGTGGACATAAACACGTCATTAGCCAGAGGGACAGTACACTGGGTAACCCTGGGATTACATTCATTCACCGGGAACGTGACATTGTGACTTGTAGCCACAACCTACATGGCGTTGATCATAAGAACATAAGAATATAAGAATATAAGAACAAAGGTAACTGCAGAAGGCCTATTGGCCCATACGAGGCAGCTCCTACTTATAACCACCCAATCCCACTCATATACATGTCCAACCTACGCTTGAAACAATCGAGGGACCTTATCTCCACTACGTTACGCAGTAATTGGTTCCACAAATCAACAACCCTGTTACCGAACCAGTATTTACCCAAGACTTTCCTAAATCTAAACTTATCCAATTTATAACCATTGTTTCGTGCTCTGTCTTGGGTTGATACTTTTAATACCTTATTAATATGCCGTTTGTTATGTCCATTCATCCACTTGTAAACCTCTATTATGTCACCCCTAACTCTTCGCCTTTCCAGTGAATGCAATTTAAGAGTTTGTTAATCTTTCTTCATATGAAAGATTTCTAATTTTGGGAATTAACTTGGTCATCCTATGCTGGACACGTCCAGGTGAATTTATATCCATTCTATAGTATGGCGACCAAAACTGAACTACATAATCTAAATGGGACTTAACCAAAGCAAGATACAGATGAAGAACAACACCAGGTGTCTTGTTACTAACGCTTTGATTAATAAATCCCAGTGTCCTATTTGCCTTATTACGAACATTCATGCATTGATCCTTTGGTTTTAAATTCTTACTAATCATTACTCCCAAATCCCTTTCGCAATCTGACTTCGCAATCTCAACACCATCTAGCTCGTATCTTGTAACTCTATCATCATTACCTAGCCTCAAAACTTTACATTTATCAGCATTAAACTGCATTTGCCAATGTTTTGACAATTTCAAACCCTTATTTAGATAAACTTGAAGTGATAGTGAGTCTTCTTCCATGTTAATTTCCCTACCGATTTTTGTATCATCGGCAAATTTGCAAATGTTGCTACTCAAACCTGAATCTAAATCATTTATATATATTATGAACAACAGAGGTTCCAGGAGAGAACCTTGAGGCACTCCACTTACAACATTTTCCCACTCAGACTTGACCCCTTTTATACTAACTCTCTGTTTCCTTTGATATAGCCATGCCCTAATCTAACTTAATATAGCACCGCCAATACCATGAGCCTTTATCTTTTTAATCAGTCTTTTATGTGGCACTGTATCAAAAGCTTTGTTAAAGTCAAGGTACATAACTTCACAATCCTTACCACTATCAACTGCCTCAACTATTCTCGAATAAAAATATAGCAAATTTGTTAAACATGATCGGCCATTTGTAAAACCATGTTGCGAGTCTTTTATTAATTTATGTTTTTCAAGATGAAGACGAATTGTATTTGCAATATTCGATTCAAGTAACTTTCCCACAATAGACGTTAGGCTTATTGGCCGATAGTTTGATGCAAGTGATCTATCTCCTTCCTTAAAAATTGGTACCACATTAGCAACCTTCTATGACTCTGGCACTCTGCCTGACTGTATTGATTTATTAAATATGGTAGACAGTGGCTCGCAAAGCTCCTCTTTGCATTCTTTAAGCACCCTGGCAAACACTACATCTGGCCCTGGGGATTTGTTTGGTTAGAGTTTTACTATTTGTTTAATTATATCCTTCCTGGTAACTGCTAAACTAGTCAACCTGTACTCGCCCCCACCCACATAGACTTGTTCAGCTGAAGGAATATTGTTAAGTTCCTCTTTAGTAAATACAGATATAAAATATTTATTTAAAATACTACTCATCTCTTCGTCATTATCCGTTATTTGAACTGTCCCAGATTTTAATGGACCTATCCTTTCCCTAATCTTTGTTCGATATAACTGAAAAAAAACTTTAGGATTTGTCTTTGCTTGCTCTGGTATGCGAACTTCAGTTTTCATTAGAACTCAGAACTTCTTGCTTTTCAGAACGTCTTGCTTTCATTATCTCTTTTTAACATTTCTAACCAGTTGTACGAATTCCTGTTCTAAACTGACTTTCCCATTCTTAATCCCTTTGTACCACGCTCTCTTTTTACCTATAAGGTTTTTCAGATCCTTTGTTGTTCACTTTGGGTTATTAGTATTCGATCTATTCAATTTGTATGGTATACTACGTTCCTGTGCATTGCTTATAATATTTTTACATCAGTTATATTTTGAATTCACATCGAAATCCCCTTTTACGTCACCTATCGCTGGGTTCACATCTAGCTCACACGCACCACAAGGTCACTAATAGCTCACACGCACCACAAGGTCACTAATAGCTCACACGCATGACAAGGTCACTACTAGCTCACACGCACCACAAGGTCACTAATAGCTCACACGCACCACAAGGTCACTACTAGCTCACACGCACCACAAGGTCACTAATAGCTCACACGCATGACAAGGTCACTACTAGCTCACACGCACCACAAGGTCACTAATAGCTCACACGCACCACAAGGTCACTAATAGCTCACACGCACCACAAGGTCACTAATAGCTCACACGCACCACAAGGTCACTAATAGCTCACACGCACCACAAGGTCACTACTAGCTCACACGCATGAAAAGGTAACTAATAGCACACACTCATCACAAGATCACTACTAGCTGACACGCATGACAAGGTCACTGCTAGCTCACACGCATGACAAGGTCACTGCTAGCTCACACGCATGACAAGGTCACTGCTAGCTCACACGCATGACAAGGTCACTGCTAGCTCACACGCATGACAAGGTCACTGATAGCTCACACGCATGACAAGGTCACTAATAGCACACACGCATCACAAGATCACAATGCTAGCTCTCACGTGTCACAAGTTCATTATTAGCTCACACGTGTCCAAAGGTCACTGTTAGCTCACACGCATCACAAGGTTACTACTAGCTGAAGCTAACACACTAGCACAGGCAATCACTATGCAAGCTCACACGTGTCACAAGGTTACTGTTAGCTCACACGCATCACAAGGTTACCAGCAGCTTTCATATAGCCACATTGCTCCTCGACATATATATATTTCTTCGTAATATCTGTTTTCTTAGCGGAGCGTCACCTTGGCACACCAGCGTGAGATATTTTGCTTCATATTTAACACAGAGAGCGCAACAGGTGTTCATGATGGACACAAGTGTCAGGAAACATGTGTTTGTTCTCCCGGGCACGGCTGCGGCATCTGTTGCCTGTCTGGCTCAATACCCAGGCACCAGGAGAGGGAGATTACAGCTTCCGCCGGAGAAACAGACATTTTTATGAGAGAGATGTATGTTGCTCTCTGAGACGACGGTGAAGATACATGGGGGTTTCCCAGAAGAAACCTGGAGGAGAATAGTCCAAAAACTGAGCATGACTTGACCCAAACTGTGCAGGACGTTATTAACTTGACCCAAACTGTGCAGGACGTTATTAATGTGACACAAACTGTGCAGGACGTTATTAACTTGACCCAAACTGTGCAGGACGTTATTAACTTGATCCAAACTGCATAGGACGTTATTAACTTGACCCAAACTGTGCAGGACGTTATTAATGTGACACAAACTGTGCAGGACGTTATTAACTTCATCCAAACTGTGCAGGACGTTATTAACTTGACCCAAACTGTGCAGGACGTTATTAACTTGATCCAAACTGCATAGGACGTTATTAACTTGACCCAAACTGTGCAGGACGTTATTAACTTGACCCAAACTGTGCAGGACGTTATTAACTTGACCCAAACTGTGCAGGACGTTATTAACTTGACCCAAACTGTGCAGGACGTTATTAACTTGACCCAAACTGTGCAGGACGTTATTAATGTGACACAAACTGTGCAGGACCTTATTAACTTCATCCAAACTGTGCAGGGCGTTATTAACTTGACCCAAACTGTGAAAAACGTTATTAACTTGGGCCAAACTGTGCAGGACGTTATTAACTTGACCCAAACTGTGCAGGACGTTATTAACTTGACCCAAACTGTGCAGGACGTTATTAACTTGACCCAAACTGTGCAGGACGTTATTAACTTGACCCAAACTGTGCTGGGAGTTATTAACTTGACCCAAACTGTGCAGGACTTTATTAACTTGACCCGAACTGTGCAGAGCGTTATTAACTTGACCCAAACTGTGCTGAGCATTATTAACTTGATCCAAACTGTGCAGGACGTTATTAACTTTACCCTAAATGTGCAGGACGTTATTAACTTGCCCAAACTGTGTAGGACGTTATTAACTTGGCCCAAACTGTGCAGTAAGTTATTAACTTAACAAACTGTGCAGGGCGTTATTAACTTGTCCCAAACTGCGTAGGACGTTATTAACTTGACCCAAACTGTGTAGGGCGATATTAACTTGTCCAAAACTGTGTAGGACGTTATTAACTTGACCCAAACTGAGTAGGGCGATATTAACTTGACCCAAACTGTGTAGGGCGTTATTAACTTGACTCAAACTGCATAGGACGTTATTAACTTGACTCAAACTGAGTAGGACGTTATTAACTTGACCCAAACTGTGCAGGACGTTATTAACTTGACCCAAACTGTGCAGGACGTAATTGACTTGACCCAAACTGTGCAGGATGTTATTAACTTGACCCAAACTGTGCAGGACGTTTAACTTAACAAACTGTGCAGGACGTTATTAACTTGACCCAAACTGTGCAGGACGTTTAACTTAACAAACTGTGCAGGACGTTATTAACTTGACCCAAACTGTGCAGGGCGTTATTAACTTGACCCAAACTGTGCAGGACGTTATTAACTTGACCCAAACTGTGCAGGGCGTTATTAACTTGACCCAAACTGTGCAGGACGTTTAACTTAACAAACTGTGCAGGACGTTATTAACTTGACCCAAACTGTGCAGGGCGTTATTAACTTGACCCAAACTGTGCAGGACGTTATTAACTTGACCCAAACTGTGTAGGACGTTATTAACTTGACTCAAACTGTGCAGGACGTTATTAACTTGACTCAAACTGTACAGGACGTTATTAACTTGACCCAAACTGTGCAGGACGTTTAACTTAACAAACTGTGCAGGACGTTATTAACTTGACTCAAACTGTACAGGACGTTATTAACTTGACCCAAACTGTGCAGGACGTTATTAACTTGACCCAAACTGTGCAGGACGTTATTAACTTGACCCAAACTGTGCAGGACGTTATTAACCTGACCCAAACTGTATAAAGCGTTATTAACTTGACCCAAAGAACCGGCACCCACGCAACACATGGTGCTCTAGACAACACACACACACACACACACACACACACACACACACACACACACACACACACACACACACACACACACACACACACACACACACACACACACACACACACACACACACACACACACACACACAGGAGATGCAGGAAATGAGGATTACAATTAACAACCTGCAAAGTGAGCTGACATCAGCAAGGGAGGAGATCAAATCTCTCACAGAGAAAAAATAAAGAGACCGAGCATCAGATTATCATCCAAAGGGAAGGTGGGAATGTTACATTGGAAGGAAATGCCTCTGTATCTGAAACATTTGCAGACATACTGAAAAAGAGCTCAGAAGCTATGGACACAGTGAGGGAGGTAGCCATGCAAGCTGCTACCTCACAGGAAGCAGCAAGGTGCACCACTCAGCTGCTGGAGAGAAAAAGATCAGTGGTAGTTGTAGGCATCAAAGAACAGGAAGGGTCCAACAGGCAAGAATGGAATAGCAAGGGTAGAGAGGCAGTACAGGGGCTACTAAAGGGGTTACAGATGGAAGGGGCTGAACGAAACATTGAGAAGGTTTTAAGGCTGGGCTGGTACAACAAGGACAGAAACCGGCTTGTAAAGATTTTGTTTACAAACGAAACCACGAAGGAGGATATTCTCGGAAGGAAGAGTCGACTGCAGCATGTGGAGGGATACAAGAAAGTATTCCAGCAGAGGGACAGGACGAAGGAGGAGAGAGCCAGGGCAGCAAAGGCAAGGAGGAAGCGCAGGGAGAGAGGAGCAAACCAGGAAATCACAGCCCCCAGCACAACAGTCCTAGAGACAAGAGGCGAACCCAAAACCAGCATCCCAGCAACACCAGAGGGGAGGGCAACACCACCACCCCCCTCTGCATAGAAACCCTCCCTTCCCCTCACCCTACCTGCCCCCACCCAACCCTCCCTCCCCCCCCCACCCCAATCTTACCCTGTCATCCCTTCCCCATTCCCATCATGTCCCCCCTCCCACCTTTCCCCCCATGTCCCCCCTCCCCCTTCATCCCATACCCTCCCTATCCCTCCTCCCCCCTCACCCCGTATCCTCCATGTCCCCCCTGTCTCCTGAACCCACGCCCTACCTGTTCCCCCTTCCCTGAAACCCCCCACCCCTCACCCCAAACTCCTCTGAGACCCTGCAAACCACCTCACAGATCATCTCACCCACTGAAAAGCTTCCCACACCAGCAGAATGCTCGCCAAGAAAGGGACAAGAAAATGAACTGAAGAAAGTGAGCTTCAAGGCAATGTACACTAACATAGATGGAATTACAAATAAAACAAGTGAACTCGGAGAATGGGCGCTAGAAGAAAACCCAGACATAATAGCACTCACAGAAACAAAGCTAAGAAACGCCATAACAAACGCAGTGTTTCCACAGGGCTACTATGTAGTGAGGAAAGAGAGAGAAGGGAGAGGAGGAGGTGGTGTAGCTTTGCTACTAAGAGAAGGTTGGAGTTTCGAAGAGATGGTAATTCAGAACTGTGAAGGTTTCAGTGACTATATATCAGGCACCATAGCAACTGGAGGACAGAAAATTATAGTAGTAGTCATATATAACCCCCCACCGAATGTCAGAAGACCCAGACAGGAATATGATAGAAACAACTTGGCCACCATCAATATAATAGAGAGAGCAGCTTCTGTGGCTAGCAGGAACGGATCCAGGCTACTAATCTTGAGAGACTTCAACCATGGAAAGAGAGATTGGGAGAACAGAGACCCACATGGAGGCCCTGACACATGGAGAGCTAAGCTGCTGGATGTGGCAACAAGAAACTTTCTAAGTCAACACGTCAAGGTACCGACAAGAACGAGAGGAAGGGATGAACCAGCCTTGCTTGATCTGATATTTACCCTAAATGAGTCGGATATAAGGGAAGTTAAGTTGGAAGCCCCCTTGGGAATGAGTGATCATAGTGTATTGAGCTTTGAGTACCTGGTTGAGCTAGGAATTATCACCCCCCAAAAAAGAACTGGGAACCAAAGGGCTGGCGTACCGAAAGGGAAACTATGAGGAGATGAATAAATTCCTATAGGATATACACTGGGACACAGAACTCGGAACCAAGTCCGTACAAGACATGATGGACTATGTCACCCAAAAATGTCAGGAGGCTGTAAGCAGGTTTGTCCCAGCCCAACAGGAAAAAACAGAGAAGCAAAGGAAGAACCCGTTGTTTAATAGGGAATGTGTGAAAGCAAAGGAGCTTAACAAAAGGGCATGGAGGAACTTCCGTAATAACAGAACACCAGAAAGTAGAGAGAGATATCAGAGAACCAGGAACGAGTATGTTAGTGTGAGAAGAGCAGCTGAGAAAAGGTATGAAAATGATATAGCTAATAAAGCCAAGACCGAACCAAAGCTACTACACAGTCACATCAGGAGGAAGACAACAGTGAAGGAACAGGTGATGAAACTTAGGGTGGGCGAGGACAGGTACACAGAGAATGACAAAGAGGTGTGTGAAGAACTCAACAAAAGGTTCCAGGAGGTCTTTACAATAGAACAGGGAGAAGTCACGGCGCTAGGAGAGGTGGCAGCAAACCAGGTGACCTTGGAAAGGTTCGAAATTACAAGAGATGAGGTCAAGAAGCACCTATTGGAGCTGGATGTGAGAAAAACTGTTGGGCCGGATGGAATCTCACCATGGGTATTGAAAGAGTGTGCAGGAGCACTTTGCTTGCCACTCTCCATAGTGTATAGTAGGTCACTGGAAACGGGAGACCTACCAGAAGTATGGAAGGCTGCTAATGTAGTACCAATATTTAAAAAGGGTGACAGACAAGAGGCAATGAACTACAGGCCAGTGTCCTTAACTTGTATACCATGCAAGGTGATGGAGATGATTGTTAGAAAAAACGTAGTAACACAACTGGAGAGAAGAGACTTCGTGACAACCCATCAACACGGGTTCAGGGAGGGTAAATCTTGCCTTACAGGCTTGATAGAATTCTACGATCAGGTGACAAAGATTAAGCAAGAACGAGAAGGATGGGCGGACTGCATTTTTTTGGACTGTCGGAAAGCCTTTGACACAGTACCCCATAAAAGGTTGATGCATAAGCTGGAGAAACAGGCAGGAGTAACTGGTAGGGCGCTCCAGTGGATAAAGGAGTATCTAAGCAATAGGAAGCAGAGAGTTATAGTGAGGGGTGAGACCTCAGAATGGCGTGAAGTCAGCAGTGAAGTCCCACAGGGCTTTGTACTTGGACCTATCCTGTTTCTGATATACGTAAATGATCTCCCAGAGGGTATAGACTCATTACTCTCAATGTTTGCTGACGACGCCAAAATTATGAAAAGGATTAAGACAGAGGAGGACAGCTTGAGGCTTCAAGAAGACCTGGACAAGCTGCAGGAATGGTCGAACAAATGGCTGTTAGAGTTTAACCCAAGCAAATGTAATGTAATGAAGATAGGAGTAGGAAGCAGGAGACCAGATACAAGGTATCACTTGGGAGATGAAATACTTCAAGAGTCAGAGAGAGAGAAAGACCTGGGGGTTGATATCACGCCAGACCTGTCCCCTGAAGCTCATATCAATAGGATAACATCAGCAGCATATGCCAGGTTGGCTAACATAAGAACGGCCTTTATAAACTTGTGTAAGGAATCTTTCAGAACATTATATACCACATATGTAAGACCAATCCTGGAGTATGCGGCTCCAGCATGGAGTCCATATCTAGTCAAGCATAAGACTAGACTGGAAAAGGTTCAAAGGTTTGCCACCAGACTAGTACCCGAGCTGAGAGGTATGAGCTACGAGGAGAGACTACGGGAATTGAACCTCACTTCGTTGGAAGACAGAAGAGTTAGGGGGACATGATCACCACATTCAAGATTCTCAAGGGAATCGACAGGGTTGATAAAGACAGGCTATTTAACACAAGGGGCACACGCACTAGGGGACACAGGTGGAAACTGAGTGCCCAAATGAGCCACAGAGATATTAGAAAGCACTTTTTTAGTGTCAGAGTGGTTGACAAATGGAATGCATTAGGAAGCAATGTGGTGGAGGCTGACTCCATACACAGTTTCAAGTGTAGATATGATAGAGCCCAGTAGGCTCAGGAACCTGTACACCTGTTGATTGACGGTTGAGAGGCGGGACCAAAGAGCCAGAGCTCAACCCCCGCAAGCACAACTAGGTGAGTACAACTAGGTGAGTACACACACACACACACAAACACACACACACACACACACACACACACACACACACACACACACACACACACACACACACACACACACACACACACACACACACACACACACACAAACACTGAAACGAATATCAAGGGAAATGGGCGGCTCATGTGGGAACTAGTTTTCTGACACTAAAGTGTGAAAAACACTATGCCCTACCTACACAGAGACAACTCTCTCCCCCCCCCCCTTTCTCTCACCCCCACCCCCTCCCACTAGACCAACAACAGTAAACAAGGCCTCCCTACCATATGGTCAACATATAACCTCACCACTCTAATCCCCCAACACACCCTCGCCATCCCCTCCCTCTCTCCCACCTCCCCCCTTCAGTTCACACTCAGACACACCTACCTCTCCCCCCTCTCTCTCTCTCTCTTTCTCTCTCTCTCTCTCTCTCTCTCTCTCTCTCTCTCTCTCTCTCTCTCTCTCTCTCTCTCTCTCTCTCTCTCTCTCTCTCTCTCTCTCTCTCTCTCTCTCTCTCTCTCTCTCTCTCTCTCTCTCTCTCTCTCTCTCTCCCCTACATCTCTCTCTCTATCTATCTCTTTCTATCTCTCCCCTACATCTCTCTCTCTATCTCTATCTTTCCCCTACATCTCTCTGCTCTCTCTCTCTATCTCTCCCCTACATCTCTCTCTCTCTATCTATCTCTCCCCTACATCTCTCTCTCTCTCTCTCTTTCTCTCTCTCTCTCTCTCTCTTTCTCTCTCTCTCTCTCTCTCTCTTTCTCTCTCTCTCTCTCTCTCTTTCTCTCTCTCTCTCTCTCTCTCTCTCTCTCTCTCAGGCAAGACATGGAAGGGACACGATCTCGGGCTTACATACGCAGGATGTCAATAGCGGCTGGAACAAATTCAGAGGATGGGGGGGAACAGGAAGACTGGATGAAGGAAGTACTCCAGTAAATGCGGAATGAATTCAGTGATGGACTGAGGGTAATGAGGGAGACAGTACCCAACCTGCAAGATGATCTAAAAGCAGCAAAGGAGGAGATAAGAAGCCTAAAGGAGAGACTTCCACAATACCAGACACAAACCGTGCCTCAGGGAGACAGGAATGCTACTGTGGAGGGGACCTCCACACCTCAGCTCTCATTTGCTGAAATACTTAAAACGAGCCCTGAAGCTAGGTCTGCAGTTAAGGAAGTTGCCATGGAGGTGGCCTCCTCTCAGGAAGCAGCTAGATGTACTAGCCGGCTGATAGAGAGAAATAGAGCAGTAGTAGTAGCAGGCATTAAAGAGCAAACAGGGACCAGACCAAAGGAGTGGAGAAACAAGGACAAAAACATGGTTAAAGAGATCCTTAAAGAGGTAGAGATGGAGGGAGCTGAACAAAACGTTGAAAAGGTTTTCAGGCTTGGAAAGTACAACAAGGACAGAGACCGAATGATAAAGGTGGTTTTCATGAGTGAAATCGCGAAAGAAGAACTGTTAGAAAGGAAGTGCTGTCTAGCAAACATAGAGAAGTTCAAAAGAGTATTCCTGCAGAGGGATATGACAAGGGAAGAGAGAATGCAGGCAGCAGACACGAGGAAGGAGCGCAGGGAAAGAGAAAGAAATCGGGGAGCCACACCCCGATCCCTGCAATCCAAGAGGGGAATGGGGAACCCTCCTCAAACAGTGCACTAGCCACAGGGAGTGCGGCACCACCCCCACATTCTACCCAACAGACACCCTACCTGCCCCAACCCCTGTCAGCCCCCCACTAAGCACTCCCCCCACCCACCCCTCTCCTCCCACTCACCCCCCTCCTCCCACTCCCCCCTCCCGCCAGGACCTCCCTTCTCCCCCATCCCCCAAGCCCTCCTTTCTCCCACATGCCCTCCCGTCTCTCCCACCCACAAGCCCTCCATTCTCCCCCGTCCCCCTAAGCCCCCCACTCTCCCCTACCCCACCTAACCCTTCCCCTCCCCACCACTCCCCAAAACCCTCCCTTCTTCCTCAACCACCTCAGCCTTCCCTTTCCCCCCAAGCCCCCCCAAGCCCTCCCCACTTTACTGCCCCCCCAACCTGCCTTTCTCCTCCATCCCACCAAACCTCCCCCTCTCACCCCCCCCAACCCTTCCCCTTTCACCCCCCAACCCTCCCCCTCTCACCCCCCCCCCCAACCCTCCCCCCCTCACCAACTCCCCCTACCCTCCCCCTCCCCCCCCCCCCACCCCCCAAGCCCTTCCTCCTCCACCAGGCTCCCCGTACCAAATCCTCCCAGCTCCCGCTCACCCCAGACCCCACAGGTCCCCCCCAGAGGAGAAGCAGAAGAGAGTCAGTTTCAGGGCAATGTACTCGAACATAGATGGGATCACAAGCAAGGCAAGTGAACTAAGGGAAAGAGCACAAGAAGTGAACCCAGATGTAATCGGACTCACTGAAACAAAACTCTCTGGAATCATAACGAATGCCGTGTTTCCCCAGGAGTACACAGTAATAAGGAAAGAGAGGGAAGGTAGGGAAGGAGGCGGAGTGGCCCTACTCATGAGAAAGCAATGGAGTTTTAAGGAGATGGATATCCCGGGGTGTGAGGGTTTCAGAGACTACATAGCAGGCACCATGAAAATGGGAGGTCCAAGGATAGTGGTAGCAGTAATATATAACCCTCCACCAAATGACAGAAGACCCAGTCAAGAGTACGAAAACAACAACATAGCAGTTAACACTATAATTGAGAGGGCAGCCTCTGCTGCCTGTAGAAATAGATCCCACCTGCTCATCATGGGGGACTTCAATCACGGCAGGATTGATTGGGAGAACAAGGAACCGCATGGAGGCGAGGATACGTGGAGAGCCAAACTATTGGAGGTGGTGACTAGAAACTTCTTAACCCAGCATGTCAGAGAACCCACGAGGATAAGAGGAAATGACGAACCAGCGAGACTCGACCTGGTCTTCACCCTGAACGACTCTGACATAAGAGAAATCGGTTTTGATGCCCCATTAGGAATGAGCGACCACAGTGTATTGGTGTTTGAGTACCTGATTGAAGAAGGGCTATTGAACTCGAGGAGGGATACCGAAACCAAAAGGTTAGCATACCGAAAGGGAAACTATGAGGAGATAAGAAAATTCCTAACAGATATAGCATGGGAAACAGAGCTCAGGGAAAAGACGGCCCAAGAAATGATGGACTACATCACGCAAAAATGCAAGGCCGCAGCAAACAAGTTTGTCCCAGTCCAAAAGGAAAACAGTTAAATGAAGATGAGAAACCCATGGTTTAATCAGAGATGTAGGCTAGCTAAGCAGCAAAGTAAAAGGGCATGGAGAAACTATAGGAATAACAGGACGCTGGAGAGCAGAGAAGGATACCAGAATGCCAGGAATGAAAGTGTCAGGATGAGAAGAGAGGCAGAAAGACAATACGAAAATGACATCGCAAGCAAGGCAAAGACAATACGAAAATGACATCGCAAGCAAGGCAAAGACTCAGCCTAAATTGCTGCATAGCCACATCAGGAGAAAAACAACAGTAAAGGAACAGGTTATGAAACTAAGGATAGAGGCAGAAGGATTCACTACAAACGACAAGGAAGTGTGTGAGGAACTGAATAAGAAATTCCAAGAGGTCTTCACCTTAGAGCAAGGAGAAATCCCAGAGATAAGAGAGGGAATAGCTAACCAGGAACCACTGGAAGAGTTTGAGATTACCAGCGGGGAAGTAAGGAAGTGTTTACTAGAGTTGGATGTGACAAAGGCTATAGGCCCAGATGGAATCTCCCCTTGGATACTAAAGGAAGGAGCAGAAGAACTGTGCCTCCCACTCTCTATAGTGTATAACAAATCACTGGCAACAGGGGAACTGCCAGAAATTTGGAAAGCGGCTAACGTAGTCCCGATATACAAGAAAGGGGATAGACAGGAGGCACTGAATTACAGGCCAGTGTCCCTAACCTGCATACAATGCAAGCTGATGGAGAAGATTGTGCGAAGAAAGCTAGTGGAGCACCTGGAGCGAAAGAACTTTGTAACTCAGCACCAACATGGATTCAGGGATGGCAGGTCCTGCCTCACAGGGTTACTTGAATTCTACGACCAGGCAACAAAAATGAGACAAGAAAGAGTAGGGTGGGCAGACTGCATATTTTTGGATTGTCAAGAAGCCTTTGATACAGTGCCACACAAGAGGCTAGTGAAAAAGCTGGAGATGCAGGCCGGAGTGAAAGGGAAGGTACTCCGTTGGATACAGGCGTACCTAAGCAACAGGAGACAACGAGTCACTGTGAGGGGTGAGGTCTCAGATTGGCGAGACGTTACGAGTGGAGTCCCGCAGGGGTCAGTCCTTGGACCTATACTGTTTCTGATATATGTAAATGATCTCCCAGAGGGTATAGAATCGTTTCTCTCAATGTTTGCCGATGATGCAAAAATTATGAGGAGGATTGAAACAGAGAATGATAGTAGGAGGCTCCAAGATGACCTAGACAGACTGAGTGAATGGTCCAACAAATGGCTGTTGAAGTTCAACCCAAGTAAATGCAAAGTAATGAAACTAGGCAGTGGGAACAGGAGGCCAGACACAGGATACAGAATAGGAGATGAAGTACTTAATGAAACGGACAGAGAGAAAGATCTAGGAGTTGATATCACACCAAACCTGTCGCCTGAAGCCCACATAAAAAGAATAACGTCTGCGGCATATGCGAGGCTGGCTAACATCAGAACAGCGTTCAGGAACCTGTGTAAGGATTCATTCGGAATCTTGTACACCACATATGTACGACCAATCCTGGAGTATGCGGCCCCAGCATGGAGCCCGTATCTTGTCAAGCACAAGATGAAGCTGGAAAAAGCCCAAAGGTATGCCACTAGACTAGTCCCAGAACTAAGAGGCATGAGTTACGAGGAAAGGCTGCGGGAAATGCACCTTACGACACTGGAAGACAGTAGAGTAAGAGGAGACATTATCACAACCTACAAAATCCTCAGAGGAATCGACAGGGTAAACAAGGATAAACTGTTCAACACTGGTGGGACGCGAACAAGGGGACACAGGTGGAAACTGAGTACCCACATGAGCCATAGAGACGTTAGAAGGAACTTTTTCAGTGTCAGAGTAGTTAACGGATGGAATGCATTAGGCAGTGATGTGGTGGAGGCTGACTCCATACACAGTTTCAAATGTAGATATGATAGAGCCCAGTAGGCTCAGGAATCTGTACACCAGTTCATTGACAGTTGAGAGGCGGGACCAAAGAGCCAAAGCTCAACCCCCGCAAGCACAGATAGGTCAGATAGGTGAGTACACACACACACGCACACACACACACACACACACACACACACACACACACACACACACACACACACACACACACACACACACACACACACACACACACACACACACACACACACACACACACACACACACACACACACACACACACACACACACACACACACGCACGCAACACAAGGTGTGCTGGGAACATATCCACCACTCTCAGCCACAGGGAGAGAGACCAGTTGTCAACCAGGCTACCACAGTGGTGCCAGCTCACCTCTGGCTAAAGTATTCAATTCTCTGTTCCAATTTCCAAATATGTGGAAATATCATAAAGGGAGAGGATAAATAACATACGCAGCAGTGCCAAATTTAATATAAAAAGCCCATCAGGAGAGTTAGCAGAGAATATTGGGGATTATTGATTCTCATGGAGGGTTGCCAGCTGTGCGGGGGAGGGGGGGGGGGGCAGGTGTTCTCACTCTGCCGGGGGGGGGGGGAGCTCTCTGAGCGGTGTACCGCTTTGGGATCACTCTCTCTCTCTCTAGCGCAGGAAAGAAAGGGAACTATGAGGCGAGAGCGCCAAGTCATTACGACTATATAGCACTTGGAAGGGATCAGGATAAGGATTTGGGATGGGACGGAGGGGAAGTAATTGTGCCCAATCACTTGGACGGTCGGGGATTGAACGCTGACCTGCATGAAGCGAGACAGTCGCTCTACCGTTCAGCCCAGGTGGTTGGAGTGTAAGTATTGTTTACAGTATTTTTATGTAATATTCACGTCTTATTTAAGTATTTATTTTGGTATTTATATGAAATATTTATGTGTTGTTCAAGTGCCGTTATGTATTTATAAGTACTATTTAGTATTTTATAAGTAGTATTTTATAAGTAGTATTTAAGTATTTTATAAGTACTATTTAGTATTTTATAAGTACTATTTAAGTATTTTATAATTACTATTTAAGTATTTTATAAGTACTATTTAAGTATATTATAAGTACTATTAAAGTATTTTATGAGTTGTATTTAAGTGTTTTTACGAATTGTTTACTATTGGGGAGGGGGGCGGGGGAGAGGCTACCCGACGTTGTCCCGATCTGTTTGTCTATCTCTCATTTATCCATCCATCTATCCATCTGTTTCTCCTTCTATCTATGCATCATTTGTTCTATTCATATATCCGTTTATCTATCAGTCGGTCTATCTATCCATTTGTCAATCCATCCATTTAACATCTATCCATTCATTTATTAATCCATCTACCTATCTATCCCTCCATATATCACTCTATCTATTCGTCTATCCACCCTTCCATCTATTCATCTGTTTTATCACTCATCCATCCCTCTTTCCAAGTTTCATCTGTGCATCCATCTATCCATCAGTCTATCTATCTATCTAGCCTTCTATCCATCTATCTAACCATCCATCTATACCTCTACCTATCAATCCATGCACCTAGTCATCTCTCTATCCATCTATCTATTGATAAATCTATTCATACATCAATATTCTTAAAAATTTACGCCTCCATCTACCTATCCATCCCTCTATCTACTGTCTGTCTCCGTATCTGCCGCTATCCTTGTCCCAGTCTCTGTCTGTCTGTCTCTCTCACCTATGACAAAATATAGTTGTGTAATGTGTGGGTGGTGGCCAGAGGTAGGAGCAGAACAGTGGGTGAAATACTAAGGACAAAAAATAGTTATGGTGAGTACTCTGGCGAAGACCCGGTACCTGAGAAGCCTCTAACGCTGAAGAAGAGTCGTGGGTCTAATGGGAGTCCGGGTAACATGCAGACAACTGGACATTTATGTTTCTTTTTCCAATTTTAGTGAATAATGGTGCACATTACTCTATGAAGAAATTTAGGGTGGGGATCTGTGAGTGGTTTGGGGGTGGTCTGTGGCTAGTTTTTGTGGTCTGTGGCTAGTTTTGGTAGTCTGTGGCTAGTTTTGGTGGTCTGTGGCTAGTTTTGGTGGTTTGTGGCTAGTTTTGGTGGTCCTATGGCTAGTTTTGGTGGTCTGTGGCAAGTTTTGGTGGTCTGTGGCTAGTTTTTGTGGTCTGTGGCTAGTTTTGGTAGTCTGTGGCTAGTTTTGGTGGTCTGTGGCTAGTTTTGGTGGTCTGTGGCTAGTTTTGGTGGTTTGTGGCTAGTTTTGGTGGTCCTATGGCTAGTTTTGGTGGTCTGTGGCAAGTTTTGGTGGTCTGTGGCTAGTTTTGGAGGTCTGTGGCTAGTTTTGGTGGTCTGTGGCTAGTTTTGTTGGTCTGTGGCTAGTTTTGGTGGTCTGTGGCTAGTTTTGGTGGTCTGTAGCTAGTTTTGGTGGCCCTATGGCTAGTTTTGGTGGTCTGTGGCTAGTTTTGGTGGTCTGTGGCTAGTTTTTGTGGTCTGTGGCTAGTTTTGGTGGTCTGTAGCTAGTTTTGGTGGTCTGTGGCAAGTTTTGGTGGTCTGTAGCTAGTTTTGGAGGTCTGTGGCTAGTTTTGGTGGTCTGTGGCTAGTTTTGGTGGTCTTTGGCTAGTTTTGGTGGTCTGTGGCTAGTTTTGTTGGTCTGTAGCTAGTTTTGGTGGTCTGTGGCTAGTTTTGTTGGTCTGTAGCTAGTTTTGGTGGTCTGTGACTAGTTTTGTTGGTCTGTAGCTAGTTTCGGTGGTCTGTGGCTAGTTTTGGTGGTCTGTGGCTAGTTTTGGTGGTCTTTCGCTAGTTTTGGTGGTCTGTGGCTAGTTTTGGTGGTCTGTAGCTAGTTTTGGTGGTCTGTAGCTAGTTTTGGTGGTCGGTGGCTAGTTTTGTTGGTCTGTAGCTAGTTTTGGTGGTCTGTGGCTAGTTTTGGTGGTCTTTGGCTAGTTTTGTTGGTCTGTAGCTAGTTTCGGTGGTCTGTGGCTAGTTTTGGTGGTCTGTAGCTAGTTTTGGTGGTCTGTGGCTAGTTTTGGTGGTCTGTGGCTAGTTTTGGTGGTCTATAGCTAGTTTTGGTAGTCTGTGGCTAGTTTTAGTGGTCTGTGGCTAGTTTTGGTGGTCTGTAGCTAGTTTTGGTGGTCTGTGGCTAGTTTTGGTGGTCTGTAGCTAGTTTTGGTGGTCTGTGGCTAGTTTTGGTGGTCTGTGGCTAGTTTTGGTAGTCTGTGGCTAGTTTTGGTGGTCTGTGGCTAGTTTTGGTGGTCTGTGTCTAGTTTTGGTGGTCTGTAGTGAGGTTTTGGTGGTCTGGGGCTAGTTTTGGTGGTCTGTAGCTAGTTTTGGTGGTCTGGGGCTAGTTTTGGTGGTCTGTAGCTAGTTTTGGTGGAGGTCTGTGAGTGGTTTGGGGTGGTCTGTGGCTAGGTTTGGTGGCCTGTAGCTAGTTTTGGTGGTCTGTGGCTAGTTTTGGTGGTCTGTAGCTAGTTTTGGTGGTATATGGCTAGTTCTGGTGGTCTGTAGCTAGTTTTGGTGCTCTGCGGCTAGTTTTTGTGGTCTGTGGCTAGTTTTTGTGGTCTGTAGCTAGTTTTGGTGGTCTGTAGCTAGTTTTGGTGGTCTGTGGCTAGTTTTGGTGGTCTGTGGCTAGTTTTTGTGGTCTGTAGCTAGTTTTGGTGGTCTGTAGCTAGTTTAGGTGGTCTGTAGCTAGTTTTGGTGGTCTGTGGCTAGTTATTGTGGTCTGTAGCTAGTTTTGGTGGTCTGTAGCTAGTTTTGGTGGTCTGTGGCTAGTTTTTGTGGTCTGTGGCTAGTTTTTGTGGTCTGTAGCTAGTTTTGGTGGTCTGTAGCTAGTATTGGTGGTCTGTGGCTAGTTTTGGTGGTCTGTAGCTAGTTTTGGTGGTCTGTAGCTAGTTTTGGTAGTCTGTGGCTAGTTTTAGTGGTCTGTGGCTAGTTTTGGTGGGGGGTCTCTGAGTGATTTGGGTGTGGTCTATGGCTAGTTTTGTGGGGGTCTGTGAGTAATTGGGGTGTGGTCTGTGGCTAGTTTTGGTGGGGGGTCTGTGAGTGATTTGGGTGTGGTCTGTGACTAGTTTTGGTTAAAACTAGCCACAGGTCATCCCCAACCACTCATCCGATTCTGAGGGCCGTTGCCTATCTGACAGTTGCTGGATTAAATATATCTCTCTTGATGAGATAAGAGACTATATTGTGTACATTAGAAAACAGCGATTGTATCAGATGTGATTTTACGCTGTAGAGATTGGTTGGCTTAAGACTTCAGAGGTGATGGTGAGTGGCTACCCACGTACCGGGGTGAATCACCCTCTACACACGTGCCGGAGTGACCCACCTTCTACACATGTGCCGGGGTGAACCAACCTCTTCACACGTGGAGAGTGGAGTGGAGCATCACACTGAGGAGTCACACTGCTGTAGGATCCAAGAGAATTCAAATTATCTAAGTGTTGAGAGTAGGGTGAGGGCTGCAAGTGGTGCCCCAGAATATTTGAAGGTGTAGGGAATTTGAAAAGAAACTAAGATATAACAAATAAGTGTTAGTTAATGACAAATTTGTGGTAGAAAAGTTGATCTTTCAAAACAGCAAAATGTCAACAAAGATGGCCACCATCACTGGGGAGGACAGAACCCTATCAAAACCCCATTTAGCAGCTTTCTCACAACAAGATGCAATGAAAGGTGGTTTTCTTGGCAGGTTCGTGATTACTGAGGACATGCTAAAGAAATTTGAAAAAAAGGTAATTAAATTAGAACAAGAAAATAAAGGTCTCAAGATTGAGTTTTGTAATTTAAAAGGAAGTAGTTTCCAGCAAGGTAAGGAAATTAATAGCTTGACTAATAGCTTGACTGATAAGGTAAGGATGCAGTAGGCACACATCAAGGAACTGGTAAAGGATAATGAGGCAAGGAAAGTGAAGTGTAGGGAATTTGAAGAAATAAACAAAAAAATAGACTCGTATGGTGAACAACTCCAAGGGAGCCTGATGGCTAACATGAAATTAGGCAAGGGGATGCAACGAAAAACTTCATTGGCAACACAAATGGAGAACTAAAAAAGTATAAAGAAGAAATAAAAGAGACATATGTGCAAGTTGTAAAAGAGAAAGAGACGATTAAGGAATTGTGTTTGGAAGTCAAAACCAGAAATGACAAACAAGAAGATCTTAGGCAAGCAATTCGGAAAGAACTGGTTACCAACAGTAAACTGGTACAAAACACTGCAGATAGAAGTAAGTCCATAAAATTTTTTGGATGTTTAGAGAAGGAAATTTCCTCTAGGGTAGACAGAGCAGCAGAAGAGATGAAAATCATAGACAAAATAATAGGATTAGGAGACGGCCTAAATTCAAAGCTGCATGTCAGTGATTTTAGGAGGATAGGAAAATATGAGAAGACAAGAACCGCCCCTTAAGGGTGACGTTTAATGGAGTGAAGTATATGACAGAAGTGCTTTTGAATGTCAGAAAATTGCAATGCGACGAAGATGGCAAACTTTGGTCAATAAGACAAGACCTCTCAAAGGAGGACAAAAAATCTGAAAATGAACCTCATTAAAGTGAAACGTCTAAATAGGGATAGAAATGAAGAAGAAAGAATTTTTTTTTTTTCTACAAAGTGTCGGGACTGGAAAGCTTGTGAAATGGTACATAATGACAAAGCAACAAAACCATTAAAGGAAAGGGGTGTAAAGAACAAAACGAAGGGGAACATGTTCCTGAAAATAGTATACACCAACATAGATGGAGTGAGATCGAAAATATTGAGTGGCTGTGCTGGTGAAAGAACTCCTGAAGTTCCTGAAGATTATGGTAAGAGAGTTAATAATTGAAAACCCTCGAGATATTGACATAATGGCATTGCAGGTCTGGAATCAAGATGATAAGCTGATAATTTTAAATGCCTACAGCCCCCCAGCAAGCAACACATGGACAAAGGAAGAACTGGATGACAAACGAGAGGGCCTCATACTGGTCATGAGAGAGATTATGGTAAGAGCTGACAAAGATAAATCCCGATTGTTTGTACTGAGGGACTATAACTTTAATGCAATTGACTGGGAGGCCTACGAGGCAAGAACAGAGGACATTTGGACAGGCTGATTTGTAAACCTCGTCTTGGAGACATTCATGTATCAACACGTCAAGCAGGCCACAAGAATGAGGGAAGGGGATGTTCCGTCAATACTGGATCTAATATTCACCAGAAAAGAAGAAGACGTATTTGACATCCAGTACCTTCCTCCCTTGGGAAAGAGTGATCATGTCATCTTGGACATTAAATACGCTGCGATATAATCTAGTAGAGAATGGGGACATTGAAACAGTTGTTCAACTCGATTTCAAGAGAGGAAATTGGGAAAAAAAAAAAAATTTTCATAGGTATAATTGGACAGACTAGTTGCTAGGTAAGGAAGAAAATGAGATGTATGCAATATTTTGCAAAATATACGATGAAGGCACACAAACATTCATACTAAAACAGAGATGCAGACCTAGGAGCAGGATTGGTTCAACAGAAATTGCGAGAGGGCCAGAGATCAAAAGACACAGTCATGGAATCATTAAAGGAAGACGCCAAACCCCCAAACATACCAGTGATACAAAGAAGCAAGAAACAACTACACGTCAGTAAGGAGAGAGGCAGAGAGGAACTTTGAGAATAGTATAGTAGACAAATGTAAATCAGATCCAGGCCTTTTCTATAAATTCATTAAAAGCAAGCTGCAGGTAAAGGATAATATTCAGAGGTTCAAAATGGGGGACAGATGCACAAAAAATGAAAAGGAAATATGTGAAACATTAAACGAAAAGTTCCAAAGTGTGTTTGTACAAAATGAGATCTTCAGGGAACCAGACACAATAAGAATTCCAGAGAACAGCATAGAGGTGTCTAGAAACGAAGTGAAACAAATGAAGTTATATACTTCAACTTGTGGTTATAAGCAAGTCTGTGCATTAAGCATATGGCACTGAATCCTCCCACATAACAGGGCTTGATGAAATAACATGAGAAGTCCCTCACTATCTCATTGCCTGGAGAGGAATGGAGTTCTGGTTGGTTAAATACCCCAGAATTCCTACTTCATTGAGGGCTCTGAAGTATGGTGTAGTGGATACAGTGCGTACCTACCACCTCGATGGCCAGGGTTCGAGTCCCCTGGTGGGTTGAGTGTCTAAAAAGATATATATTGGTGTATACTGGCAGCAGGTTTTCTTTCAAACATGTTTCATTGAATATGACCGCATATTCTGCATTTATTATTTTCTGGTTTAGGGCTTCTATCCCTCTAACTATTTTCTTAGCATCAGGGCTTAATTGAAATAGGAGTTCTCCAAAACTCATTTTCGTACTTTTAAGGTGAAGAAAAGAAGTGATTTACTATAGAGTGTATTACACTTATTTGTATAATTTGCACGACGTTTCGAACCTCCATGGTTCATTCTCAAGTGAACAGATCTTACAATACTAGTTGATTTTATACCCGCATTAGGTCAGGTGATAATACAATGAAGGTGAAAACATGGGGGGATACATAAGGGATAAACATAGGGGCTGCAGAAGGCTTATTGGCCCATACGAGGCATCTCCTATCTAAACACAAAGATTAATCCAGTGTAATTGGCCTGTTATGTTGGACATTGTCTTCTGTGTTGGCATCGATATGTTCTTGTCTTGTCCTTACTCTCATGGTGGGTAGAGTAAATAGTTCCGTGATTTGGGTGTTCATGGTAGGTCGCTCTATTCTTATGTGAATTGGCAATTCACATAAGAATAGAGCGACCTACCATGAACACCCAAATCACGGAACTATTTACTCTACCCACCATGAGAGTAAGGACAAGACAAGAACATATCGATGCCAACACAGAAGACAATGTCCAACATAACAGGCCAATTACACTGGATTAATCTTTGTGTTTAGATAGGAGATGCCTCGTATGGGCCAATAAGCCTTCTGCAGCCCCTATGTTTATCCCTTATGTATCCCCCCATGTTTTCACCTTCATTGTATTATCACCTGACCTAATGCGGGTATAAAATCAACTAGTATTGTAAGATCTGTTCACTTGAGAATGAACCATGGAGGTTCGAAACGTCGTGCAAATTATACAAATAAGTGTAATACACTCTATAGTAAATCACTTCTTTTCTTCACCTTAAAAGTACGAAAATGAGTTTTGGAGAACTCCTATTTCAATTAAGCCCTGATGCTAAGAAAATAGTTAGAGGGATAGAAGCCCTAAACCAGAAAATAATAAATACAGAATATGCGGTCATATTCAATGAAAGATATATATATATATATATATATATATATATATATATATATATATATATATATATATATATATATATATATATATATATATATATATATATATATATATATATATATATATATATATATATATATATTTTTTTTTTTTTTTTTTTTTTTTTTAAAGTTTGTGAGGGTACCACCTCTGGTGCCAATGTGGGGACCCATAGCCTCGGAGAAGAAAATAAAAGTATTCAGAGGAGACCTTGTGGTTTCTCACTGAACACTAATATTATCTTCTCCTACCACCCCTTTTCTTTTGTATATATATATATATATATATATATATATATATATATATATATATATATATATATATATATATATATATATATATATATATATATATATATATATATATATATATGTCGTACCTAGTAGCCAGAACGCACTTCTCGGCCTACTATGCAAGGCCCGATTTGCCTAATAAGCCAAGTTTTCATGAATTAATTGTTTTTCGACTACCTAACCTACCTAACCTAACCTAACCTAACTTTTTCTGCTACCTAACCTAACCTAACCTACAAAGATTGGTTAGGTTAGGTTAGGTGGGGTTGGTTAGGTTTGGTCATATATCTACGTTAATTTTAACTCCAATAACAAAAAATTGACCTCATACATAATGAAATGGGTAGCTTTATCATTTCATAAGAAAAAAATTAGAGAAAATATATTAATTCAGGAAAACTTGGCTTATTAGGCAAATCGGGCCTTGCATAGTAGGCTGAGAAGTGCGTTCTGGCTACTAGGTACGACATATATATATATATATATATATATATATATATATATATATATATATATATATATATATATATATATATATATATATATATATATATATATATATATATATGACCACGTCACCTCTATAAAATATACTATGGAGACTGAAATTGATAAATGTTTGCCATTCCTAGATGTACTTATTCATATGGAAGATTTTTCACTAAAGTTTAGTGTCTACAGAAAACCTACGAATAATTTATCTTATGTTCATTATTTTTCAGGGCATAGATACAATGTGAAAAAGTCAATTTTTTCTTCAATGTATCTAAGAGCTCTTCGAGTTGTGAGTCCAGAATTCTTAGACAAAGAGTTTAAGAATATTGATTCGATTGGTCTCAAGCTTTGTTACCCACTGAGTTTTTTTAAAGTTTGCCGTAGCAAAGCACGTCGTACATATTATAATAATATATGCAGTGAAAGAATTCGCTCAAAGAATGTGTTATTTTTGCCATATTTCTCTGGGTTTGAGAATATTGTCAAGGCCTTGAAACTTTTTAATATACAAGTATTGTTTAGCTACGAAAATACTGTTGTTAAGCTGTTAGTTAGGAACAGCCCTCGTAGTGATAATTGTGTCGTTTATAAAATACCTTGTAAAGACTGTAATAAGTTCTATGTTGGGCAAACATCTAAAGATTTGAAATATAGAATTTCGCAACATAAATACTCTGTAAGACATGGCCAATTGCCTAATGCTTTGTTTGTTCATCTGTCAGAAGATGCTCACCATATTGATTGGGAGATGGCTTCTTCAATAACGAATTGTAAATGCACCTATAGCAGAAACATAATTGAATCTGCTTTGATACAGATCACAAAAGAAAGTAATTTGAACATTAGCAGCGGTTTATATAATTTAGATCCATTTTTAATAGATCAATTAAAGGTCGATTTAAGTAGGATCATTGGAAGACATTTGTCTCACTAATTCATTGTAAATATTTACTATTTTATGCTATAATTATCCATGTGTGGGCCTGTGTGTGGTTGCTGCATCGGATGGGCCAATAGGCCCTCTGAAGTGCCCACGTATTGTACCTCCCCTCACTCCACCATTCTCTCCTGCCTATTTATGTCCAGTACTCGACCTGTAAAACCACTCCTTCTGAGAATGTATTAATATACGAAAGTACTGAAGGAAATTCCTGTTTCAATTTTCCTCCGTGGTCTGACACTGTCACATTTTTAATCACGTGTTTATTTTCGTGATACACACACACACACACACACACACACACACACATATATATATATATATATATATATATATATGTCGTACCTAGTAGCCAGAACGCACTATTCAGCCTACTATGCAAGGCCCGATTTGCCTAATAAGCCAAGTTTTCATGAATTAATTGTTTTTCGACTACCTAACCTACCTAACCTAACCTAACCTAACTTTTTCGGCTACCTAACCAAACCTAACCTATAAAGATAGGTTAGGTTAGGTTAGGTAGGGTTGGTTAGGTTCGGTCATATATCTACGTTAATTTTAACTCCAATAAAAACAAATTGACCGCATACATAATGAAATGGGTAGCTTTATCATTTCATAAGAAAAAAATTAGAAAAAATATATTAATTCAGGAAAACTTGGCTTATTAGGCAAATCGGGCCTTGAATAGTAGGCCAAAAAGTGAGTTCTGGCTACTAGGTACGACATATATATATATATATATATATATATATATATATATATATATATATATATATATATATATATATATATGTCGTACCTAGTAGCCAGAACGCACTTCTCAGCCTACTATGCAAGGCCCAATTTGCCTAATAAGCCAAGTTTTCATGAATTAATAAATTTTCTCTAATTTTTTTCTTATGAAATGATAAAGCTATCCATTTCGTTATGTATGAGGTCAATTTTTTTTATTGGAGTTAAAATTAATGTAGATATATGACCGAACCTAACCAACCCTACCTAACCTAACCTAACCTATCTTTATAGATTAGGTTAGGTTAGGTAGCCGAAAAAGTTAGGTTAGGTTAGGTAGGTTAGGTAGTCGAAAAACCATTAATTCATGAAAACTTGGTTTATTAGGCAAATCGGGCCTTGCATAGTAGGCTGAGAAGTGCGTTCTGGCTACTAGGTACGACATATATATATATATATATATATATATATATATATATATATATATATATATATATATATATATATATATATATATGTCGTACCTAGTAGCCAGAACTCACTTCTCAGCCTACTATTCAAGGCCCGATTTGCCTAATAAGCCAAGTTTTCATGAATTAATGTTTTTTCGTCTACCTAACCTACCTAACCTAACCTAACCTAGCTTTTTTTGGCTACCTAACCTAACCTTACCTATATATATAGGTTAGGTTAGGTTAGGTAGGGTTGGTTAGGTTCGGTCATATATCTACGTTAATTTTAACTCCAATAAAAAAAAATTGACCTCATACATAGTGAAAACGGTAGCTTTATCATTTCATAAGAAAAAAATTATAGTAAATATATTAATTCAGGAAAACTTGGCTTATTAGGCAAATCGGGCCTTGAATAGTAGGCTGAGAAGTGAGTTCTGGCTACTAGGTACGACATATATATATATATATATATATGTCGTACCTAATAGCCAGAACGCACTTCTCAGCCTACTATTCAAGGCCCGATTTGCCTAATAAGCCAAGTTTTCATGAATTAATATATTTTCTCTATTTTTTTTCTTATGAAATGATAAAGCTACCCATTTCATTAGGTATGAGGTCAATTTTTGTTAATTGGAGTTAAAATTAACGTAGATATATGACCGAACCTAACCAACCCTACCTAACCTAACCTAACGTATCTTTATAGGTTAGGTTAGGTTAGGTAGCCGAAAAAATTAGGTTAGGTTAGGTTAGGTTAGGTAGGTTAGGTTGTCGAAAACACATTAATTCGTGAAAACTTGGCTTATTAGGCAAATCGGGCCTTGCATAGTAGGATGAGAAGTGCGTTCTGGCTATTAGGTACGACATATATATATATATATATATATATATATATATATATATATATATATATATATATATATATATATATATATATATATATGTTGTACCTAGTAGCCAGAACGTCGTACTCAGCCTACTATGCAAGGCCCGATTTGCCTAATAAGCCAAGTTTTCAAGAATTAATATATTTTCTCTAATTTTTTGCTTATGAAATGATAAAGCTACCCATTTCATTATGTATGAGGTCAATTTTTGTTTATTGGAGTTAAAATTGACGTAGATATATGACCGAACCTAACCAACCCTACCTAACCTAACCTAACCTATCTTTATAGGTTAGGTTAGGTAGCCGAAAAAGTTAGGTTAGGTTAGGTTAGGTAGGTTAGGTAGTCGAAAAACAATTAATTCATGAAAACTTGGCTTATTAGGCAAATTGGGCCTTGCATAGTAGGCTGAGAAGTGCGTTCTGGCTACTAGGTACGACATATATATATATATGTCGTACAAAGTAGCCAGAACGCACTTCTCAGCCTACTATGCAAGGCCCGATTTGCCTAATAAGCCAAGTTTTCATGAATTAATATATTTTCTCAATTTTTTTTTCTTATGAAGTAATAAAGCTACCCATTTCATTATGTATGAGGTCAATTTTTTTTATTGGAGTTAAAATTACGTAGATATATGACCGAACCTAACCAACCCTACCTAACCTAACCTAACCTATCTCTATAGGTTAGGTAAGGTAGCCTAAAAAGTTAGGTTAGGTAGTCGAAAAACAGTTAATTCATGAAAACTTAAAACAGTTAATTCAAAACTGTTTCATGAAATTCATGAAAACTTAAAAACAGTTAATTCATGAAATTCATGAAAACAGTTAATTGTTTTTCGACTACCTAACCTACCTAACCTAACCTAACCTAACTTTTTCGGCTACCTAACCTAACCTAACCTATAAAGATAGGTTAGGTTAGGTTAGGTAGGGTTGGTTAGGTTCGGTCATATATCTACGTCAATTTTAACTCCAATAAACAAAAATTGACCTCATACATAATGAAATGGGTAGCTTTATCATTTCATAAGCAAAAAATTAGAGAAAATATATTAATTCTTGAAAACTTGGCTTATTAGGCAAATCGGGCCTTGCATAGTTGGCTGAGAAGTGCGTTCTGGCTATTAGGTACGACATATATATATATATATATATTGTGACGGTAACGCGTTGGTGTTCGGCTGTTTAAGGCTAGGGGTATGGCCTCGTCACATAGTTATAAAAAAAATAGAAAAACTGGAACTTCGTCTGTGGTAAGGTAAGGAGAAGACACACAAAACACAAGTAAATTTTAACAATGAAATTTTAATTACGTTAAATAAATCAAAACATGAAAAAATGGACAAACAAATTCTTATAATAAAATCAATCAATCAAAATAATAAGAATAATTAAATGACACAATGAAAAGTTACGTTAAGATAAAATAACAAGAAGTGCAACACAAAATAAAGGGAAGGTGCTGGAATATTGGCTTTAAGCTACCACCTCTCTCAGTACACGCTAACGTCTAGCCGGGAGGAGTGGTAACCACGAAAGCACTGAACATTCTCAGGTCTGAGGTCGTGGCGACCCCAGACATCAAGTAGTATGGGGGGGGCGAGTGCAGGTGCAGCCAGACCGGCGACCAATCAGCGGAGCTGGTAGCGATCAACAGGTAGTTTGGCGGTTTGAGTCTGAACAGGTGTCTCTGGCTGCAACGTTTTGCGCTCTGGCAAACCTTGCTGGTGTTGTTGTCGTTGTTGGACATTTCTTCCATAGTAGTATTATATAATTTCAACGACGTAATTATGGAGGGAAGAGCAGGCTCAATCTCTTGAAGGAGATTATCGTCACAACTCTCCCCCGAAGCCTGCGGTTCTGGAAGAAGTACGTCGTTATGTGGTGGAGTATTAGATGAAGTTGCTTCTACTTCATAAACTCTGGAGAGATCATGGGCTAAGATGTTGTCAGACTCTTGGTATAGCGTGTCTCCAGGTTGAATTTCTGCAGGTAGCAGGCCCATAGTAGAAGACGTTGAGATGAGAAGTGGGCGTGCTGCAGGAGGTGTAGGGTGGTGTGGTCCGTGTTGATGGTGGACCGAGCACTTTTCAGGTGTGGAGTGAAGTGCTGAAGCTTCAGGATGAGGAAGAGTAGCTCCTTGCCAATTGTTCTGTAGATCCTTGTAGCAGTAGTCGCTGACAGGTGTATTCTTCTCGCCTCGTTGCTGCATCACGACACCACCAACGTCGGTACCCCTGGCGTCGACATGGAGGATGAAGGGCTTATCTGACGAGGTGAGAGTGGAATTAGAATATGGCAAAGGAGCACGATTATTATCCTGAAAGCATTTGGGAAGATCATTAAGGATTTCGGAATTAGAAAACGCTGTCTCCTTGTCAGTGCTTTCGGGAGGAGAAGCTGGGATGGTCTCACTGTGGATGTAGGGTTCTGTGAAGGTGGAATAGTTAGTTAGGACAGTGGGAGGAGTACCATTATATTGCTTCAGGAGGTTGACGTGGCACAGCTGGGTCTTCCGCCGCCTATCTGGAGTCTCTATTACGTAGTTGTTATTATTCCTGCACTCTTTGACGCAGTAGGGTCCTGAAAACCTGTTTTGTAAAGGTGAACCTGGGATAGGGAAATAGGCAAGGACGAAGTCTCCCGGCTTGAATTTTCTTACTTTGCTGGTCTGGTCGTAATGAGTCTTCATTCTCACCTGGGCTTTCAATAGATTATCATGGGCAAAGCGGTGGACTCTCTCTAGAATGTGTTGAAGGTTTTGAAGAAACTGGGGCACATTCTGATGCTCACTGAAGGTGGCATCTCTGAGAGAGTCTTTGAAAGCCTTAAGGGGAGTACGGCACTTACGGCCGTAGAGCATCTCATAAGGAGATACTCCTAGGGACTCATTGGGGAGACTTCTAAAAATACACATTATAAGGTCAATCTGCTTATCCCAATCCTTCGAGGTTTCACTACAAAACTTTTTCAAGAGTGCTTTGATGGTCTGATGACTACGTTCAAGAGAACCCTGTGAAGCAGGATGATAGGGGCTGGACAATACCTGTTTGATGTTGAACTCCTCCAGTGTCCTTTTGAAGAGATCACTGGTGAAGTTGGTACCACAGTCACTTTGAATCTCCCTGGGAAATCCGTATTGAGTGAAGATCTTCAATAGATGTTTTATAACCGTAGCAGCCGTGATGTTCTTCACTGGAACTGCTATGGGAAATCTGGTGGTAGGACACAGGATGGTTAGGATGTAGGCGTTACCTGAACTGGTCCGAGGTAAAGGACCAACACAGTCTATTATGAGTCTGTGGAAAGGTTCCGCAGGCACCTGTATGGGAATCAGTGGTGCTCTGGGAATGGAGACGTTCGGTTTGCCTGCCATCTGACATGTATGACACTGTTTTACGTACTGTTTGACGTTATTTACCATACCTGGCCAGTAGTAGTCTTGACGAATCCCATGGTAAGTCTTGTTGAAGCCGTAGTGGGAGAATGCTCCGTGGGCCAGGTGTAGAATAGTGGGCCGCAGGCTGGTGGGAATCACAAGTTGTTCGATGTTGGCCCAATCGTCCTCCTCCTTCAATTTACTGGGTCTATATCTGCGGTAGAGCAAGTCGTTCTCTAGGAAGAACCCAGGAATACTGTCGGGTTGAGTCTCAGCCTGGAAAAACAATGGTGTTAAAGTAAGATCTTCCCTCTGCAACTTACGGAACTCCAACTTGGTCAGATGCGGGGGTAGTTTCTGAGGGTCTTGAGGGACAGCGGTAGCAGTAGAGTCAGCTGGCTGTGGACGTGCGGCTTGTGCACGGGTGGTCACGAGAACCGGAGGAGAAACTTCATCACTCTCTTGAACCTCTGCTGGAACATACTCTAGAATAGGGTTTATTGACACAGAGTTACACACCTGGGGTTTGTCCATGACGATCAGGTTGGTCGGTTGCAGGTCTTCTGCCAAGTCGTTGCCTAGGAGAAGTTGCACTCCAGGCATGGGAAAAGGCTTTTCCCTGACGGCGACTTGGACTTCCCCGTTCACGTAGGGACAATCCAGGTGGACTCTGGCGAGAGGGTATGGAGTGGTAGCAGTGAGGTCAGTGATGAAGACAGTTTCTCCGGTGTAGACGATGTTGGGCACAGCCGACTTCAAGATGATCGATTGTAGAGCCGCTGTGTCCCTCAAGATCTTCAATTTGAAACGTCCCTCCGGATTTGAACCGTTGGCAGAGACAGTTCCAGTATACAGGTGGTTACTGAAAAGAGAAAGATCATTAACATCAACACCAACATTCATCACAGGCTTACCGGACTTAGGAGGAGTTGGTTTGGGTCTTTGTTGGTCAGTGGTTCCCTTGTATTGAGACTTACCACACTTGTCTATGGTATGTCCATAGAGTCTACAATACTTGCAGTACAGTTGTGAACCAGCTTGATCGGGGCTCACCTTCTCGTAACTGTACCACGACTTCTTACTGGAGGATGGTTCGGGTGTCAGCCGGTGGATGAGGCTGTAAGTGTCAGCCGACTTAGCACACTTCAGGTAGTCGGTTTCTTCTTTATCTGCTAAGTAGAGGCGGACAGGAGGAGGCACACGTCTCAAGAATTCTTCAACAAGCATCAGGTTGACGAGTTCTGTAAAAGTAGAGACATGTGCTGCTTCCAGCCATTTCATGAAATACCTCCGTTTCGTGTTAGCAAACTCGAGGAAGGTAGTGGTACTTGCCTTCAGGTGGTCACGGAATTTCCTTCTATAACTTTCAGTAGAGAGGAGGTAGGCGTCCAACACTGCTTGTTTCAGAGTGTGGTAGTCATTCTCAGACGCCAAAGTACTGAGTGTGACTGCAGCTCTACCTGTAAGATGGACTCTGAGAAGTGTGGCCCATTGGTCGACAGGCCAACTTAGTTGATTAGCAAGGGTTTCAAAGGTGGTGAAAAACACATCAACTTCTGCTTCTACAAAGGATGGCATTAACTTACTTGCATGTGATATATTAAACTGACGGGAAGATTGGCAGTAGCTTGCTGGCGTTGAGTGAAGTGTGAAGTTTCCAAGGCGATTTCGCGTTGACGACACTCTAGAGCCAGAGTCGCTTGTTGCTTGTCATGTTCGCGTTGTATTTCCAACTCGCGTTGTTTGGTTTCAAGCTGTACTCGTTCACGTTCACGCAGTAATGCGACCTCACGTTCGTGTTCTTCTCTCCTCAAAGCGGCCTCGCGTTCTTGTTCGTTTCTCCTCAAAGCAGCCTCGCGTTCTTGTTCGTTTCTCCTCAAAGTAGTTTCACGTTCTCTGAGGGTGATTTCTCGTTCTTGTTCTTCTCTCCTCAAAGTAGTTTCACGTTCTCTGAGGGTGATTTCTCGTTCTTGTTCTTCCCTTCGTATGGCAGCTGCTTCTCTTTGCTGCTCACGTTCAATCTTGGCCAGCTCTAGTTTGAGTTTCAGCGTTGCCAAATCAGTTTTTTCTGCAATATAGTGTTTCATGAGTTTCAGAGTCTATCTTACCTTGCTCTAAATAGTAATCCAGCAACAGGTTGTGTAGGTCATTTTTGTTGGCTTGGTAGGGAACTTCTAATTGATACTCATGGGCAAGAGTTTGTAATTCAGTCTTCTTGGCACGACTTAAAGTCCCTATTTCACCTGCTGGATTTGTACGGAAAGCTTGGAGACGAAACATGGTGAAATTAGCATATAAAGGTACACGAATATTCAATAGTGAATGTCAGAAACAGGACAACGTGGCAACTGGTACCTATCCTGTGAGATCTTTAACAATTAAAGTTAAGTAAAAGATGTTAAATGATTAAATTAAATCAAGGGCGCAGGAAATCTTGTACCCGGTACTCATGTAAGAGGATAAGGGCAAGAAAATCCTACTAACAAATGAATCAGAGTTTCGAAAACAAATGAAACAGTAAATTGTCTCAAAAGTAAAATTGGTAGTCCAAGGATGTAGGCATACCTTGCCAAGTCTCTATAGGACATAAAGCAAGTTTTTCCTACTGAATTTAATATGATACTTACAGAATTAGCGAACTTTTGTGCTCTGAAAAGTAAGCTAATTCCCTACCGTTGTATGTATCATCGTCTCTGACTGACGTGTAGGGGTGCGAGGTGTCAACTGGTGACGAGAACTGCTGCTGAGGTCCCAATTCAGCAACTAAAGTTCGAGCTAGAGGAACTATGGCCCTCTTTGTCCTCCTACAGTCAGATTGCAGAAGATTGGGTACTCTTGACCCGGGGCAGACCACAGTACCAGGGTACCAATATGATGATCTGTCAAAATGAGAAATATTCAAGGGACAAAGATGGTAAACACGAGTAATAACAAGGAGGGAGAGATGACCAATTAAGAGTATGACTGAGGCCTACAGTCACCACGTAATCCAAAGTTGTCTCACCTTCACCATATGTTACTCTCGTAATGCACAATACACCGCACCTTATAAAAAATGAAATGGAATATGAAAAATAGTAAAGCTACGTTAACAAAGTTAAATACGCTTACCATAAATTACCACTTGGCACCAGTACCTGAGTGAAGCTCCTAGGACAGGCCCCCATATAACTTGTGACGGTAACGCGTTGGTGTTCGGCTGCTTAAGGCTAGGGGTATGGCCTCGTCACATAGTTATAAAAAAAAAATAGAAAACTGGAACTTCGTCTGTGGTAAGGTAAGGAGAAGACACACAAAACACAAGTAAATTTTAACAATGAAATTTTAATTACGTTAAATAAATCAAAACATGAAAAAATGGACAAACAAATTTGTATAATAAAATCAATCAATCAAAATAATAAGAATAATTAAATGACACAATGAAAAGTTACGTTAAGATAAAATAACAAGAAGTGCAACACAAAATAAAGGGAAGGTGCTGGAATATTGGCTTTAAGCTACCACCTCTCTCAGTACACGCTAACGTCTAGCCGGGAGGAGTGGTAACCACGAAAGCACTGAACATTCTCAGGTCTGAGGTCGTGGCGACCCCAGACATCAAGTAGTATAAGGGGGGCGAGTGCAGGTGCAGCCAGACCGGCGACCAATCAGCGGAGCCGGTAGCGATCAACAGGTAGTTTGGCGGTTTGAGTCTGAACAGGTGTCTCTGGCTGCAACGTTTTGCGCTCTGGCAAACCTTGCTGGTGTTGTTGTCGTTGTTGGACATTTCTTCCATAGTAGTATTATATAATTTCAACGACATAATTATGGAGGGAAGAGCAGGCTCAATCTCTTGAAGGAGATTATCGTCACAATATATATATATATATATATATATATATATATATATATATATATATATATATATATATATATATATATATATATATATATATATATTATTAAATATGACCGAAAAAGTAAGATTAATAATTCTAACACGAATTTTCTCAATCTTTCGTACATTTCTTTTCACTGTTGGAGGTAATTCAAAAATCAATTCTCCAAAATTCATTTTTATTTCTAGTCTGACGCGACACTTGAGCGCGTTTCGTAAAACTTATTACATTTTCAAAGACTTTAGTTAACACATACGCAACTGAATAGAACTTACACATCTCCGATTTTGTTTATATCTACATTTGAGTGAGGTGGATGGGGTGAGGTGGTATTTAATAAGGTATTAATTTCATCAACACAAGCTAGAACATGAAACAATGGGTATTGAATTGAAGTGATTGTAGAAAGCCTATTGGTCCACATTTCTTGATGCTTCTATATTGGAGCGGAGTCTTGAGGTGGGTAGAATATAGTTGTGCATTAATTGGCTGTTGATTGCTGGTGTTGACTTCTTGATGTGATTACACATCAGTAAGATTAATAATTCTAACACGAATTTTCTCTATCTTTCGTACATTTCTTTTCACTGTTGGTGGTAACTCAAAAATCAATTCTCCAAAATTCATTTTTATTTCTAGTCTGACGCGACACTTGAGCGCGTTTCGTAAAACTTATTACATTTTCAAAGACTTTAGTTTACACATACACAACTGAATAGAACTTACACATCTCCGATTTGTTTATATCTACATTTGAGTGAGGTGGATGGGGTGAGGTGGCATTAATAGGGTATTAATTTCATCAACACAAGACAGAACACGAAACAATGGGTATTGAATGGAAGTGATTGTAGAAAGCCTATTGGTGCATATTTCTTGGTGCTTCTATATTGGAGCGGAGTCTTGAGGTGGGTAGAATATAGTTGTGCACTAATTGGCTGTTGATTGCTGGTGTTGACTTTTTAATGTGTAGTGCCTCGCAAACGTCAAGCCGCCTGCTATCGCTGTATCTATCGATGATTTCTGTGTTGTTTACTAGGATTTCTCTGGCGATGGTTTGCTTGTGGGAAGAGATTATATGTTCCTTAATGGAGCCCTGTTGCTTATGCATCGTTAAACGCCTAGAAAGAGATGTTGTTGTCTTGCCTATATACTGGGTTTTTTGGAGCTTACAGTCCCCAAGAGGGCATTTGAAGGCATAGACCACGTTGGTCTCTTTTAAAGCGTTCTGTTTTGTGTCTGGAGAGTTTCTCATGAGTAGACTGGCCGTTTTTCTGGTTTTATAGTAAATCGTCAGTTGTATTCTCTGATTTTTGTCTGTAGGGATAACGTTTCTATTAACAATATCTTTCAGGACCCTTTCCGCCGGTTTCAAGTTCATGTCGACTAAGACTTTTTGCTCGATGGTACCCATGTAGAAGTTTGCAAACAGGACACCTAGGGGAGAACCCATGGCGACCCCATCTACTTGCTTATACATGTGCCCATCCGGGCTCAAGAAGGGTGCCTCTTTAGTACAAGCTTGGAGTAGTTTCCTTAGAATATTTTCTGGTATGTCAAGAGGAGTACAGGCTGGATCACGATACACTCTGTTGGCTATCATCCCGATTGTCTCGTCCACAGGTACGGTGGTGAACAGTGATTCTACGTCCAACGAGGCTCTTATCCCTGTGGCCCGTGTGCCCCGCAGTAAGTCAACAAATTCCTTTGGAGACTTCAGGCTGAAGGCGCAAGGGACATAAGGAGCCAGCAGGCCGTTGAGTCGCTTCGCCAGTCTGTACGTGGGTGTGGGTATCTGGCTAATGATTGGCCGAAGTGAGTTGTGGTGCAGTGGGTTAAAGGCGTGCCAGTTGCTGTAAGGCTTCTGTGCTGGCTAGGGTTCGAATCTCCTAGTGGGAAAGTGTTCTAAGGTTGTATAACTTCTCTTGCATGTATAGGCAAGTTGTGCATTAAGCATAGACACAGAGTTCTCCCACATTAACAGGAATTTGATGAAATTACGTGAGTAGCCCCTCACTATGCTCTAGTTGCCCTTGGGAGGTGGTGATCTTTGAGGGATTTAAATACCCCGAAATTACCATCTCTTTTAAGGGTCTGAGTTGTGGTGCTGTGGGTTAAAGGCGTACCAGTTATGCCAGTTGCTGTAAGGCTTCTGTGCCGGCTAGGGTTCGAATCCCATGCTGGGAAAGTGTTCTAAGGTTGTATGTATATATATAAATATATATATATATATATATATATATATATATATATATATATATATATATATATATATATATATTGTGACGGGAAAGTGTTGGAGTGTAGATGTTCGGCAGTCCTCCAATGGCAGGTGTCGATGCCTAGTCACACTTACAAAAAAAAAGATAGACTGCTTGCCTGTTTATCTGTCTGTCTGTGCTAAAGTAAGTGAAGACACGCAAAACACAAAGTATAAACTATGAAACTTTAATTAATCTAGAAAACAAATTATATACAAAGACAATCCCTTGGCAATGTACAGTGCAAAAGAACAAGTCAAAAACAATATAACATAAATTAATAATAGGAATGATGTTACTCTACAATAATAATAAAGTTAAAGGTAAAAAATAATTAGGTGCTGAGAATATTAGCGCTAGCTGAGAAACATCCAGCCGATACACAGTGTATATCAGTTAGTTGTTCACGGCTTGAGAGCACAAGGATATTCTGACTTCAATGGCTGGACCAAGCCCAGACATCGACTCAGGTAGAGGGTGCTGAGGTGCAGTGTGCAGGCGTGCAGTCGGCGAATCACCAATCAGGAGCAGGCAGGCTGGGAAGGGTAGTTGGCTGGTTGATGATGAGCCAGCGTGGAGGGAGTGGAGTAGGGGGTGAATCTTGGATACGTTTTGTCTCCTGGTCAAAACGTTTTGTGCTACTGGGAGACGTATCTTGAAGGTAGCATCTTGTTTTTGTGTAAAATACGTAACTTCATGTAGAGAGGAGCAGGCTCAATCTCTCTTGAAAGAGATTATCGTCACAACTCTTCCCCGAAGCCTGCACTTACGGGTGAAGTTACGTCTTCAGGTGGTAGAGTACTAGGTGGAGTTGTCTCTACTTCATAAACTCTGGAGAGGATGTCTGTTATGATGTTGTCAGAACCTTTGATGTAGAAGATCTCCAGGTTGAAATTCTTCAGATATATAGCCCATCGTAGAAGCCGTTGATTGTTGAATTGGGCTTGCTGCAGGAAGCGTAGGGGATTGTGGTCCGAGTAGATGGTGGTAGACCGAGCACCTTGCAGGTATGGTTCAAAGTGCTGTAAGTTCAGGACAATGGAGAGTAGCTCCTTTTCGATCGTGCTGTAATTCTTCTGGTGTGTTTTTAACTTGTAGCTGTAGTAGCTAACAGGTAAAACATCCTCGCCTCGTTGTTGCATCAGGACGCCCCCGATGCCGGTACCACTGGCGTCGACATGGAGGATGAAAGGCTTCGTGATATCTGGCGAGGCAAGAATAGGATTAGAACAGAGCAGGAATTTATGTTGTTCAAAAGCAATGGTCTGCTGAATGGTCCAATTATACCGTTGCTTTGGGCTTGTTAAAGTGATCAAAGGTGTCGCCACCGTACTAAAATTCTTCACAAACCTACGGTAGTAGGAGGCAAGACCAAGGAAGCGCAGGAGCTGCTTCCTGATGGTAGGCTGTGGGTAATGCTGGATGGCTTGGGTATGTTTGTTTAACGGAGCTATGCTGCCACTCCCTATCTCATGACCAAGATAACGCACTTTACCTTTGGCAAAGGTGGACTTGCCCAAGTTGATGGTGAGGCCGGCTGTCAGGAGCTTGACAAACAATCGTTGCAGCTGGAGCAGATGTTCGCTCCATGTGCTGGTTGCCACAACGATATCATCCAAGTAGGCGTAGGTGTTATCTAGGCCCTGGATGACGCGGTTGACAGCTCGCTGGAAGGTGGCCTGGGCATTACATAGTCCAAATGGAAGGCGTTTGTATCTGTAAAGGCCAAAGGGAGTGGTAAAGGCAGATATTTCCTTAGCTCGCTCTGTCAAACATACTTGGTAGTATCCCTTGAGTAAGTCTAACTTTGTTAGATACCGAGCATTGCCAATGGCGTCAAGGATGTCATCTATTCTAGATAATGGATAAGCTTCCTAGATAGTCACAAGATTCAATTTCCGGTAATCAGTACACAACCTCACTCTACCTTGCCGTTTCGGCACCAAGATGCAGGGTGAGGCCCAAGGGGACTCACAAGGGGTGGCCAGCCCATGATCCAGGAGTACTGTACCTCAGCACGCATGACTTCCTTTTTGCTCGGGCTGATTCTGTAGAAAGGTTGACGAATCGGCCGGGTGTCACGGAGCAGCTGGATGTCGTGCTGAACCACATTACACTCCTGTGGATCATAGCTGAACAACTTCTGATGTTCCTTGAAGATTCTGATGAGAGGAGCACTATTACTGTCCTGCAAATAGGTATGAAGATCATTAAGGATTTCCGAGTAGGAAGGCACTGACTCAGTGTTAGTGCTTTCGGGAGGAGAAGCAGGGAAGGTCTCACTGTGGAGGTATGGACCTTTAAAGGTGGATAATGATACCAACACAGTAGGGGGAGTACCTTGATACTGCTTCAGGAGGTTGACGTGGCACAACTGGGTCTTCCGCCGCCTATCTGGAGTCTCAAGAACGTAGTTGTGAGTGTCTCTGCACTCCTTAATGCAGTAAGGTCCTGAAAACTTGTTTTGCAATGGAGAACCTGGGATAGGAAAATATGCCAACACGAAGTCTCCTGGTTTAAATTTCCTTAGTTTGCTGCGTTGGTCCAAATTAGTCTTCATCCTCTCCTGAGCTTTCAATAGATTGTCATTAGCAAATTTACGTACTCTCTCTAGAATGTGTTTTAAGTTTTGAAGAAACTGGGGCACATTCTGAGGGTCACTGAAGGTGGCATTACGTAGAGAGTCTTTGAAAGCTTTGACAGGAATACGGCACTTACGTCCGTAGAGCATCTCATAAGGAGATACTCCTAGAGACTCATTGGGGAGACTTCTGAAAATACACATAATAAGGTCAAGTTGTTTATCCCAGTCCTTCAAGGTTTCATTGCAAAATTGCTTTAGGAGTGCTTTAATAGTCGGATGACTACGTTCAAGAGAAGCCTGTGAAGCAGGATGATAGGGGCTGGACAGTACCTGTGTGATGTTGAACTCCTCCAGTGTCTTCTTGAAGAGATCACTGGTGAAGTTGATGCCACAGTCACTTTGCACCTCTCTTGGA